>NW_004524684.1:8337121-8354801 GCF_000260255.1 Octodon degus | reverse complement strand
AAATTAAAAAATAAAATAAAATAAGGGGCTGGGGAGATGGCTCAGTGGAATAAGTGCTTCCCTGGCAAGCACAAGGTCCTGAGTTCAATCCCCAGTTCCACCAAAAAAATAAATAAATAAATAAAAATCAAATAGCTCAGGATTAAAGCGTCTGCTTAGGCAGGTGCAGGGGCTGGGGGCTCGGTCCCTGAGCCTGCCATGTTGGCCCCACCCCCACCCCCGGGCACACTGAGATGGTGATTGAGACTGGGTGTGGTGGCATGCACCTGTAATCCCAGCTATTGGGAAACTGAAAACAGGAGGATCACTAAGAATCCGATCTGTGTAATTAGATCCTGTAGACCCTGTTCTAAATACATTTAAAAAAAAATCAAGCAAAGAACAGCAAAGTTGCTGGATGAGGAGAAAGAAATTAAAGTTTGCCAAAGCTGATACAGTTGGAAGTCACAATCTGAGTCCTGGAAGGATGGAGATATTTTAGAGAAAGATTTTTCAGAAATTCTCCTGTGCCCCCTTGAATTCTAAACACTAGCTCAAGCATCTGAAGGGTGAGTCTTCATGAGGAATGGCCACAAAAGCAAGGACTGCTGGGAGCCTGAATCTGAGCCAACACTTGAGTTGGCCAAAGGTGGAGAACGGTGACTGGGATCAGGCCCAGTCTTCTGCCCCTGGGAACCCACATCCACCCGCCAGCAGGTGGGACGAAGCTGCCCTTAGGCTGGGCTGAATGGACCCCAGTGTGAAACAAGGCAAAGGCTACAGTGCTTTACCTACCTTGCAGGTAATTTTACTGCCTGCTAGAAGATGAAGTTAATGCTTATTAAGGGAAACAACAACGTGCACATTCTGAACAAATGAAACTTTGTAACACCTATCCTGTAATTAAGAAAAAAATACTGCGCTTCCAGTGAAACAAAATTTCTGCCTTACCACCAAGAGGAGACGTAGCAACTGCAAGTACACTGAAAAAGAGAGCAACGCTGCATTATGGAAACGCGCTGCACAGCCACTGTGGGTATGTTTAAACTTTTAAAGAATATAAAGGCAATGAAAAGAGGAAGCTATAAAAATCAAGTGAAACTGGCAGAGCATGTAAATATATTATCTTAAAAGCAAACAGGTTTTAAAAAATGCAGTATTGGATAAAGTGTGCAGTATGTTATGCAATGAAACAGATTATGCAATATAACAGAAATATCTGCAAAATTTACCAATGGTGGGGCTGGAGAGATGGCTCAGTAGAATAAGCACTTCCCTGGCAAGGGCAAGGGCCTGAGTTCAATCCCTGGTTCCACCAAAAAAAAAAAAAAAAAAAAAAATTACCAATGGTGTCCTAGTGACTGTTTTTGTTAAGACAAAATCCTGGGCACCTAAGGTTAAAGAAGGAAAATTTAGCTCCATTTGTAGGTTTCAGTCCTGGATCAGCTGCCTTCCAGGAAGGCTGGCACCTGGTGTCGGGACAGCAAAAGCAACCAGCAAGAGCAAGCCTCTCTCCGCTGCTTTTCCATTATGCGACTGCTGGGGTCAGGGCAGTGCCCGGCCAGCTGGTGGGCTGATCCTGCGGGGACCCACCCTGAATCCCAGCACCACACTGTGAGTGGAGCATGCACTCTCCATTCAGCTGCTTCTAAAAAGGCCCTTGGAAAAGTGTGTGCGGCTTTGGGAGGACATCTGGATGTGAACCGTGACAGAAGACAAATCGAATGAGCCAAAGAGGAGTGCAGAGAAGAAATAAAACAGAAACATGAAAGAAGAGAGGCAAAAAGACAAAAGCTCCATAAAGAAGAGAGCAACAGTAAGTTGTCAGATGTGAATCCAGCTATAGTCTAAAAATAGCAGATTTGAAGGCAAACACAACACTTGTGGTTTAAATTATTTTAATTATTTAGTACAGGGCCTCACTATGCAGCTCAAACTCGTAGTGATCCTTCTCTCAGCCTCCTTAGTGCTGGGAATACAGGCGTGCACCACCACGTCTGACCACTAAAAACAATATTTGAAAAATTAGTACCTGAAAGTTTTCTTAACTGGATGAAAAATATAAAACAGCACGTTGAAGAGCTCGGCCAGACGCAAGCAGAGGAGACCAAGTGAGCTCAAGCAAAATGCAACATACTCTCACCAGTGAAGAAGTCATTATGTGGAAATCTTAAAGTCAATCAGAAAAAAAACAGTACAATGTATACACAAAGAGCATGAAAAGGAGGAGGGGAGGGAAACAATGGGGAAACCTAGAATTTTATATCTACTGGAATTTTCGTTAAGAGAATTCATTGCATGGGCCAGCGAGATAGCTCAGCAGCAGTCTAAAGCTCCTGCTTGAACAAGTGCGCTGGGACTGCGGTTCAATCCCCAGCGCCACATGCCACACCAGCCTGGCCTCCAGGTTGGGCTAAGCTAGCCATAAAAAAAGAAAAAAAAATATTCAGTGCAAAATGATTATTTAAATGATGGAAAATGTGAAAGAACTCATCTGCTTCCTGTCTGCATTGCAAGAAATGCAGGCAGAGCCTTCAGGAAGACAGCACTTGATAAAGAGTCACATCAAGAAGAAGATGGCAGCTGAGACTCGCGGATCATTTTGGGACACTAGCCCAAAGTCTTGCATCTACAGAGAATGGCAAGAGCCCTGGCAAAAGCCTTGTACAGTATCAAAAAACCACTTTCTCATTTAAATGCTAAGCTTGGGGCTGGGGAGATAGCTCAGTAGAATAAGTGCTTCCCTGGCAAGTGCAAGGGCCTGATTTCGATCCCCAGTCCTGCCAAATAAATGCATCCTAAGTTTAAACAATATTTCAATACTCTGTCTTTGAAAGATATTTCACTCTTCAAAACATTAATTCCTCATGAGCTCTATCACACACTCATGAATAAATTACTTGGAAATATTAATTCAAGGAACAAGAATAGTGAAATGCAAATAATTCTTTCACATACTTTATGGGCTATCACTTGGCTTGAAGTTAAGTTAAAGATGTGCAGAGCCAGCACTAATTTTTAAGTGAAGAAGGTGACTAGGGATAGAAGTCAAGGTTCACAGAGAGGAACGTGAAGGCTTTAAAAATTGGGAAAGGGCTGGAGAAGTGTTGCAAGACAGAGCAAGGCTAGAACCCCAAAGCGCCCCAGGCAGCAGGCTGGGAGACGCAGCGGACCCCCGCACGGACGGACACCGGCGTCGGGCTGTCACTTGGGAAGACAGACGCTTCTGTCGGCAATCACTTGGGCCGCGCGGCCGAGTACAGCACTGTCTAACGCTCTTGCTGTAGATTGCTTCCTGGGTGAGGGGAAGAGGATTCAACACAGAAGCGCATGGAATAGAGCTCAGGTCGGGCACTGCGCTGTCTGAAGTTCACACGGCTCCGTGCACTTGTGCGTGTCACCGAGGCGTGAGCTCTTGAAGGAGCGCCTTGGACTGTCTTAAAATTCTATTTCAGTGAACGTAAACCACGGAGGACATGCGCAAGGTGCCAGGCAAGAAAGGCCTCGCGACTGCAGAGGACAGCCGGAGGAGCGCGTTGGCTAAGGGGCAGGACGAGGGCGCAGGAGGCTTCTGGAGGCGAAGGCGGCGGAAGGGAGGTTATCCGCACGCTCGCCGCCGTGGCGCGCTCCTCACGCGGAGTGAGACGCGACCGTGCAGCAGCCGGGGCTGAGCAGTCGGACGCGGACGCCCGCACGACCATCAGGGAACCGGCGCCGCCGCGCACGCGGGAAGGGGCAAGACGAGCTTCCGGCAGTGCGGGGCGCGGGCAAATTCAGAGCCAGGCTTAGGAAAAGGACTTCATCGGCCGCCTGCGAGGCGTCTCCGAGATCGCGCCCGAGCTCTGCTGTGCGCCGCCGGCCTGGAGGTCAGCCGCCCGACGCGCTCCTTCCGCGCGCGTCCAGCTCCGGCTACCCCGAGGACACCGCCCGCCGCCGCCCCGCGTGGGCGCCAAGGCCGGCCCTCGCCAGGCGACTCCAGCGTCGTCCTGCAGTGCAGGCGGGGCGGCCCACCGCCGCGGAAGCGTCCCGCTTGCCTGCTGCAGACGCGCTTCTCGGCCACCGCGTTGTCCGGGTGGCGGTCCCGGCGCCGCGACATAGCCCCGTCCTCCTCCCGGCGCCCCACCGAGCCTCCATCCGTGGGCCGCGTTCTCAGTGGAACCTGCTCGGGCCGCCTTCTTCCTTGGGAACGCTTCACGGTTCAGCACCTGCAGCAACGTTCCGCTGGCAAACTGAGGCACACCTGTACATCGAGAAGAGATTGTTAGCGTACCCACGTGCTAGGGTCGCCCTCGCCACTCTTAGAATCCCTGCGAGGCTGCATTTTACAGCATTCTCTAAGTTACGTTGTGCTCTATGAGAATATTGCCTTGACTCCCTGTTGTAAAAAGCCTCATTTTACAGGAAAATTAAAATTGAAAGGCCCTGGGGACGTGCTGTCGGATCGTGGAATCGTGTTGGATTTTGCAGCATCCTGGCTTTCCTTCCGCGTCGTTGACCTTCCTCTGGTGCTTCGCGCGGTCTGAACTGGCGCACCCTACTAGCTAAGCACTTCCGGGAGTATTTGTGCCGCCTCTTTATCTCTACGTTCTCGGCCACGCTGCCTGTGAAGTTTAGTACGTGCTTTTTTTTTTTTTTTTTTTTTTTTGCCAAAAATGTGAAAGAAACACTGTAATTAAATACTGAATATTGTAAGAAATCCATTTATGAACTTACCAATATAAAATGGCACTGATATCGCAGAGCTAGTGACAAAACTGTTCAAATTATTTTCTCTAATGCTGAACTTAAATCAGTGATAATTTTGTGAAAGAAATCATAGTAATAGTAGCAATTGTTGTTGTTGTTGTTGTACTGGTATTTTCTCTAATGCTGAACTTAAATCAGTGATAATTTTGTGAAAGAAATCATAGTAATAGTAGCAACTGAGGCTTTAAAATCCTCATTTATGTAATAAAACTGCACCTGGGAGACTTTGGCTCTTGTTCCCCACCTACTGAGAGAAGGAGGCTCAGCAAGTAAGGAGACTGAAGACGCAACAGCTGCAGACGTGCTCACAGGACTCTGCACCTCCTTCTGCCCACAAAGACCGCAACTACTTTATCTTAGCTTTCCCTTTCCTATCTTTTTTATTCTCTGTTACATAATATTTTCCTGAAGGACAATGTTTTACTGGATTCCTATCCAGTGGACTTTATTAGGCTGATGAGATATAAACTCACATCTTAATTCAACTTCACAGGTGTCTGGAAGCCTGCACACAACTACACATCGAGTGCACAGTGCAGGAGAGACAGCAGAGATGGCTCTGTGTGCTTCTCATCACTTTGTGGGAGAGACCTACTCTCATGACTGGCTGGTGGTCTGGACTTGGGGGACTCTTGATGAAGAAAATCATGTTACTGTTCTACGGCACCACTGTCACCACTGACTTTTCATAAGGACAATAGGAATGCTTGTTCTACAGCAATCATTCACGTCCTAGAATTCCACTCTCTAAGTTCCGTCCTTCAGGCACTGCTCTGCATATGAACACACGGGCAATTTCTCACATGCTCCCCTTGCGCTGTCCCATGCGGCAAGGGCTTGCCCTACCTGAGATGATCTGGGGAAATCCTCAGCAGTTTCTAGTCTCAGATTCCTACTAACTCAGAATTAGCCAGGTCCTGTTCTGAGAGTCAAAGGCTCCTTCCTCTTCCCCTTACCCCAGCCTTGCTGATCCCTGCACTAGACGCATCCACATGGCCATACCTCCATGTTAAGACCTTTCCTCCTCCAGAAAAGTCAGTCGTGAACATGATCAGGACAGCAACTAGGCTGGCGTGCCATCTCCCCTGGCTTTGGGGTCTGCCTAGAGCATTTGTAGAACATACTTCCTGGGGTATGGGTGACTCTGGGAGGTGTGGTTTGGGGCACCACGTGTCATCCCCGATTTCTTCCCCTCTGGCACTGATGCCCGGCTCTGCCTTCTGGACACCACAAACTAAGCATGTGTTTCACCACAAGCTTCTACCATCGATGTCCCTGTCTTTAAGTCTGCTGTCTGTGGACCATTTCTTTCTAAAACATGCCTCAAACTAAACCTCTCTCCATTTAACTTGTGGGTACCCAATTTTACGTTCAGCAGTGGGACAGCTGACCAGCACGATGACTGATACCACTTAAAGTTTTTAGGAAATTCCGCAGTAAAAAGATAATACACACTGAGTTACTCAGAAGACTTTGAAATTCAGTGTAAACCACACCCTACATAGAGCCTGAGAGGCAAAGTCATCCTGCCCCTTGCAGCTTTATGAGAAAGGGGAACTTAAAGATTATGAAGTTAAAAAGTTAAGATAAATTAAACTAGGTACGCAAGCAGAATGCAAATGGAGGAGGTTTTCTTACACAGGATGACGCCTTCGTCGGTTCAGCTGGCGTAGAGCGCCACGCTGTTACACGGACTGTCATAAGCAGTAGGCGTCCTCACCGTGCTGGAAGCTGGGAGCTGCGGGCTGGTGGACCAGCACAGAGGGTTGGGGCAGAGGCCTCTCTCAGCTTGCTCACACCTGTGTGTCCCACTGGAGAAGCCAGGCTCTTGTCTTCCTCTAAGGCACCCACCCAAGCCTAGAGATCCAGTACACTCGCATGGTCCAGCATAACACTGGTACCTAGGGAGTGAGAATCTCAACATATGAGTCTTAGGGTGAAGCAGACATTTTGTCCATGACAGTCGAGTCTGCCTCTGTACTGAATGTTTGGTTTTATTTCTATTTTGTTGTTGTTGTTGTTGTTGTTGTACTGGGGATCAAACTCAGGACCTTGCACATGCCAGGCAGGTGCTCACACTGAGCTGTCTCCCTGGTCCCCTGTGCTGCTCTGGCCTGTCCTTCCCTGTGTGATCGTTGGTGAAGGGCACTTTTTCCAAGCAGCTCAGTTGCTCAGCAGGATTGATGTTGATGGTGATGGTAGTGGTGATTTATCTCTTTGAAAGATATAAGCCTGGGAATGGTGACTTTCAATGATGAAATATTTGTAACCCATCCTAGAATGATTTGTAGCTCTTTGGTGATTGTTTATTCAAATTTCAAAGTATTTTCAATTGCAGATTGTCACAGAGGCAATATCCTTTGAATTAACTTTTGCTGTTCCCCACACAAATCAAAAAGTTTCATCAAGAAGAGTCTCATTTGTGTGCAGACAAGAAAATGACAAAAGTCATGATTAAAACTGCCATGGCCATGAGACCACGTGGATTTGCATAGATGTGGTTCCAGGAAGTGCCCCCCGACTGCACGTTTGGAATGTCAAATACGTGTAAGGCAACAGAAAATATCATTTCTGCTTGTGATTTTTGAAGATGGCTGCATAGGCGTTAAGCCAGAGGAGAACTGGAAAAGCGAGTGTCTTTCTATATGAATAACAGAAAAGCACACAGCACGTCACTTATGTTAGGCTTTCCTGTGTCCGTGTCTGGATTCATGACCCCAGCCAACCTGGATCATTGTTTCTAGCACCACGTTCCAGTAGTCCAGGTCCTTGGATAAATGTATGACTCTGGGAAAGGAATGGTGAAAGCTAAGCCTGCCTTGACACTGTGCAACGCCAAAAGGTACAGAAACAAGTGGCAAGCAATAAGAAAGGGACAGGCCCAAAGCGCTCAGGAATGGAGGGAGAGAAGCGTGGAGAAGCGAGGAGTAGCCAGCCTGCGCTCTACCAAGAGGGGCGAAGGGCTCCTTGCTACCCACACCCCCTCTAGCATTTGTTGTTGGCTCAGTTCTTGATGTTAGCCATTCTTCCTGGGTGAGATGGAATCTTGGGGTTGCTTAAGTGGCATTTCTTGGCTGAGCCATGCTGTGGAACACTTTATCATATACTTACTGGCCAGTTATATTTCTTCATCTGAGAAGTGTGTATTCATCTCACACGCCCAGTTTTGGATTAGGTCTTTGCATCTTGGGTGCCTGGTTTTTCTTTAATTCTCTATATATCTAGATAAAAGGCCTTTGTCTGAGAGACTGTTGGTAAAACTGTTTTTCACAATTTGTGGGTTTCTTCCTCACCCTGTTAGTGATTTCTTTTTTGTGCAAAAACTTTTCAATAAGATGAGATTCCAGTTGTTGATTCTTTGAAGTATTTCCCGTGCAGTTTGCTTTGTGTTTATGAACTCTCTGCCTACCCCCATGTATTCAAGATTTCAGCCTACTTGTACTTCCAGCAGATTTAGAGTTTCTGCTTTAACATGTAGATCTTTGATCCACTTTGACCTCGAGGCATATTGTTAGGTATGGATCTAGTTTTAGTTTTTGTAAAGTGGGAAGCCAGTTTCTCCAGCACCATTTGTTAAAGAAGCCATCTTTTTTTCCAGTGAATGTGTATTCTTCTTTGTCAAGGATTTTTTTTTTAAAGGAGTACCACAGATGGTAATCTAAAATCTAAAATTAGCATCAGTGCAATCTTGCTGTTATACATTTCTGATTCATCGGTCAACCAGTGTAAGTACAAATAGTCTCCATTTAGAAGGATTCCAAATAACCCGCAGTTATCCTGCCTTCAAGGAGCTGGGGTACAACTGTGTGCTCCTGAAGTGCCATTGCACGGGACGCCTTTCTCCGCGGAAGACAGGAGGAAGGAGGTGGAAGAGAGGTGGGCACGTGACACAGCCTCCTGCAGCCGGGGGAATCCGGTCGCTGCGCTGCGCGACGCGTGCTCATGTCGCAGCCCTGATGCGGCCGGAGCGCGAAGCTTCTGCGAATTGCTCCTGAAGCTAAGGCCTTGTGCTTGGCTGGCATCGCAGGGAGATGGCGAGGACGTGCTGTGTATGGAACTTAATTTATTTAGAGAGATTTCATGTTGCTCAGATTTCATTCAAAAGGGAATCTGTGCCAGACACCCCAGGTGGAGACACGAGCGCGCGCACTGCAACCAGCGAGGTGCACCGCGGCGCCAGGGCCGGGAGGCGTGACTGGGACCCGCGAGCGCTGAAGTCCCCAGAACGTTCATCCAGCTTCGCGAAGAAGCCCGCACAGCGCTGCAGCCGCCGCCTCCACAGTGAGCACGTGTGGGTGTCCCGTCCAGAGGCGCTGCAGGGCCGGGGAATGCTCCTCTGTGTCCCTTAACTGAACTCTACTTTCTTTAGCATTCAGAGACACAACTGTGGAAGATCGTAGTACCAGTTTAAAGACTGGAGAAATTGGCCTCCCTTTGTGTCCTGCTTTGAAGACCTTGAGGCAGCCATTTGCCAATTATTTTACTGTTTTAAGGAATCTTGATGGTAAAACAGAAGTCTCTCTTAAATCAATTCCGCTAGCAGGGCTAACCCCAATGAAAACATCAAAGTACCTAAATTCGGCAAGAGTCGTGGATTTCCAGTGATGTGGAGGGGGAAAGTCGCCTTTCACCCCTAAGCATAACACGTGCTGTAACTTGAAGGGAGAGGGGTCTCGGAGGGATTCCAAGGCAGCGTCCTGTAATTAAACTCAGATGCAGGCTTGACCCTTACACTCTTACTTCCCTGGGGACACTTGAGAGGGGAATGGATGGAAGACATTAAAAGTTTAACCTGTTTTGGTTGCTTCGGCAGATGAAGCTGTTGCCGCTTCAGCTCGCCAGGTCAGTGACGATGGTCTCAGTGTTGATTTGTTTTGCGTGTGCGTGGCAATGACCGTGGTGATACTAACAAGGTAAGTTACGCAGGGAATTTCAAGGGACAAGTTGGCTTGCGTGAACCAAGCAATTCACGTTGTCTCTATACTCCTCTGGCTGCTCTCTTCAAAGAGAGTGTGTTTGTGTTAGCTCTGTGTAATAAATTCAAAGGGCAGATTAATACTGTGTTTAAGGCGTGTGAGACCAACAGCTAATCCAGGCCCTTCTTGCATGGACGAGCACTTTGGATCCCAAGAGCACGGGCTGGTTTTATCTTCTGCCCACAGTCCTGAAGGCCTGCTTGGGCACGCATGGATAAGGCTTGGGCAATGGTCGCTTTCTAAGCAAAGTCCTGCTTCTTACACTGTGGTTCTCGAAGTTGGGCATTTGCAGTTGTCACGTGTCCGACTCTTTGCATCAGTGTGGAAGAAAGCTTTGGCTAGCTACAGTAAATTATCTTAGCCTCCCCAGGAAATAAGAAGGGCTTCATGGCGAGAGTGGTAGTGCGCGTCAAGAACATAAAACGCCAGCTATAAATAAAGGCAAAACTATCGTCCCACTGGGACAATGTAACTTTGCATTTCAGAGACTCTGACTAGGGACAATTTCTTTGGAGATTTGCTTGGTCCAAGAATTGAGAGAGAAAATAATTCTAAATAATTTATTACCACAATGCCCTGAATCACAGCCTTGAACCTAAAAGGAGAAAATTTACTTTCAAATCAATTTTGCATTGACAAGTAGTGGACTAGAACTCTGACAGGAACACTTATCTTTGGCAAAGATTTATATATCAGAAGACAATTGTATATATTTTATATGTGATATTTTTATCATACACATATGCGTTTGTTACTAATTTTAGGTTTAAGAAATCAGATGAATTGGGGAAAGGTTCTTTAACAACTCAGGACAAGCCCTATACAGCTGATGTGACGGTCTCAGTTGAGTGACCAACCTACTATTATTTACCTGCAGGTATTAAGAGAATTAAACTGCTTGAGGCCTGGTCAGTATTTCCATGCATAAACTACAAGGAGGTGGTAGCTTTTCTCAATAATTATAGCAGCAACATTTTAAAACGTCCTTCTACACTTAGTCATGTATTTGAAGTAGACGTTAAAACACAAAATGTGATCTACATCTGCTCAACTACATGACTGGAGAAGAGCTGAGCTGAAGGAAGAGGAGGCTGGGCTCGGCTGCGGCCCAGCAGGCGGGTCGCAGCTGCCGCACCTTGGAAAGCAGCCTCAGCCCGCGCTGGTTGGGAGAGGACCTGGGGCTCGCAGGCTGTTTTCTTACCTGTCAAATGCATTTAGCCACACTCACCTTGCTCTACTGTATGTTGTTTGGCTTAACAAATTAATGGCTCTAAAGTGCTTCGAAAATATAAATCTCTTTTTAAATAATGAAGCATTACTACAGCCTTGGGATGCATCTGAGAAAGAAAGGAGGGTTAAAGGGTAACGGCTTTTCCTTCAGGACTGTAAAGTTTTCAAAAAGTAGTCTTTTAAGCTGGCTATTTCTTGCTTTAACAAACTTCTTGGCAGATCAACTTAAAAGCAGTTATACTGTATAATTTAAAACTACACAAGCAATTATAATTAAACCATGATGTTAGAGACCGTCCACTTTATCTGCAATATTATTATAATTAAGGCAGCCACCCGTTTCTGCTCCCTCCTGCCCCCACACGCTCACATCCGTCTTATTTACGTTGGTGCACATTCTCACACTAGCAAGTGCTTGATGACACTCAGGCCAAAGAGCTAAGTGTGCTTTCTGGCCTAGAGAAGTTGTCATCTTATTGGGAAGCCAACTGTGCCCAAATTTCCTGAACACATATTTGGATATTTTTAATGCCAATCTGAGGCTTACAGAGAAAGGCAAGATAATCTCTGACATGGATGGTCAGGGAGGTGGGGCTGTGGTGTGCTCGGGGACCCAGGCCACTCTGAGCCCTGAGGAGGAAGGATCAGCAGCAGGAGCAACAGCCCGCAAGGCTACGTCAACACTGACATGAGGCGAAGAGTGCTCTGCAGCAGCGGCCTCGGAGTCTGGAATGTGTCAAGCGAGGTCGAGCCGATAAAGCCCCGAAGATAGGCTGGCGCCCAATCTGCCGCGTGGGCCTTGACTGACAGGGTGCAATGGGTGGGCTCAATTTCGTGCCGTCGTGAACTACTTCTGAAAGCCAAATAAACATTTTTGTCAGAGTTATTTTATGTAGAAAAAATGATTTTTTCAAGATGGCATTATATACAATTCATTTAGAAATGTCCTTCCTTCCCACGGTTAGAAAAACAAATAACCTAAATGTCACTTTGACCCTGGACTTCTGACAACACATGATGAGATTTTTAAATGAAGACTGTTCTGTTGCGAGAGGGCAACCAAGAAAACTGGTCTTAAAATGGAATAGGAAGTTTTCTTGAACTGAATGCCAACCTCTTCCTTGTCATCACATTTGGAGACAAGTCACTTTTGTGCATGTTTTAATCATCGACATCATAGGCGTGATCATGAAATATAAATTTTAGAGCCTTCTTTGGATCATTTCTGAACTTGGGAAGTGATAACAACGACTCCCGCGAAGCAGAGAACAGCGCTGCAAAGCAAGGCCTTCCCCTCCTTGCTTTTGTTTGTCAGCCATTTTGTTTGTCAGCCATTTGCGGCAGCAGCAACTTCCTGTTCGGGAAATTCTTTGACAAGTAACAAAAAGTTGGAAGGAGACTTACAAGTGACTTGGCCCCAACTTCGTGTTTTAAATTCAAAATTTTAAATTTTAGAAACAGGAGATGTCCTACTCAAGATCCACAGAGAGAGAACAATCCGGCAGAGATCACCTTTTCTGAACTTAATGATTTTAAGTTACAGCATTTTGTTTTCCAAGAGTATTTCCAAGAGTATCAGCTTAGTATTTCATCTAATCAAATTCAATATGTTTCTTTAATTCTTCTAAAGAGAAAAAATGTAATACAGAATTTCAAAACAAGATGATCGGAGATTAACAATGGCTCATATATTACATATTGTTATCTTTAAAGTAATGGCTTAGATTACAATTAACAATTTGTATATTTGTAATTTATCTTTGTTTATACCCTCTCTTCTAAAATAGGGAAGCAGTTAATTAAGCAACTCCCAAGTACAAATCATAAAATATTTGTCTTTGTTCACTTAATGTTGTGAATTATTCATTCTTATTACATATCAATATCACATATATTTGATCAAACAGTATAAGCATAAACTATTTTTTCAATGAACTAAAGGAAGTCAGTAGCATAACTATATATCATATATTTTTCTTTCCTTTCTTTCTTCCTTTCATCCATCGTAGTATTTTTTGTAGCAGTTTTTTTCTCCTTTTACAATATCTAATGTAGATTTTGCATCTTTTTACTTTTTAAATTTCTTATGCCAGGAAGACACTGCAGCCGCACTTACACGTGAGTTTGATTTATTTCCCTTGTGAGTATGGGCTCTACTTGCATCTGTTTACCTAATTGTCCTTATTAATTACGTCAATGAAGTGGTTTGCAAACATGAATGATTTGTATATTTGTAATTTATCTTTGTTTATACACTCTCTTCTAAAATAAGGAAGCAGTTAATTATGCAACTTCCAAGTACATATCATAACACATTTATCTTTGTTCTCTTAATGTTATGAATTATTCATTGTTCTCATTACATATCGAGAAACACTTACATTTGTGCCCACAACATTTGATGTATGTCTATGTAAATTGTAATGGCACATCTGGACACTTTGGCCACTTCATCTAAATATCATAACAAACTCCACCAAAGGAAGGCTAAGAGTGAGCAGTCCCATGCTATCAAGAGAAAAGATGTTAGTCTGGCTGGAAATGTTCAGAAACCAGGAGCGTGTGGGGCACAGGAGGGTGGCATGGGCTGTCCAGGCTTTTGATGAGGATGATGGTGTATGGCTCTGAAAGCCCGGTTCATTAGATGTGCAGGTACCTCCAGCCCTGACTCTGCTTGGTGGCTTTATTTTCTTGTGACTGCTTGCTTTTTATGGATGTTGCATTGATTTAAATTTTAAGATTATTTTCCTGAGATAGTATCTTGCAGTCTTTAACATACAACTCTGTGTGCTCCATGTCACTCTCCAGGTTCGTGTGGGACCTTCCACCTGTATCCCAGCATCCTGTGGCCTGGAGAATGCATGCTGCCCTGAAAGTGAAGTGGCACCTCTGACTTTGTCATCTCTGTCTCACTGAAAGTGACCTGACTGACTGATCCAGTTATTAGAACATGAAATCTGTGTAAAGATTTTTGAAGAGAAAGGAAAATTATCTGTGAAGAAAATTTGGGGCGGTGTCATCCAGCTTTATGCTTCTTTCCCATCTTCTATTCAGCTATTACTTCTAATTCTTATCTTCTCAACACAGTATTGCATTAAAATAATCATAAGGCAGTTCCTTCTGCAGCCAGCACTGGCTATACCATTTGTGAGACCAAGCCGAACCGCAAATGCAAGCACCTCTTGAAAATTTGTTTAGAATTTCCCCACAAGAGAGAAAGACCTTCGCTAAGCCTTGGCTTCTCAAGCTCCTCCAAGAATCCTTGGTCAGGCAGCTTTGCAGGCCTGGAAGGCCACATGCTACCCTTGTGCTCTTCTACAAAGGATTTGCTTCACGTGGCAGAAGCAGACCTCTAACTTAGAGGTCTAATTCTTTTCATAAGCCAAGGCTTCCCTTATCTTCTGAATTTCTGATAACTCTTCTCATAAGCCAAATTGCACCACAGAGCTGTCGCTGGAGCTCTCCCCGTCTCTGGGCCTCTGTGCAGCAGCTCAGGCTAACAGCCAGTTTTCTAGCCAGCTCCTGTATTTGTTTCTTCTTGCTGCTATGATAAACTACCACAAACCAAGTGAGTTTTACAACTAGTAATCTTTCTGTTCCTGAGCACAGAAACTTGAAAAGCCCTTTGTTGGCTAAAACAGGAATCCACAGGGTTAACTCGCCCAGCAGGTCTAGGGGAGAATCAGCTTCCCTTTCGTAGCTTCAAAGCCCAGCAGCGTCTTGAAGCCGACCTCCTGCTCTCTCGGACACGGACACGGGGCCTTTGTGGTCTCGCCCCGCTCGCTCACTCGCAGTGCTCTCCGGCCCCTCTGAGCTACTCTGAATCTCCTCCAGGTATTGGTCACATGCACAGTCTCCTCTGCTGTGCACAATTACTTCTTCACAAGCACAAATACTGACATGTGACAATTTCACAAGGCGTCTTAGCCTGCCTCCCAGGGTATATTTATTGCACAACTCTTTTTTATTAATGCACCAATTCTTCATAAGGAATAGAGTATATTCATCTAAAATTTTCCTGGCTTAAAAATGAATTTTGCATAGACTTTTACTCAAGCAGCTGAGAAGAGAAACCCCCTATTTAGCTTTAAGTGAAAATGATATCTCATTATTTTGTTTAGGCAAGAGTAACATTTTACAATCAAACACTGGCTATGACATATGTAAAATATATTTTCTTCCTACTAACAAAGAAGATCCAAAAACTGACATTTATAAAAATTGATTTTACTTCAGAGGACAGTCTCTTTATACACACTTGGGCAGAAGGATGTGCACATTCCCAAGCATTGTCAACTTTTCTCCACTAACTTCATTTACAATAGCCTTACTTTTATAGATTTAAATTTTCTAATCCTTTGTGGATTGTAAAACCCAATGCTTCTTACAAAATGGTTACTGAATACTTAAAAGACTTGGTCTCAGCTGTACGCTCACATTTACTGCATGTCTAACCTCATAACAGGAGTTATGAGGACTGGAGAGCACACATTAAGGGTTTAGGGCAAATGATGCGGTCCACAAGCAGCAGACACAAACTCAATAAAACAAGACATGGACTGGTGCTTCCACAGGGTGGTCCACAAGCTCCTTGTTCATCTGCAAAGCTTGGAAAGCCTGCTGCAAGGGAAAGTCCTTATAACGTGAGGGGAAGTTAAAAGGAGAAATCCTCCCTGTGAGTGAATGAAGGAGGCAATCAAACAGCAATCGCACCTGCTCGCTGCAAAGGGCAGCGGCTGGCTGGTGTTGCTCCAAAGTAAGGCGAATCCCAGCAGCGCCAGCGTCTTGCCGACTAAATAATGAGGTGATCTTCAGGGCAATACAGCTGCCCATTAAGGTTGAGTGAATTTTCCCTTTTCAAAGCATGGATCAGGAAAAGGTGAAAGGGACAGTGCACTAGGAGCCCAATGTGCGATTTGAGTCAAAATGTTTAAGTCAGGCTTTAAGAGAGAAAGCCACGCAGGAGACGAGAATACCGTGACTGTGCTGCTAGCGTAGCATGATCAAAGCTTGCAGTCATGGTGGCAGCAACAGAAACCCGGGCACACGTGGGGGCATCTCACAGACGCACTTGACACAGATGCCCACGGCACACACAGGGCACAGGGACAGCTCGTGACACAGCTGCGCCTTGTGGTGGTGGTAACCAGGCCGAGTGTCTTTGACCGAGTGCTTGGTAGATGCCCTCCCTGCTCTGCCCGCGCTGCCCAGTAACTCTTTAGCATGCGTCCTCACATGAACGCACAGAGCTGTTGGAGCCTTTAGGGGGTTTCCCCAAGTGACCGCTAATATTGATCACCCAGTGCTTGAGCTTCATAACCTAGGCCTTTTACTCAACTAAAGGCCTTGGCATTGGCCTGAAGCATGTTCTCTGTGTGCCTGTGTCTTAGGGCTGTTAGAACCATGACGTCTTCGCATCCAAACACTATGCCCTTCATTTAATCCGAAAGTCTTCTTAGCATCGGGCTCACCGCGGCAGCTACCACAAGGAAAGGACTTTCCCTCTGCTCCAACACTTCCGGTAATGCGTATTTCAGTCAGCTATCGTGTGCATTTTTGTACAGCCTGGTGGTTAAGAAATCCTTCCTAATTTTGAACTGAAATCTGCTGTCTTTGTAGTCTTTACACTCAACCAGCATTCTGCCCTCTGGACTCAGACACATGTGCGGGATCGTATTCACATGTGGCCCTACAAAGCGTTTGAAAATAACCACAGCACGCTGGTTCCCACCAGGATCGCCGACCTCTGACCTGCTCGTGGCCTGCCCCATGCTGCTGGGGCTCCATCCTGCCCAGTAGCCGACATTTGTGTTGTTCACTTCTCCCAGACAGCACTCTGTCGTTTCCCGTTACCTTGTACCTGGCTCCCAAAACGGCCTGCTTTCCCCTGCACAAGCACTAACACATGATGCAGTGTGCTCAGGCCAGTGCCTTAGACTTTCTCAGATTCACACGGATCCCCGACGCCTGGTAAAAGGAGCGCTCAACTCCAGCTGCAGCAGAACACCTGTGAGCTGGAACCTGGAGACCCGAGCCATTTATCTGCAGGCGCTTGGCTTTCATTTAGATCCCTTCGCAGTGCAGAGCAGGGACGGGCTGGCGGGGTCCCGCTGAGCCCCCGCCACCAAAGCCCAGCGCTCGGCCAGGGAGCACCACGCGAGTTGGGGCGCGCCCTCGCTCCTGCTGGCAGCAGGCCCTGCAGCCCCCCAGTGCTCAGTAGGAGTCTCCCGACTTCTGCCTCGCCAGGGGCCCTCGGTGACATGTTTTGAAAAGCGATAGGTGAGCAGGGGCTTTCGTTGAAGTTGCGGGTCAAATTCCAGGTTTGCAGTAGCACATGGGAGACAAGGAAAATAAATTACTGGGCTTTCAAGTTCAGATAGACATAAAGCACCTCGCAGCGCGACTGCAGGCTACGCTCTATTTTGTAGGCCAACTTAATTACAAATTATTGTGGAAGGAAGCATCCAGCTTCTGAAGTTTGCTGCCAGTAAGATAATAGAAGAGGAAAAGAGTGGAGAGATGGGCAGCAATAGAAAGCAAGAGGCGAGCCGGGAAGGGGACAAAGCGACGTCCTCTGTTACCGCCGCTCAGTGTCCCAGGAGCGGCGGCAGAGCTGTCACTCTGCGCTCACGTTCACGGCACGCGACGCATTCTCGAAACAGAGAAGTGCGCTTAGGAATAGCTTCTTAGGCAGAAGTAACTATTGGAAATTCTCATTTAAGGAGAAATTCTATAGGGCATATCTGATA
>NW_004524684.1:8327978-8336419 GCF_000260255.1 Octodon degus | reverse complement strand
ATATATATATATATATATATATATACACACACACACATTTTTATCCATGTATATAGATATAGATATATATGAAGCATATCTGCTGGAATTATGTATAGATTGTGGCATAGCTAATTTAGATACCTAACACATACATTTCCTCACTTACGCTTTTGTGATGAGATGTCCAGATATATTTTCTAGTATTCTGAGAAAAACTAAGAGAGTAGTAAGCAGGAGCTCACCTAGAGGTGCTGCTTACTTTGAAACAAAAGAATTTGCTTTAACAAAAAAGATCCGAACTACCCACAGGGAGGGAAAATACAGCTGGTTGTTCAGGACTAACTGAGACTATGTGTGTGTGCGTGGGGTAATTTTATGATTCAAGCAAAGCCGTGCAGAGATTGTAACACAGTCCATATGCCTGGAGTTTCCAAGTCTGCTTGGTGCTCCAGCAGGACTGCTCCACGGGCACTTCTCAGCTATTTCGATAAGATGCAGGTTCTCTTCGTGAACTGACCTGTTGCCAACTTGCAAGGATTAGTTCTACAATAAATTGTGGGGACCGTAAAGCTTTCTGTCCAGTTGGCCTCTTAAGTAACAGTCTTTTATGTCATCTTATAAAACTTAACGTATGTTTTATTTATTAGCCATTCTGGTATAATAAACTGTCTGAATTTGGGGCATTAGCTCATAGTTTTGGGGTTTGAATCCGCCCCTTCTTGGTGCATTGTTTTATGATGGTTCTGGAGCTACTTACTGGTCAAAGCACCTGGAAATCCCTGGAGAATTCTAGTCGTCTGGCCGGAATCAGAGTAGCACCAGCACACCTGAGTGCACGTGCAGATAGAGCCCACAGGGTTCGACGCTTCCGCAGCTTCTCATCCGTTTCCATCCACTCTGTACCTACAGACAGCTAAGCCTTGTCCATCCAGGACTGCAGTCGGATCACTTGGCTTCAGCTTCGGGTGGAGTCAGAAGTACAGAAAACACACTGACCCTTTCTGAGATCACTGCTGAGTTAGTAAGCTCGTTCAGAGAAGCAAACAAAGGTGTGGGTGCCGGGTGGCACTGCGCTGAGTGACCCGGTGGCAGGCTTGCCGGTGCGCTACTGCTTGATCCCTCAGAAAAACTGCTGCAAGTTTTCATGTTCTTCATATAGCCCTGCCTGGTGTTATTTCATCACTCAAGGAGATTATTTTGTAGGGTTTAGGCTTACATTGGTCAACGTATCATAGTAAACTCTATTGCTACCGAAACTTACAAAGGCAAATCTGTGTTTTTGCTCACTTCTTACATGGGCGAATAACTTTAAAGAGAGTTAGATAGATTTGCTTTACTCGCTTTCTTACATTTTCAAAATGTCTATTCCTAATGAATGGCTGCCCTTTTGACACCCAGATGCAATGTAGGAAGATAAAAATCATAATAAAAATAGCATCATGTAGGCAGAGTTCAAAACCCCTACCTAACACTCGAAAGTGTCTCATCTGTCTGCTTTGGGAGAAGTTAGGGAAGGACAAAGTAGCCAAGGCCCAGCCAGCACTCCGCCTTTCTTCGTGGAGAGTGATGTCCTTCACTGGGAGTGCAGAGCAGGAGCGCCATCCTCCAGGAAAGGGAAGATGATTCTCTTCTGTGAGTGCTGGGCAGCAGATGCACACAGCATCTCTGAAGAGGACATGGAAGCGCTCCCCGTACGCTTCGCCACCTGTTACATGCTGTCGCAATGGAGGACAGAGCTCATCAGGGTAATACTTCAGGCCGCTTCAGTTGAGGGGGAGGTCCTGCAGCTCTGAAATGACAGAGCTACACCAAGGATGGCAGTTGTCACGAGAAGCCCCTGCGTGGCCCACAGCAGAGATAGAGGGGGTTAAAGACTGACGCAGAAATGGAATGAACTGGGCACATTCTACAGAGGCGCCTTCACCAGGCAAACTTCGTAGGCCACTAGATTTGCGTCTCAGTGGATTGGTCTTGATGAACTATCAAAACGTGCTAGTTTTGTAGGGTTGCTGTAATAAATTTCCACGGAATCAATTGATTAAAAGGTCAGAAATTAATTCTCTCAGTTCTGAAGGACAAAGGCCATAAGCCAAGGTATCCACAGCTTTGCCTCTTCCAAAGGCTCTGGGGAATAACCCTTCTTTACTTTACACAGAAGAGGTCCCAGAAGTCACTATGTGTCCTTCACTCACAGAGCCATCACAACTCTTCCTGTGTCCCCATGGTGACTTGCTTCCTTGGTCCTTTCAGCCCTTGCTCAAGGTGTCCTCTTTTGAAGACAGCAGTCTGGGTTTAAGGGACAATCTCAGCAGTGAGGTCATCTTGAATTCAATACATCTGTGGAGACACTATGTCCAAATGACACAGACACTGATGGCTCTGACCCCAACATACCTTTTTGGGAGATACAAGTTCAGGCTACAAAGAAGTGACAAATTTCAGTCTTGGAACTCTTCGCAGCTGAAAGCAGCAAACAAGCCATGTGAAGACCGATCCTGGGACCCGGCCTGCCTACCTGTGGGGATGATGTCCTTTCCATGGCTGTGTCGAGTGTGTTTGGTTTTTGCACTGAGGGCATAAATCGGTCTAGAGTAATGAAGGCAGCGAGTGTGACTCTGCCCCACGTACATGTGCTTGTGTAGAAATATTTGAATGATTGCCATCCCACACGTGGAGCCAGGAGTGCACATAATCCTCCACTCTGAGTTTCCATATTATCTTCCCTTCTTATTCTAAAATGAGGTAATATGACATTAGAGGAGAAAGCAGAACAGAAAGTGACCAATGATTTTATACCCCGTGTTCCTCAGTATTAGAAGGTAATCAGCTAACACTGTCCGGCTTCTACTGATTGCACTTATTATATTTTAATGGCTCTAATTTCTACGTCGGTGTCCCTCTCAAAGACAAATAAAATGATGTGCTGCAACAAAAGCCTGCTATTGTTAGCAGACACTACGTGATATGGCACAGCAATTCCACGCTCAATGTGTTCATAGTTTAGCCAGCCTATTGTTTAAAAGAATCTAATCAATACAAAGGCAGAAAATCTAATTGAAAAATAATTTAACTGACTTTCTAACTTCCTATTAGTGAAAATGTTTGAATCGATGGTGCTACACGTGGGCCCGCGAGCCCCACCTATCTACTAAGCTCTCCTCCTCTCTAGGAGGAGCTGACATGTGTATGTCAGTTTCATTTAAGCATAAGCTGACTGGCATGGCTGGCAGCTACTACGCTGGACCTCAGGGTGCGGGCGGCTCGGCTCATCCTCACAGGGAGGGGACTTTGCCCAAGGACCCCGCGTTCTTGGATCTCAAGTGGGACAATGTGGCTGCGGCATTCCAACACTGGGCGGCAGATTAATTTATCTTTTTTCATATTGGTGTTCAATTTCTTTGGTGAACAAAGGAAATCTTCAGTGGGGTGGGAGAACGAGAGGAGTGATGGATTGCTTCCCTAGACTCGGGCCATCAAAGAATAGAATCTGTTCGGGCACAATGGCCTTGTCCTTTCTAGCTCATTTAGCTAACTGCCCATTATGCCGCGAACTGCAGCACGCCTGGGGCTCAGTTTATTTCTGGCTAAGGTCACTTTGAAGCCGTGTGGAGTGCCGATGCCCACGCAGCCACGTGCACACCCGAAGCCCTGCTCACTCAGAGAGTATCACTTGTCATCTTGGCTAATTCAGCAGTCATCCTTAAAATAAAATGTGCTTTTTATGTGATTCAATTTCAAACAGAAGGGAAATATTTTAGTATGGCTATTTTGCTTGATATGCTCTCAAAAGTGTAAAAAAAAATGAATTTTCTTGTTTTTCTTCCCTCATAACATGTTTTCTTGGACCAGTGAGACAGCTCAGAGGACTGAGTACCACCTTTGGCAAGTGTGTGGACCAGGGTTGATCCTCGGTCCCGCCAGTCGCGCCGGCCCTGCCCCCAGGGTGCGCTGAGCCCACAACTAGGTCCAGGCCTGGCGGGCGGGCCTGAAATGCTAGCACTGGGGAGGCTGAAAACAGGAGGATCACTGTGAATCTGAGCTGTGTAGTGAGACCCTGTGCCGGATACATAAAATAAAATAAATACATACATACATAAATGCCTTCTTTATAGAGAGTGTGCCACATACATTGTTAGGAAGTATTCAATTGCAACTTAGCTGGGACTTGATAGTAGGCATTTAAAGAAAATATAAAGGAGTAATTTGAGGGTTATACTGTAACACTTTAAGTTTTTTCATAATCAAAACAGTAAGTGCATAATTTTGTTCAGTGTTGGAATTTTATGTTTACCCCAACAAAGTGGAACTGTTAAGCAACATCCTCAATTCAAGAATGTGCATATCAAATCTTACCAGTAGGCATCCACAATCTATTTGACTCTTGGTGATCATTTTTTAATTGTAATTTGTTGGAATTTCCTAATTTTTGCCAAATCCTTTGACATCAAAAAATGTAGGAAAATTACCAAAATCTTTTCATTTAAATCTGTGAGCCTGAATATTTTTCATATTTCAAAGATATAGAATTATGATTGAAGCACTAAGGTAAAACCTTGGGAATATATGACGAATAATTGTGAAATGAAAAGCCACAATGTGTTACAGGAGAAAATGGAAGATAAAAAACCTGACACACTTTTCACTGAGTACAAGAAGAGCCCGCTGTGGATGTGCTACTAGGCCAGGCCTCCTCCTCACCTGCACGCCCAGTATTGCCTCACATGATTCTGTCTTTCACAGTCAGTTCTCCAAAAGTGATCAGCCCCCTCCAGCCCTGACCCTTCCTCCATCGCTTGCTGTGTGAAAACTGAGCTAAGCCCTTCCACTGCCTTTTCCGGTGTCAAGCTTAGGCTGTAGGGGCTGCTAGGTGGACTGGACAAACAGGAAGGGCTTCCCTGTGCAGCGGAACTGTGTTGGGTGGGCCTGCGAATGCCTCCTCCCAGAAGCCCCTCCTGGGGAGTAGGTGGCCGACTCCTGGGAGCAGCTGCAGCTCCCACCTCCTGATGCAGACTTGGGATGTTGAGTAGTGGGCCCCCAAAGCGTGTCCTTACCCTAATGCCGAGGCCCTGGGGCAGGGAGGGGGTTTTCACCCCCAAAGTGAGTAGGGGGAGCGTGCTCATGCTGAGACTTTGAGGCCACTATGGCAAAATAATAAAGTTCTGTTGTATTAAACCATCAATTTGTGGTAATTCCTTATGACAGCCCTAGGAAGCCAGCACTGGAGGGGTCCACACGAGGCTCCCTTGGGTGGAACATTAAAAAATATGTCACCCAAACTGTAATTGGATCCAGATATGACCGGTAATGTTTTTTTCTACTGATTGAAACAAATATGATGACTGTTCTTTACCAGAAAAGTAGTCTGTTCAAAAATTCTTAATTTGCATAGCAGGGATTGAATGCGCTGTGAAAAACTTCATTCTGAACTTTGAAGCCAAACAACTCTGTAAGGAATCGCCATGGTGACAGTGATACCCTTGGGATGTGTAGTTAGCCCCTGGCAACATGTTAGACTTAATGTCCCAAGTCTAGTCTTCCTTCAGATTAAGGTTAGGGATGTAGAATACTTAAAATTGTTTATGCAATAGTGCTAACAGTCATTAGAAATAAAAATAGCCACAAAAGTAATATTCAGCCAAGCACTATTCTTATTGTTTTATATTTTATGTCCAAATATAAAATAAAACTTAAGAATCTTAATCATTTATTAGAATAATTTAGTAAGGAAGATGAGTGAACAATTGTGAATTATAAAGAGAAAGTTCTCTTCCCAGGAACTCTACTTTTGTCAGTTTGAGAGCTTCTTTTCACTTCTTGCTGCCCCAACACCACTGTATTCTTAAGGCATGGATGGATGGCATTTACCATTTTAGTAGCAAATATGTTTTATTATTAAAATCTTTATTGGGCTCCACATGCTCCTGCCTGGATTTCTAATAATAGATGCACTAGGAACTAAAATTCTTCTAAGAATGAAAACATAGGGAAAGACATTTGTAAGTTAGTCCATTCCTCCTAATTCAGTTTTTTTAATATATATTAATTTTATTGAGAAAGAAGTAGCAATGAGAGAGTTTCAAAACAGGTTAGTGGGATAGTTACAATAATTAATACATTGTATATTATTGTCTTCATAGTAGTTATTCAGGGTACAAGATGCAGACATGATATCTTGTCTAAACACTATTAGTACAAATCTGTCTTCTCATTGAAGTAAGAGAAAGTAGCTGTATGTCTATGCAATTTTGTACATATATATATATATATTCATTACCAAATGGACCTTCATTTTATATCCCCCTTTTTTGTTTACTTTTGTCAGAGATGGGTATTCTATTGCCATTCATATATTGTAGATACATGAATTCAGCAAAATCCAATCTAGTCCAGTAGTCCTTAATAGTAGTGGGGTATCCGCAGGACTGGCAATGTCAGAAGTTGTTGACTTGAGTCTTTTACAGCTCAGAATATTAATATAGCTTTACGTTTTATACCTCATTTTTATTCTTTTCCACTGGACGGTTAGGGCCAAGACAAAGCAAGACCTTGGGTCCCTGTCATTGTGGTCTTCTAAAGACACACTGCTTCTAATGTCTTATCAATTACTGCTATACTGCCTCTCTAGCAAGTGTTTGTTTAAAAAAAGTAATAAATGAAAACAAGAGACAAGAAAAAAATGTCATAGGACTGTCTTGCTACAATGTTGTATATGGTTAGATTTCTAAATTTCAGTTTAAAAATTTGTAAATGTTTATTTCTCTCCCTCTCTCTCTCTCTCTTTTTTTTACTAATGCATTATTTTTGATGTGTTTACCTTCTATGGAAATAAACATGTAATAAGACAAAGGCAGACACCATTAATTCCTCCCTGGAAGCAAAATTTTGTCTCACAATGTATGTACACCCCAAGGTGGGTTTAAATTCTCTCCCATTTGTTCTTGCCTCATGAAGCCACACTCCAAATTCAATCTTGAGTCACAATTCAGTGGATCAGCTTTCAGGAATAGAATCTAAAGGTAAAACCATTCATCCAGGAAAGAAAATATCTTATGCCAAGTCTGTGATATTAAAGTTCTGTTGAAATATTTATAGCTAACAAAAAATGGCTTTCTAGCTCTCAAAAATATAAATGTATGGAATTAAAAGTCCTACAAGATTTTGTATGCTCCCTTGAAGATACAGTTTGATGAGTTAAGTGTAAATGAATAAAAAACATATGGATTAACTCTCCTGAAAGTACTTAGAGCTATAAATAGAAGAGGAAACTAGATCCTCGGCAGGATGCACTTGAGGCTCGCCGCACAGCAATCATCTGACAATCACTGAGGTATTCACCATCCATCAACAGAGGGGGGTTTCTTTCAGAATTTCTTTGAATGTGGAATAAATGAACATTATTAGAACCCTTAAGAGCAAATTCTTCACACTATCTGCTGAGAGCATTACATTTTAAATTGTCCACAAATACTTAATCAGAGTAAGTACAGTGCACATAGAGAAAATTATACCACTTTCTCTTGATTATTTACAGTATTCATTACAGTATCGTTGAGTTTTGTCTACAATAATGGTACTACAGCGGCATCTGCACTCTAGTGAGGTCCATCCACAGGACTGGGCGTAAATGGGGTGAATGCTGACGCTTGCTGAGAAGAACCCTAGTAAAGATCATGAGTTAAAAAGGAGGTGCCTCGGCTGGGGAGATGGCTCAGTAGGATAAGCGCTTGATTGGCAAACGCAAGGATCTGAGTTCAATCCCCAGTTCCACCAAAAAAAAAAAAAAAATGTACTTCTTCTCAAAAAGGAGGTGCCTGCCTTTCTGCTTTTGAGTACTTCGTGTAATTGTATAGTTAAAATTTGCATTTCAACAATCTGTTATATTGTAGCAAGTAATTATTTTATTTTATTAAGTCTATACACATTTGGACGTTAGGAGAACGTAGCCTGGGTACATTCACAAAATTTTGATCTTTATATGTGGAAACAACTAATATTATTTATAACTGAAAGGTACTTTTCCCTCCAGCAGGTTTTGTTTTTTTTTAGTTCATAATTTAAAAAATGCTACTTTGAAATTCCAGATAACTTAAATTGCGCTGATTTGTTTTCCCCAAATTATCTGAACACGGTCCAGGTGATGTTCTCAGCGCCCCGCGGGGACGCGGCCCCAAGCGCGAGGCTCCGGCCAGCGCTCCGGGGTGCAGCGGCCCCGGCCCGGCTCTGCAGGGCGGCCGGCCCGTGCAAGCCTCCTCCTGGGCCTGCAAGGGTGCCCAGGCGCGGGCCAGAGGCGCTCCGCGGACCGAGGCTGCTGCACGCCGAGACTCCAGACCCAAGCGCGGCCACAGACCTGCTGCCCGGGCGCCGTCCTCGCGGGCCGGCGTCACCCGCGTCCCGGGACTCTGCGGGGTTTCCTGAATGTGACATTTAAAAAGCAGCACAAGCAAGCTGTTGAATAAAAA
>NW_004524684.1:8325252-8326727 GCF_000260255.1 Octodon degus | reverse complement strand
TAACATTTGATCTCTTGAATATTATAATTGTTTCAGCACTGTAAGAAAACATTCAAAAGGACAGAGAACATCCAGTGTACTAGGGGTAGGTCTCTTCTATTACAGAATTAATGACTTTCAGTGATTTACAATATATAATAGAACAAAAATGAATTCTATGATTTTCATGAGACATGCACCTGAAAATAATCTATCAGTATACTGAAATTCCTAGGACTATTTCTCCATTCTTATTTAATTGATTAAATAATGAATAACTTCTCTTTTAAAATGAAAATTTATCTCTTATTTATTTAAAACATGCTAGGACAGGGCCAGTGAGATAGCTCAGCGGAGCCTGTGCCCGCTTAGGCGAGTGCAGAGACTCGAGTTCTGGCCACACACGCCGCACTTGCCCCATCCCAGGTTTGCTGGCCTAGCCACTGAGAGCAGCCACGGTGGTGCATGCCTGTAATCCCAGTGCTGAGGATGCTGAGACAGGAGGATCATGAGTCCAAGCTCCGTAGTGAGACCCTGTACCAAATAGATAATAAATAAAATTAACAATAATAAAACATGTTAGAATTAAAAACAATCTGCTTTACTGGGATCATTTGGTGCCACTTATTTTGGTTGAATTATGCTCTTTAATGTTTATTGGAAAAGGAACAAACACTCCTGATCTGTGACAGCATGTTTAATGTGTGATGTTTGCGGTCATCTTTTAACTTTTACTGTTACTTAATTGAATAGGAAAAAAGAAAGACTTTTCCCACCTAGGTCTTTTGGTCGTATTTTGAATGTCTAAATATTTCCTGAAAATTCTTTATCTGCCCCAAACTGGTTTGTAAAGAAAGAAAAATAAAATAAGTGTTCAGTATAGGTTTTATGCTTAAAGCAGAAACACGATTGCTTATCTGTTTGTTTGGGACAGAGTCGTGCTCTGTAGCTCAGGCCAGCCTTGAGCTCACTACACAGCCCAGGCTGGCCTCTGCATTGCAGACAGCTGCCTGCCCTAGTCTCCCGAGCACTGTGATTACAGACATGCAGCAGCGTAAAATGGTGTATTCCATCACAGAGGAAGCTGCAGCTTAGGGATATTTAGGTTTGTGGGATGTATTGCTATAAGCATTGCCGTGAGAAAAACAAGCAGCGGGAAGAGTCCGCTGGCCTAGGTTAGGTTCACACGGGTAAAATGGGAGCGGGGTGGATACTCAGGAACTGCGTCTGTAGGAGCAGCTGCTGCACGGTTCCTGCGTCCGTTCAGCATGCAGCACCCCATCAGCACGCGCCAGGCACAAGTGGACGCAGCGCTGGTGGCTTCTTCCATGTCAGACCCTTGTACCTTGATGATGACAGCTCAGCCTGTCACCTGTACACACTTCCCGTCCTCCACCCTTACTGTCTCCGACTTCCTGGTCTTCTCTCTAACTCCATTCTCTCTGTCGCTGCCTCCCTCTCTCCCTCTCCCTCCTTGTTTTAAAATTCTGCATGTA
>NW_004524684.1:8322811-8323727 GCF_000260255.1 Octodon degus | reverse complement strand
TTTTTTTTTTTTTTTTTGGTAGAACCAGGGATTGAACTCAGACCCTTGTGCTTGCCAGGCAAGCACTTATTCTACTGAGCCATCTCCCCAGCCCCTGGATTTTTTCTTAATACCATTTGTTTTCCTATTCTTTCTCTTCAATCTAATTCCCCTTTAATTTTATTTACAATGTAAGCCTAGTGGTCCTTAATTCCTTTAATTTGTTTATCATAAAATGGTATAAATCACCCTTCATTTAAAAATAACTTTTCTGGGCCAGCCAAATAGCTTAGTGGATTAAAGTACCTGCAAGCAGGCTCAGGGGCTGGAGGTTCAATCCCTGGGCCTGCTGTGCCAGCCCCACCCCCGGGTTGAGCTGAGAGGGCAATTGAGACTGGAAGTGGTGGCACATACCTGTAATCCTAGCTCTTGGGAGGCAGCAAACACGTGGATCACTAAGAGTCCGATCTAGTAGTGAGACCCTGAACATCCTGTAGACCCTTCCCTAAAAATACACAAAAAAGCAAAAAAGTCTGTCAAAGAATAACTTTGCTACACATAGCAACCCATTATGCCCACACAATCATCTATGTTAACAGTCATTTTCTTGTAGGGCTTTAAAAATATTGTTTCATGCCCTCTGACATGTAATTTCCTTCTAGCAATCTTGTTACTCAGATTTCTTGCCTTTAAAAGTGACATGGTGGTCTCCTCTGGCCACACCCAGGACCATCCCTCCCTTTGAATTCTTGGTATGTAAGTGTGTGGAGCCACGTGGAGCCACTTTCCTGGTGTGACCACTGGAATTCTAGATACAGTCTGCGTACAGAAGTGTGCCTTTCCCTCGGTATTCGGGGAGTTCTCTGGGGTTACTTCACTAGTAATCATTCTTGTGCCTTCAGTCTGTCTCTCGGCGCTCTCTCCAAGTCCTCACTCT
>NW_004524684.1:8309197-8321931 GCF_000260255.1 Octodon degus | reverse complement strand
CCGAGCTGGGGGACTTAGCACCCGGTGGGTGGCCGGAGGCTTGCACCTCCCGCGTTACTTAGGTAAGTGATCTCTGCTAGAGCTTAGCTTACGGCTGAAGGAAGGCTGTGCCTCCTAGTCACACTGGGTGCAGCTTGCCTCCTAGTCACACTGGGTGCAGCTTGCCTCCTAGTCACACTGGGTGCAGCTTGCCTCCTAGTCACACTGGGTGCAGCTCTTGTCATGGCACCCACACAGTGTGCTTGCTTCACCATGCTCGTTCGCAGCAGTTTTAAAATGGGAAAAAAACAATTGGCAATCTCTCCAAGTGAGCAAACCTTAGGTCAACGCCCCGATGCAAGAGAAAGGACCGAGATGGCACATAGCACACCTGAAAGCCAAAGAATGGGACAAAGCACAGACAAAATAAGTGTAAAATGATGTAAAAAAGGAGGGAAATAGACAGGAAGGAGCAGGGGCCGGGGCGATGGCTCAGTGGAACAAGTGCTTCCCTGGCGAGTGCAAGAGCCTGAGTTCAATCCCCGGTTCTGAAAAAGAAAAAGAAAAAAAAGAAAAGAAAGGAAGGAGCAGGAAATAAGAGAAAAGAGAAAAGAGAGCAAGATAAAAGGGAAAAATAGAAGTAAAAGTGCGGTAAAAGAAAAACAGGTGGCAGAAGATGCGCAGAGGAAAAAGTGGAAGAAAAGGATGGGAACAGAAGCACAAAACAGAAACTACAGCAGGGCTCTTGGCTCAAGGGCTGGGTGCTGAGAGGCACGCGGGGAGGGGCGCAGCGGACGCGAGGAGCGGCGTTTCAGTTCACATCGCACGGATAAGGACAGCTGAGGGGCTTCGAGGGAGTTTTGCTCAGGACAGGCCAGGGACAAGTTGCGCGTGCCGGGACGCGTTCCGGGAGTCTCTAGCGTGTGCACCCGAGACCGCTCCGCCTCAGCAGCATCTGCAGCACGCAGGTCCCGGGGCGCCCATGGCACCTCCTCTGTCTGGGGCCCAGCAGCCTGGCGAGCGGCCGAGTAGCTGTCCGCAGCCCTCTCCTGCTGTGGGTGCGGCCACGTCCGCACTGCGTGGTGCAGGCCTTCCGCCTCACTCAGGCTCGGGTCTGCCTGTGACTGGGCTGCTGCCACATGCCTTGCGCCTGTGATCACCCCGATGGCTGCATCCTGAGCTCGGAGGAGACAAGAGCGCACCTGGGCAGTGTGACAAATGGCCACACCATAGTGGCGCTGTGGCACATCTTCTAGCACCCTCAGAGCACAAGGGAAGAAATTGTGCATTAGATGCTCTCGGTCGGTGCCCACAGCTCCTGCCAGAGACTCAACAGAAAGTTGCTCCAAGCCTTCAGCTCCCCAGGGGACATAGCCCTCAGCAGCAGGCCCCTTCTCACAGTGGCTTCTGGCCACCATTCCTGGAGAGCTTGCCAAGTACCCTGTCGGATTATTATATGTGTGGCGTTACTTTCAGGACAAATTCTTGAGTTCCAGCAAACACCTGCTTGGACTGTTGGGTTTCCCTGGATGGGACCAAAGCCGTGGTGTAGCCTCAAGGCTCATCCACGCTGGCCTCACACAACGTGCTGTGGCATCCGGCTTGTGCCCCAATCTGGGTTTATCCACCGTGCTTCTCCCTCTGCTGGATCGCCTGCCATACTTCTGTGCAATTGAGGTTTCCCTCTTTTTCTGGTCTCCAGAACTCTTCCTTGTTTTTTCCTGAATGAGATAGTGTCTCTCCTCAATGGTGGAGCTGCAGGAGGGCTTAGGTTGAAAACAAGAAATGTCCCCTCTTCATTGGAATGCATTTAAGCAAACTGACTAGAAAAATGCTCTTTCATGGCTGGCTGTGGTGGTGCACCCCTGTAATCCCAGCACTCAGGAGGCTGACACAGGGGTTCGAGGGCCACCCTGAGCTATAACGAGATGACCCTGTCTCAAACAACCAAGGAATAATAATAAAGAAGAATGCTCCTTGAAAAGGAATGATAGCAGCAGACTAGCAGCTGGGAGAGTCCTGCTTCATCCTCCCCTCAAACTGCCCTTCTCACGTGCAGCGCGAGAAATCTGCATGCTCCTGAGTCACGGAGGGCTGTTGGAGGCAAGGAAAGAGGCCGTGACGCCAGAGTGCTGACTCGGTGGCCACTCCGCGACGCCCACTGCCCACTGCACAGACCCCGCATGAGCCCTCCCTGTGAAGTCCGCCAGGACGCATCTGCTGGGACAGCACTGCCCTTCCCCCAGCCCACAAAGGGCCACTGTGAAGCCTCTTAGCTAAAGGATCCGCCTCCCAGCCCTGCACACACCTGGCCTGGAACCCTACACCTCAAAAAGCAGTCACCGCCACCGGCAAGGGGGCGATGACCCATGGGGGCCGCCCACCCTGGGCTGCAAAGCTGCTTCGGGCACCCACGCCTCACGCACTGCCCACGGGGCTGCCGGAGCGCATGCCTCCTGGGCCCCAGCGCCGGGACTCTCCTCGCCCCTCCACCCAAGCTGGCTTCCTTCAAGAGCGCAGGTTGGGGCTCAGTCTGTGTCCACTGTGCGGACAGCGCAGGTCCCAAGCCAGTGCTGCCTCCGTGGTACGGAAGCCCACAGGCAGACCCCGCGTGAGGGGACCCCTGACACACCCTCACCATGAGAGCAAAGGGGGCTTGCCGCTGTTCCCACGCAGGACCAAGAAACCTGTCCCCATGAGGGGCAGAGGGAAGTGACTTTTCTGCCAGGCAGGAGGAAGAGGTTCAAGGTAGCCATGGTACATCGTGGTGACCATGATGGTGCGTGTCTGAAACCCGCCATGGCCGTAGGTGTGAAGTGGCCTCACCAGAACGGTGAAGTCCAAGCAGACGAGATAATGCATGTGTTTACCAGCGTGGTGGAGCCGCCTGTCAGGGTGTATGTATCAAAACAGACACTCAGCTTTCAGTTAAAAGCTACTTGATAAAGCATTCAACGTTTTATGCTTTGATGGAATTGAGATTGGTTTTAGTGCAAGAGCCAGAGTCACACAACCTCGTCACCTTCCAGCCTTAGTGAGTCTAGAACCCGACAGGAAAGTGGGAACCTGATGCAGAAAGGAACTTGCCCAAATGTCTAGGTTCTATGAGTGAAAGTGCCTGCAGCTTCTTTGTGAGGGTGACTGCCAGGCCTCTGAACGGGAAGGTTGTCAAGGCCAACTTGAGCCTTTCTCCACGAAGTCAACACTGATCACGCAGTCAGCCACTGTCCAGAACTTTAGATCCCTGGGTTTGTAACACAGACTTGGGGAAGACTGTAACAAAGATTAATTGTGTTGCAGCATCTGCAGACAATCAGGCCGATTTTAGTGATTCAAGTTTATCATGTTTATATAAACAGGAGGTAGAAGACGCTGTAGAACAATGAAAGACAGAAAAGGGAGAGAAATTCTTGGAGTGTTGGGACTAGCTGGCGCTTCTGATTTCCTCAGCCTTCCATTGCTGTTGCATTACTGTACAGCTCTGTGAGGCGTAGAACATTCATAATAGTTCTATTGTTAATAGAAATGGAAGTAGCACCTGTTAGCCAGATAACTGACTGCTACACTGTGGACACTGGCATGCTGCTCCAGTCGGCATCTACTTAGCAACTGCATGTCCCCACTCCTGCCGGTCTGTGCATGTGCGAGGCTGTGAGTCTTCCTTGGTCCAGTGGAAACATCTTGGGTTCCTTCATTAGTTAGTGAGGTAATACCTTTGACATACTTTGTTGTATATCATGTTTTGAGAGTCCTGATTCTACCATTTAAAATTATTATTCTTCAGCATCGAGTAAATACCATGACTAAGGAATCTGTTTCTATAATGAACAATTTTATAACTTTAAATTGAGGGGCTGGGGAGATGGCCTAGTGGAATAAGCACTTCCCTGGCAAGCACAAGGGCCTGAGTTCAATCCCCGGTTCCGCCAAAATCAAATAAATAAATAAATAAATAAATAAGTTTAAATTGAGCTAATTGGAATACATTGTTACTCAAGATCTCTAAAACATTTTAATTTTAATTAATCATTTTACAGTGTTAGATCCTGAACTAGGTCTTACTGGCAATGATCAACATTTCACTTCTCAAGCTTCACATAACTCCTTCCAAAATATCTTTGAAAACATAGTCTCACAAAAAAGTTAACGTATTCCCATATCAAAATATCAACATCGCAGAAGTAGCACTTAGGGCAGACTGGATGACGAGTCCGTTGGACTCTCTTGAAATGTCCCTCCCCCTACAGGTTGAAGTTGGACACTAACACATTGGGTTACTGAGACCAAATCTCTCCTTGTCTCTTTGTGGCTTTTAAGTTTACTTAAGGAATGTTCATCACAGCATAATTTAGAAGTTGAAAACAACCACAAAGTGGTAAAATATACCCACAGGATGGAGTCTTTCAGCAATTAATATTTGCTCAAAGAAAATTTAGTGACAAGTTAACAGACATTGTGGAACGTGATCCCAATTACGTAAATATGTAAGCCCGCTCACTGACTACAAATCTCAGCCTGCAGAAGCAGCTTCTCCCAGTGCTGTTAGTCTTCCACTGAGCTAGTCCCTGTGACCACTGCACCTGCCCCGTCTCTCCGCTCCATCAGTTCCTCGCCCTGTTTACTTCCCTGTGAGTCTGGGGTCCTGGTAAGCATGCATCAAGCCAAGGTGAGCCAAACCTCACTTCTCTAAACTGTGAATGAGAGCATTCACTGTCCACGTGCCACCAGCGCCCCGCTGGGTGATCTCAGTCTTCCAGTCACCAGGACCACATCAGCGTGAGGACATAACCATCCCACCAACAGGGTCCTCAGCATACACAGTGCAGGGGGATTTTCCCAACCACTTCTACCAGTTTTGGAGAGGAGCCACCCACCTCTCATTCTCGGGTGGCTGTCTTACCTCACGAGAACATTGCTCCTCCTGTTGCAAACCGCTTCCCCAATTTCTTTGGGTTCCAACTCTTTCTCCCATCCACTTCTTCCTCTTTATTGCATTCCTTACTGCAAGCCCAGGCTCGGGCTCGGGGCTTCAGCCCCATTCCGTTTGCAGCCTGTTCCATCCATCTGCTACCCCAAATGCAGCTTCTGCAGAAAGCCGGCCTCGCTGGGCCAGCAGCTTCCAGGGAAAGTGTCCCTTGCCTCCTTCCTTCTAGATGGCCTTCCAAAGGGTCATGGCTCCCTTTGCCTCAGAATGTCTTCTCCTTGGCTCTCCCATAGGCTAACCTGTGGCGGCTTTGCTCTGACGGTCCTCTGCTTTGCGCACAGGAGCCAGTTGCCTCCATGGTCACACAAGCCGCCACCTGCTTGTCTCTTACGTGATCCTTCATGAGACCCAAAACCATGGAATTACATTACTAAATGCTTGGCTACATTGCTGACTCCTAAGTTTCTATCATCAGCCCAGTTTTCGTTCCTAAATCTCAGACTACACACGACTGCCTGAGGGAACACAACCGTGTGGATGGAATCTGAAAGCACGACATTCAAAGCCTGAGTCATACTGTCAGCAGCTGTCACCGAGTCTCCGCCTCTAAAGTTGCATCCAGAAAACGTTGTCTTATATTATCCCTCCCCGTATCGTACCCCAAAAGGAACTCAGGGCCAGCCGCTCCCTGAGTGTGTGGAAGATTGTCGTTCCTCACTGACATTACCTGCTGGTGCGGACAGAAGCAATGATACATTCTAGGCTTTAGCATCTTCTCAGATTATTAGCATGCTTAGGGACAGACAGTGTTCAAATGTACTGAGACTTCTAGCCAATGATCTAGCAAAAAGGTGGGGGCACTTCACTTGGGACTCAACACGGAGCAGATTCTCAAATAACATGACCTTGTCTGAAAACGGTTGTCGAGTACAGGCGAAATAAATTACCTCCCAAATTCCTTTTGAAGAGCTATAATTCTTCATACTTCAATAACTTCTGAATAGATCTCACTTTTGGTAAGCCCTAATTTTCAAGAACTTTCTCCCCTTTATAATTTTTCTTTTTGTTCTGCATTGTGAGTAATGCAGGGTTTGGATGACCGTATTTCCCTCTGTTTGCTGTAATCTATGCAGTGCGGCGTAAATAGGCCCACAAGCCTTGCCTGGGTTTGCAGAGTGTCCCAGTGCGATTCAGGAGCCTCAGCACGAAAGAGCTGGACAAGGGTTGCCCATGTGAGAGGCAGAATTAGGCCCAGCTCGGCAAATTTCTCATTATGCTTAAAGCGCATGGACTGCGCATTACACACGTAAATATTTCTTTCTGAGAACTTGAAACTCGGATCTTGCTCTCTTCCTGTTTCACTAGTTTCAGGATTCCAAATGCTGCCAAATATAAACATGTTTCGACGATGGTGCTAGGCCTGCGCTTGGGGCTCCGCAGTCAGCATGGTCCTGACTCCATCCCCAGCACCCCCGGACAAGTCTGCATGACCCAGCCCGGGAAGTACATAATAATTGTCATGTACTCTGATTTTGTAGGGAGCTTTTACTAAAGAGCTTACTGACTTATTTTTCCCTTGAGAATTTTTACCAAGTTGATAGTTTTGAAAGCCAAAACTCAGTGAATACATCATGATTTTATCACTGATGATTGAGAGGAGTCTTCTTCGGACTTAGGTACTCACACGGCTACTTTTCTTGGTTTTATCTGTAATTTTTATCCATGTAACATCTGCTTTCTATTAAAAATCTCCTACGTGCAGAGTATAAGAAAATTGTACATACTAATAATGTTGATTATTTTCCAAGTAATCAATTATTTTAAGGTTTCAAACTCAACTTTAACTTTCTCAGGTTCTGCAGCATTCCCCAGTATTGTTATCCTGAGCCAGCATACAGCAGGATCACCTTCCCATCGTTGTACAAAAGGCTTTTCTGTTTCAGTTTGGCCTTGGGCAAATTGGTATGTCATCACCGCACTAGGAATTAAGCTGTGTCTACGATGACAATTACTGGTGCAATTTCCTGAAACCCCAGACAAGGCTAAAGCCATACCCATGATTAAAGACAGCACAATGGGACCACGGGGCTTGGTGGGGCATGGGCCATATATCTATTGCAAAAAGGAGAGCAGCTTTCTTTTAGAACGGCAGAATAAAAATTCCTAGTGAAGAACTATTAAATTTAAGAATGCCTGCCTATTGCCAAGAGATTAAATATCATCTTTTTCATAGTTTCTTATGTTCTTAAGTTATATATATATATATATGATTTGATGTTCAGTCCAAAATGTGCTCCAGATAAAATATTATATCTTTAACTGTGGTTCATTTCTCTGTCTTGATTAGATTTTCTTTTTGATCAAAGTTCTGATTTTCACATTTGAAATATTAAAGCACTTTCACACTTGTTTCTCATTTTCAATTCAAACAGGTGAAGAGTAAAAACGTCTTTAAAAGCTGTTCCCAGAGCCTGGAGAAGCTAATTTGCACGATCGCGACTCTCTGGGAAATGCTTTGGTTCAGCTATAAAAAGGAAACGAATCTTAGATGTCTTCTGATGAGCTGCAGAGCATCCCCCTGAGCGGCCGCGTCTTTCGTAGCAGACAGACACATCTGCGTTGCAAGGACAGGGCTAATTAACCTGAGCTCCCTTCAGCCGCTCTGAACTGTGGGTCTAGAATGCTGGGCATCAAAGCCTTGAGCCCCCTTGTGCAAATTACGGTGGCTGGAATGTCGTCATGTTAATAAGCAGGTTTTGTTTTTCTGTTCCAAATCCAAACGCTACCATCCAGCTGTAAGATGATCCTAATCTACTATGTTGGAGTTATCTTTTTGAAGGCAGTCAGAATACAGAGCCCCATACGGAAGCAATCTTGATTTTCCATTGGCTGCGTGTGCTGCATGTCTGATGAAATGCATTTCACATATTTATTTTAAGTATGTGATAGAATTACAACGTTGACAACTTTCATGACTGTCAAAAAATGTGGTGCATTTTAAACATATGATGTTTCCTAGCTTTAACAGAGAAACGTTCCAAATAATGCATTTAATTTGCACCAAAAATAAGTTTATAGAATTTAAAACATTTTACTTATATATCTATATAGTGTCATAAACATCAAATACATTTGATATTTTTAAAAAGGTATAACAATAAAGCACTTTGGTTTTCATTCTTAATTTAGCTGAAAAAAAATTTGTCAAATACTTTCAATAGCCAAGTGTTACCGAAATTCTAGAGGTGGCGATTACCAGATCAATTGGATTATCACATCTTTAGACGATCACTCTAAACACACTGTTCAAAGGCAGATCAGCTTAGGTAGATCTTATCTAAAGTAAATCAGGGAATCATTGATTGCCACCTCTAGAGATTTTTTACACTGAATAATTTCTCTAATTTTTCAGTGTCAGATCTCCCCTCCCCCTCCAATTCCCCAGACGGAGGCTTTATGTTTATTTTGTAGAATGTTCATATTCTAAAGACTTTTCTGAAGCATGCGGCATCATCGGTGATGTCATCCCACAAAAACATCAAGTGCTACCACGGTGGGTGGCTGACGGGTTGCTTATGTGCTGGTTTTGAGCAAAAAGTGAACCATCTTCTGCAGACTAAAATGAAATTTTCATCTTTTTTTGTTTTGTTTTGTTTTTTATTAATTTTATTGAGAAACACATAGCAATGAGACAGTTTCAAAACAGGTTAGTAGGACAGTTTCAATAATTAATGCATTGCATATTGTTGTATTTGTAGTAGCTATTCATAGTACAAGATGCAGACATGATATCCTGTCCAAAAACTATCAGTACAAATCTTTCTTCTTATTGAATTGAGAGGAAGTAGCTGTAAATCTATCCTAACTATTTTGTATATACAAATAAAAAATGGTCCTTCATTTTTATCCCCTTTTTTGTTTAGTTTTGTCAGAGATTGGTATTCCATTGCCATTTAAATATTGTAGGTACATAAATTCAGCAATTGGTGCAGAAAAGACTTTTGACAAAGTCTAACATTCATTCATGTTCAAAGTCCTACAGAAAATTGGAATAAATGAACTCTATTTCAATTTGATAGAAGCCATCTATGACAACCCAATGGCTAACATAATTCTAAATGAGAAAAAACTGAAATCTTTTATTCTCAGATCTGGCACAAGACAAGGATGTTCTCTATCACCCACTCCTATTCAATATAGTTCTGGAATCATTAGCTAGAGCCATTAAACAAGAGAGAGAAATGAAAGGAACAAGAATAGGTAAGGAAGAAGTTATACTACCATTATTTGCAGATGACATAATACTTTACTTGGAAGACCCAAAAAACTCCACCAAGAAGCTACTATAATTGATACACAAATTCAGTAGCATAACAGGACACAAAATCAATACCTAAAAGTAATAGCCTTCCTCTACAAAGATAAACACACTGAGAGGGAAATTAGAGAAAGAGTATTTTTTACAATAGCACTGCAGAATACCAAATTTCCATCTGTTTAAAGTATTTCCCTTCTTTGATATTTACAATGGCACAAAATGTTTATATTTTAAAAATTCTAGGTCTGGCAAGATAGCTCAGTGGACTAAAGCACCTGCTTAGGCAAGCACAGGCAAGTGCAGGGACTGCAGTTCGGTCCCCTGCACCTCATGCTGCACCAGCCCCACCTGCAGGGCAAGCTGAGCTGGCCACAGTCTGGGCACAGCGGTACACATCTGTAATTTCAGCCCTGCAGAGACTGAAAACAGGAGGATCACTGAGTCAGAGCTGTGTGGCGAGACCCTGCAACAACCAAATACGTTAATAAATAAATAGATTTCCAGGTTCCAAGACTGAGGGAATATTTATAGAGATTTATTCATGTGTTTGTGAGCAGATTTTACTGTTCATGTCCTTAAGTCCTTGATATAATCATACCCAACTGGATAATTCTGTTTCATGAGAAACTTAATGTATGTCACTTAAAATAAAGGCAAGCAGGCTAGGCAGATAGCTCAGTGGTCTAGGCACCTGCCTGGCAAGCACAAGGACCTGGGTTCAGTCCATGGTACTGCTTGCCGGGCCAGCCCTGGATCCCGAGTGCCCCGTGTGGGACCCCAGACCAAGTCCAACCTGCATAATGAGACCCAGTATTGAAAGAATTAAAAAAACTTAAAAAATAAAGACAAAGCAATTAAAATATATTCTATGAGAAAAAAGATAAAACAGTTACAATTACTTTTTCTTTGGACACAGAAGGAGAAAACTTGTGTTTCAGGCCAGTCTTGGTGGTCTTGTTGCTCTTTTCTATTCCATACTCTCCTCTTTGAAGGAAATTTTGGGATTAAAATTTGTCTGAAGTACATCTGGCTCTCCCTACACTGAGGACAGAACTGTGCATTTAGACAGTGCTCTTCATTTGCCTTTCCTGTCACCTAGGAGCTCTTCAGAAGAGATTCAGGGGGTCCATGAACTCCCTCAAATTGGATGCCACGGATCTGTGTTCGTGCAGATCTGAACTTTCGGAAGAGTGTCCCTGGCCCCCTTCCCTCCAGCAGTGTGGCTGCCACACCATGGCAGGGCTTCAGATTGCTTCCTGGAGGACCTGGAGGTGTGTCCACAGTGCCCCAGCACACTGCTGAGCTGTGCTGCTTGCAGTCAAAGGAAACAGTCTCCAAGTGGCCTTAGTGCGGTACAAACTTCTTGTAAATAAATATGAGACTTCTCAAAAATAGTGAGGAACCAAATTTGGAAGGCGCTGGAACTGAGGTGGAGCCGGGCTTCCCACAGAGTTACTGGCTGGCGGTTCCGCCAGGCCCTTGCTTCTGAGCATATAAACAGCCAACCTCTCCCCGTGAGCACCGCAAGAACCAAAATCCCCAAAGCACTCAGCTCCCGATCTCCAGGTTAGAGAAGAGCAACTGCAGAATGAGAAGCAAGCACTCTTGTGGGGTGCTGGGGTGTGGAGGTAAGGTGCGAGTGGGCTGGCAGCGAGCTCTCGGCCTCGAGGTGCTCATGGAGACGTGCACCATCAGGCATGGTTCTTGCAGGCCACGTTAGCTCGTGGACAGCCTGGGTCCCCCTGAGGCTGCTTTCCCTGTGTGCTGCACTCTGCGTCCAGCTACTCCCGGCACCTGGGGTCACCTTGTTTGGCTGAAAGCACGATTATATCCTTCTAACCTACATCCACATAGAATCAAGTTCCAAGTCACCCCTGTTCGCACCAAGTTCCCCCTTCATATTTTGGACTTCCACTTGAGTTTTCTTATTTTATGTACTTAGTACAGGGTGTACAGGGTCTCACTACACAGATCGGACTCAGTGATCCTCCTGTTGGCAGCTCCCCATGTGCGCCCCGCTGCACCCAGTCTCAGGTGCTGTCTCAGTGCACCCTGGGGGCCGGGCAGCATGGCACACGGGGGATCAAACCTCAGCCCCTGCGCCACTGGATCACGTGCCAGCCCTGCCTTTTCTAGTGTAGTCTGATGATTTTATGTCTGATAGCTCACTGTGAGAATGAGGGCTGTGCTATCTTTATTCCTCACTGAAAACCACTGCCAGCCAAGAGCCTAACGTGCAAATACGAAATGGGGACCAGTAAGAAGAAGGCTGCTGCCAGAGCCCTTCACACCTGCAGGCCACGCCCGGCTCGCACCCCGCTTGAGCCTCTGGGGCCCAGAGCCTGTCCTCGCCAGCTTCACACGGCACATGCACTGACCGGGAGAAGCCACACTGCCACTCAGCACAGCCCCAGCTTCTATCATTTGTCTAAGTTTTAAGATGAAGATTTACAAAAATAAAGGTGACCCTCATAACCAAATTGATCCAGATCTGAGATGCCATTTTAAGTCTGTGGATAATACAATTGTTTTATCAAGATATGATTTGGGAGACTACGGCAGTCTCCATCACTTTTAGTTGAATTTTCCATCATATCCTATATTGGTTAGGACTAGCAAATTAATGAATGAATGCTGATATCCTGCTGTAGCACAATAACTCCTGCAGGTTATCTGAAGTGAGTTACCAGAGAACACATTAGATAATACGCAAAACAAATTGTAAATTCAATATTTGCCAACATATCAACAGTTGCAGGAGCCAAAACTCCTTCTTCCAAAGTCAATGTGTTGAACATACCAAGCACAGAAGCATGTTCAATAAATAAGAGAAGAGAAGAGAACACAATTTTTTGTACAACAAAATTGCTACATCTAATCTGCAAAGTGACTTAGAGATGCACCAAAGAAAGAAGCTCATAGGCACTGTAAAATTCTTTGAACAATATGAGATGAGTTCGCTGCTTGGTAGTAACTGAACTTAAACTCAGTTGTGCAATGTCACCACCACTCACAACACTCTAGCTATAAGCAAATTACTTCAGGAGGTGGCTTTAAACTTTTTTTTTTAATTTGCTTTATTCTATGTTAAGCCTGAGTGGTTATTTGAAAATTATTTGCCATAACGGTGTGACTTTCAATCCGCAGATGTGGAAATAAGGTTCAAATGGAGTGTATTACTCATCTCCACATCGGGCCCGGCCCTCAGGGACCCTCTATGCTGGGAAAGTGCGGATCATGCCCTGGTGCTTCCAGGGCCACACCACCACTGAGGGCCGGATGTCCCCTGTGTCCGGGCTCCATGCTGACCTTGTACACGAGGCTCCAAGAAATGAAGATGTGGAACATGCTGGAGCGCAAATCTAGCGAGAAGTAGGGAAGTAACTGGGAAGCCGGTCTACTGCTTTCCAGGTTCTGTCACTGCATTTGGTGCCTCGGGAGAAGTACTTCATTTATTTTTTTTATTTATTTTATTTTTTTCCATAATTTTATTGATAAACAAATAGCAATGAG
>NW_004524684.1:8299470-8300825 GCF_000260255.1 Octodon degus | reverse complement strand
TTTCTTTATTTCAGAAGCCATTGATTCCTTGCTTTCAGCTGTGTGATTCCCAATTTGTTCTGTGTTAGTGTCCTCTGCACTTGTTACGGGTAGGCTTGGGTTCTGAGGTTGCATTTTGTTCCTTCTCATCATTTTGTGTAAACACTCTCTTCTGACCTTTGTTGTAGATCTTTGTTGTAGTTATAACCTTAGCACGTACTGATGTTCAGGTGCAGATCTACAAAGTTTGGCTTTATCCAGCTGTGCCTGACTTGGGTCTGGCTGCTGTGCTCAGCTCCTTCCTGCTGCTGCCCTTGGGGGTGAACCTGTTGTGCCCCTCTGGCAAGATGTTCTTCTCTTGGACTAGCTGGGTGGTTCTATCCTCTACCCTCTCTGCAGGGATTGCAGCTGTAGGGTTTCACCCTAGGCCTGTATGCCAGGCCTGAGCTGAGCCTGGAGGGGACAAGGTGGGGTAGCTCTCCCACACACTCACCGGGCCTGGGTTAGTACTGGGTCTGGAGTTTCCTGGAACTCAGCAGGAATTCCTACTCATTGGGCGGGGTAGGGGGAGGTACTGCATAATGGTGGGGGTCGTCCCAAGGGGGTGGAAGAGGGTCTCACCCACACTGCACCTGGGCTGGGACCAGTAATAGGTCCTGCCGGTGCAGGGCAGCATGAAGCTCTCCCACACACTTACTGGGCCTGGGCTAGGACTGAAGTACTTCATTTAAAAAGGTGGCTTGGTGCCTGCTGAGGGGTTAAGCACTCGGCAGGACAGAGGGACCCCAGCAAGGGAGGAGGAAGCTGGCTGGCACCACGCACTGAGGCCGGCAGGTGTCACCGCGGTGAGCCTCCACCCGGTGTGGAACTCCCTGAGGCTGGTGACCATGGCTCAAATTCGCAACCGGAACCTGGTGGGTGGGAAGTGGAGCCTGGGGAGGTGGACCCGGTTGGTGCCTGGCAGCGGCTGCGCGGGCAGCAGACAGACAAGGCAGCAGCGCAGCTCGGACATCACGTCGCCGTGCGCGTGCCCCCTCGGGCGTGGGGGGGTCACGTGGGTGCCGAGGGACACCGCAGGGGAAGGGCCACAGCGCGGTCGGGGCCGGGCTCGGTGCTGGGTGTGCGTGTCGCAGGACTGGGTGCAGGGGAGGTTTGCATGTGTTCGGTTTAAGGAGCTCTTTTGAACTTAGGTGAATGAGAGGTGTGTGAGACCTGACACTGCTCAGTCGGTGCCCAGGCAGGGGGGGAAGAGGCTGTGCCCACAGCGGCGTGGCTCAGCTGCCTCCTGGGGCACACAGAGCGTGGCATCCTGGGGTGGCATCCTGGGGCACACAGAACGTGGCATCCTGGGGCACACAGAACGTGGCATCCTGGGG
>NW_004524684.1:8291415-8299330 GCF_000260255.1 Octodon degus | reverse complement strand
CATCCTGGGGTGGCATCCTGGGGCACACAGAACGTGGCATCCTGGGGTGGCATCCTGGGGCACACAGAACGTGGCATCCTGGGGCACACAGAACGAGCACGGCTGAAGGAGAACCAGGAGCAGACTCTGAGATGGGCAGAGATATCCAGTGAGGGCAGGGACTCTGGTTATACAAATTTAAAGAGACTACTACGTCCTCAAGAACCTAAGGCAGAAGGATTGCAGGTTCGACTGCAGGCAGCTCAGCAGGAACCTGTCTCCATGTAAAACTTGTAAAGCATGGGCATGGGGCTCGGTGGCAGTGCCCTAGTACGTGGAGAAGAAAGAGAAGAAGAAGCCGGTGGTACAGCCATCTTGTTACATATATTTAGCTAGAATGCCAGGCCCTGGAGGCGGGGCTGTGACAGGCAGTGAACGAACGAGAAGGAAGGGGGCATAGAAATCGGAAAGGGGATTATGGGAGAGAGGGCACTGTGAGAGGGAGTGAGCAGGTGGTTAGCTTTTTGATTTGAATATTTTCTCTCCCTGGTTTAAGGTGAGCTTGTTTGCTCGTTTTGTTGGTTGATTGCCTGGTTTCCTTCCTCCCTCTCTTTTTCTGTCTCTCCCTCCCTCCTTCTCTCCTTCCACACCCTTCTGTCTATACTTGAGCTGATTTAGGGACAAATAAAACACTAGAGAAGCATTGAATATTGGAGCAGAGCCACCGAGCAGGCGGCGCGGGGGCCCGGAGACTGCCTTCTTCAACGCCACCTCAGTGGACTTTCACAGGAAGTGGCGCACAAGCGTGCTCCACTCCTATCTTTAGGGAGTAGCGGGTGCCTGGTCCTCTTCAGTCTACGTCCCGCGGTTCATGTTACCAAACATCTGGATGCCGCACCTGAACACAACATTGCCAACTTGGTCACCCAAGCTTGCTGAGTCTGCGTCTGATCTGTTCAAAGTTTAAAACATCTGACGTGGGTGTGGTGGTGCACACCTGCAATCTCAGCGCTGGGAGGCTGAGGCGGGAGCTCCAGCCTGGGCTACATAGCGAGCTCAGTGTCAGCCTGCCCTAAGTAGCGAGATCCTGACTCAAGAAATAACAGTGTGGCAACCTCTCCCACCAAAATGTCTTTCTAAGTAAATCAAGTAATGACAATAATAATAGGAATAAAGTGATTACTTAATAATTCACTACTCAAGAGGAAAATATTCCTAACATACTAAACACACATAGTATTAAATAATTCAACTAGAATCAGACCTAAAATTAAGATTTCCCTTGTTAAAAAGGCCTGCTCTTGCTAAAAGTGTAACGCTACATGGGATTGCTTGGTTAAAACAAACAAAGAAAGGCAGCTAGAAAGGATGGATCATTTCACAGGAACGGAGGCGGTGATGGTATACTTCAGAAGGGAAGAAGTTCCGGAGCAAGCCTCCGCCCGTAGGTTGCTGGGGACCTGCAGAGCAGGGGGCTCTTCCTACAGCCCGGCTTCCCACGGTGGCTTGGTCTTCTCCCTCGTGCAGTGTAAGCTCCAGACTCCACGTCTCGCTGTTTGACGGCGAGTTCGGCTTGGAGGAGAGGACTGCAAAGGGCCCCCAGCCACAGCCTGTCCTGGCTGCTGGTGTGGAGGGAAGAGGTCTCTGCCCTGCGCCTCACCAGTCGGCCCGGGCCGCTGTAGAAACTGTTCCAAGCGTACAGAGCCGTGGAGAAATACCCACTGCGCATGTTCAGTCTAACTGTCTGCTGACCACTGACTCATCTTTTCTTTCCATCATGGCTCCATTTTATTTTTTTTTTAATCTTTTATTTATTCAGTACAAGGTCTCACTATGCAGCTTGAACTCATAGTGATCCTCCTGTCTCAGCCTGCCCAGCACTGGGATTACAGATGTGTACCACCATGCTTAGTTTCAGTGGCTGGCACAGCCTACCTGGGGTTACAGGGCCAGCAGGGGATGCTGTACCAGGGATAGAACCCATGTCCTCACCCTTGCCAGGCAGGTGTTTATTCCACTGGGCTATCTCCCCAGTCCCATGGTTCCATTTTTGTAGAAGATATATTGAAATATTTAACTTTCAAGCCAAGCATTTAGTAGTAGTTGTATAAAAAATGAAGCCCTGGCCAGTTGTTACAAATAGGACTAATTTGACAAAGCATAAAGGCATAAGTCGTGTGTGTGTGTGTGTGTGTGCGCGTGTGTGTGTGTGCATATCATAAATACAAGTTTTCATTAGAATTAGTGGATTTAATGAGAAATAAAATACACAAGAAATGTTTAAAGAATTAATGGCTTTAAATCACAAATTTATTTGGAATGACTTCAGTGGTCATCAGCCTGTAGACAGTGGCATTCAAAGTTTCTTTACATAGTGAGAATAAAAATGAATACTGAAAAATCTATTCTAGTTCTGAGGCCTTTGTGCTGGATTCATTTGTAGCCACTATAATAGTCACTCGTGTCACTGTGCCTACTTCTCACCTGTAATTATGAGTCCTCATATCTCTCCTGTGAACTCACTCAGTCTTTCTTGCTTTCTTTCTTTCTTTCTTTCTTTCTTGCTTTCTTGCTTTCTTGCTTTCTTTCTTTCTTTCTTTCTTTCTTTCTTTCTTTCTTTCTTTCTTTCTTTCTTCTTGCTTTCTTGCTTTCTTGCTTTCTTGCTTTCTTGCTTTCTTGCTTTCTTCCTTTCTTTCTGCACTAAGCTATCTCCCAAGGCCCTGTGCACTTGGCATTATCCTGTGGCGTTAACAGTTCGGGAGCCTTGGGAGGCCCCAGCTGCCATGGCTCACTGGTGGCCAATACATGCATTCAGCAGAAAGTCTGCGGATACCAACCATATGGTCTTGTTGCTCAATGTCTATGAAATAAAGCCAAGGAGCACCTTGGGAGTGGACGTTTCAGGCCAATGAGAGGGGAAAGCCCTTCTTCTCTGCAGTCCTAACCCCCATTTTACCTCTCTCCTGCGCACAGGAATGCTCTTGCCTCCGAGCCTTGCAAGTCCTCTTTGCCCATCTTCCCCTACTAGCAAGTCTTCTCACCAGCTGCTGCTCTGGTCACACCCATCTTCTGTCCCTCGAAAGTGGACCCTAACTCCAACCTCAGTCTGGAGGCCCTGACTCACGTAACCTGACCTACACAAGTCTCCACTTGACAGTGGAATGTGAGGGTCTGACTTTCAATAGTGTGTGTGCCAAGTGGAATTGTTTGGATTAACTTTCAGGTCTCTGGCACCTGCCCACCACCTCTCAGCCCCCTGCAGTAGCCCCTAATTCTAATAGCCTAATCTCTGAGTGTGTCCTAGGTACCTCTTCTTTCCCTGACCCCATCTTGCCTGATTCCAACAAGCACAGTCAGTTCTCAGCACATGATGATCAGGCTGCCCTCTTGTTCTGCTTCCAACCCCAATCGGTTAAAACGCCCTCTGGAATCTACTTCCTGGATCTGTTTCTTGGTCGCCTAACATCCCCAAGGAGCTCTGCCCATCTTCTGAGCCCACCTCATCACCAGGGCTCTGTCAGACATGCAGAGCTCACAGAAAAGACTTAGAAGGAGCAGTTCATGGTTGGGCTTGCACTTGTGCAGTGGTAAGACCTGCTTACAGAGCGAAGGATGCCACTATGCCTGCACGAGACCTGGGCCCCCAGTCGCTGTCTCCAGCTGGGAAAGAGATGGGGTTGAGGGGAGACAGAGAGCACAGACAAGCCCAGAGCCCCAGGGGTTAGTGGGAGCCACCTAGGACAATGGCCACTGGCTGTGCCCCCTCAGCATCCGAGCATCCAGCAGTTCTGCATGCAACCTGAGGGGAACACTGGGGTCCTTTGTCACCATCTACTGCACTGTGGAAAGCCACAGTGAGACAGAAGCGCCTACTGCCCTATTCGCCCCACTCTCAATGTCGAGGCTGGTCTCAGCTGCTGCTTCTCACGGCTCTGCTGCTCCCCTTGCACTCCAGGGCACTAGGCCGGTGTGTCTTGGGGTCTTTCCTGGGTGCCAAAACACCGAGCTCCATTCAGAGTGAGCGACCAGGAGTGCAGCATGTGTCCCACCATCTTCAGGCCAGCTCCTTCAACAGGAAGAATCCAGACCCCCAGCTAAGCCCAGGGCCAGAGACCTAGCAGGTGGCAGCCTGCACCCACAGTGTCCTGCAAAGCTGGATCAGATGGGCAAGGCTGGCTGGCAGGGACCGGCAGCCGGCTGTGTCCCCTGGTGTCAGCTGGTGACGTCAGGATGCCCAGCAGAGCTGCACTCGGCCCATTCACAATGAACCACTAACTGCAGCAGCAGGCGCTCACTGCCAGAAGCAGGGGCCCGGTGGGCTGAGCCACTCAGTGCAAGGCCTGCGCCTCGCCAAGCTCCCCACAGAAGAAGCACTGGGCGCACTGCAGGGCCTTTTGGAGCAAATCCCCATGGAAAGCCATGCAGAGAGGAGACCTGAGAGAAGCGCCCCTGCAGCTCAGGAAGAGACACCGCACACAGCACACAGCAGCATCAGCCCTGGGCAGAGCGGGGTCAGCTACCCTGAATGCTGCTGTGGCGGCACTGTTCTGATTATTCCAGGAGGCTCCTTTTCCCCATTTTCAAACCATGGCAGCCTCTGGGTCTGGAATATTTTTTTATTAACTTTTCTGCCTAAATATTTACCAGTAGTCCCCACCTCCCAGAAGCCTGCTTTTGTGTCCGTTGTCCAGTGGCACAATCCAACACACACCGGAAAGCCACAGTGACCAGGTGAGCGGCTGAGTCAAGCTGAGGCTTCCCCATCGAGGCGCCGGAGGCAAGGCCCGGGCACCCTGAAAATGTGCACAGAGCACAGGCAGGGACGGGGCAGGCCCCAGGGAGGAGCAGGGCCCGCCACAAGCCAGGTACGGTGCAGCAGCCCTGTGGACAGCCCGGCAAGGCTCTGCTCGCTGACTGTAAATGATCAACCTAAATTTTTTAGATGTACAATTTACAACTGAGAGAATATAATTGGTAATGTCAAGCCCGATAACACTCCACTCTACTATATTTTATTATATTGCATTTTATTTAATTATAATAAATGAATAAATCAAATAGATACCACTTCTTATTAATAACTCATTTTTACTTTTAATGCAAGTAGATATTAATAAGGAAAATGTAAAAAACACTCTCCTGTGAAAAATAAGATAAAACTCCACAACAAAACAGTGAAAGAATAATAATTAATATACTATGAATTCTTAAAAAAATGCCTAAAATGGTAAGAGTACAAATGATTCCTAAAATGTTTCAAAAATATTTTAAGAGACATGCTTATTTGTTTCATTTATACTAATTTCTTTTTCATTTACAAAGAAAAAGTTTTCTCCTTCTGTTTAGTTCCTCTTTGATGTTCTTATTTTTTGTCTACCACTTTCACTCTGAATAATAAACTTGCGTAGGCACTAAGAGAACGAGGCGTTCTGCAGGTTGTCTTCCTCAACTTCTTGTGCTGCTCTCCTCTGGAGACACAGAAATTGAGCCTCACTGGGGTCGAGCGTGGGATCCCAAGAGAAGGCGTCTCTGCTGTGACATGAAATGTGGCCTTACTGCAGAGTCGCACACTGCCTGAGAGACGGAATCCTCAAATCCGGGTGTTCCTTCCTTGGGCCAGTACAGGGCAGGCTGGTTCAGCAGACGGCTCTCCAGGACTGACTGCCCAGCTGCCGCCAGCTGTCGGACTCGGCTCAGTGGCCCAGTCATGCTGTGGCCCAGTGGCCTAGCTCCTAGGTCAGCCAGAGGCCACTCATCAGCCGGGATGAAGAAACAACACCAAGGTGTAGTCAAAGAGCAAACCCAGGGCCCTACTGGTGTCAGCAGCTTCAAAGTACAGAGAAATGGGTTAGAAAGCACCCATGTTGGTGTTGTCCTTCTGAGATCTGCCTTAGCTCATAAATCTAGTGATTTAACAGACACAGGAAATAAACAAATGAAAATAATGGCTTTCTTATGAAACTAATAAATACTTGGACACTTTTCCTTTTGTGCGGCAAGCCTGAAGTGCTGGGAGCCCCAGAAGCTAGGAAGCTGGTCAAGGTGTCCATGTGGGACTGGGCCTCAGAGCCTAAAGCAAACAAGCTACCTCCGTCCTGAGCTAAACATCCTGACTGGTTCAAGTCAGCTAGTACTGGCTAGGCAACCTTGTGTCATGTGTGGCTAACTTTGTGAAGGTATAATAAAGGTTGGTTTTGCTGTGGGCGGAATGTGTTTCACCTATTAGGCAGACCAGTGACCACCTAGCTCCACTTTCATCTTCTTGTCTGTCTTTTTCTCATTCCTGCTGCCAGTTTCTCCCTGTGTAGAACCGATGCAACTCAGACCAATGGATCCCCACAATGAAGCCCACAAATTAATGTGTAGCACACGTCCTTTGTATTTGTTGAATGAAAAGAAAGCAATAAGGAAAAGAGCACACTAGTATTGCTTTAAAGACTTTTAGGAAAGTTGTTTGGAATTTAAAAGAAATTCAGATCATGAGAGTGTGAGATAGAAGAGCAGTCTAGACAGGATGGCTGAGTTGTATCAGCAGACCTGGCCACATGGCTAGCTTACAATTTATGTGAGTGATCATCTTTTTATCCTTTTTTGTTTGTTTTGGTCTTTTTGAAACAAAGTTTCACTACGCATCTCAAGCGAGCCTTGAATTCACTTTGTAGCCCAGGCTGGCCTGGGACTCACAGCAATCTTCCTGCCTCAGCCTCCAAGTGCTGGGATGACAGGTGTGCACCACCACGCTCATCTTTACCTCACTGTAACTATGGAATCAAGGCTTAGGTCAAATGATCCCACAATGCTTTTGAAAGCCTAGGTATTACTCGGAGCTAAAATTCTTTAAGTTGGCAATAGGTTTGTAATTCTTACTAACTATGGGGAGAGTAAGAAAAGATGCAAATACTTATGTAAGAGTCTGCCCAGGACACTCAGGAAATGGGTAGTTTATAAAATATTCCATTTCGCTGTGAGGAGCCTGTGACCCAGGGCTGGTCAGTGGCAGCCCACATCAAGGGTAGCAGCCCGTGCTCCTTGCAGGGTGATTGGCCGCGAACCGATGCAGCAGGATTGGCACCTACCATACCATGTCATGCAGCAACTGGGTTTTCTTGGAGAAGGCACCTGGCCCTGATCTGATCCTGCAGGGGGTGTGACCCCACCATGGCGGCAAGCAGTGGGCTGTGGCTGGATAGGAGCAGCTTGATAGGATTCAGTTGGCTACATACAGGGTGACTTGGTCACTAGAGGGCCGTGGGCATGGACTCGGATGAGATACTTGCAATTTAGAACTTCCTGCTCAAGTTCCCTGACTGTAAATGAACTCAGCAGATTCCCCACTGGCATTGATTCTCATCACAAACCGTAACACTCAATATTCCCATAAATTTTTTTAAAGTCCTGTACAAGAGTGGAAAATGACAAACTGTTCGAACACTGTGTACAGGAAATAAGAATAAAGGAAAGAATCGTGTCCTGCAGAGAGGAAGTCCATGAAATAGAATTAGTAAGACAGCAATTCCTGCATCACTGCTGTTTGGAGAGACACAGCTCAAGCTCGGTGAGAAGCCTCTAACTCTCTGGGAGGTACTTTACCTTTCCTTTTGTATTTTAACAATTTATCTTCTCACAGTATTTTCATCAGGCTTGACAGGATCCAGGTACTTAATTTGTACTTTATGAACTAACGTAACAGGGATTTGGCACATAATTTTCTTTCCAATGATATACTTTTAGATTGATTTGACACCTTAAATTTCAAGTCTTCACTAATTGTGTAGTGTCTAAGTTATTGTTTGCAAATACTCAGCGTTCCCTTTTTATAGACCGGTAAATTAAAAACTAAACGCAAAGACGGTCCTGACTTCTGATTTTCTGTTAGGTAGGGGAGTGGGGCACCCTTCCAGTCTTTCCGATTATGTAAAAGAACACAAACAGGAGA
>NW_004524684.1:8283748-8291210 GCF_000260255.1 Octodon degus | reverse complement strand
GCGGGCTCCTGCGGCGCGGGGCTGGGTCGCCTCCCCGACAGCTGGTCACCTGCCAGGCACAGGGCTGCCCGTCGCGGTGGGTAAGGACAGCCAACGCGGGAAGGTCGCCAACCGCGGGTGCGGCAGACTGGGCGGTTCCGCCAAGGCGGTGATCCGGCAGGCCGACAGAGGCCAGCAAGGCCCGCGCCAGCAGCCGAGTGCCCCTCGCGGCAGAGGGACGTGCGCACAGCGACCGCGGCAGCGCGCTTTCGGGCTGCAAGAGGGAGGTGTGCCGCGCGGCCACTGTGCGTGCCCAGCTGAGGGGAGCGCCTGAGCGGCACAGCCTCGTGTCCCCTCACGGTCGGCACACAGCAGGCGGGTCCTGGGCTGCCACCCATGAAACTATTGGTGCGCGACCCCTCGCCCTGAGCTGCAGCCCGGGCGCTGGCGCCAGGGCCCGCGGGGTCCTTGGCTGCCTTGCTTTGAGTTGCTCTCTTCTCAGCAGTGACGAACCCCTCTGCTCTGCATACAGACCTCAGCGGAAGGCTCTTGCTTTCGTTTGCTTCTCCGGGCTGTCCCCCTTCCCCGCCCACTGACATTCAAGGTGAGTGCGTTTCCGTGCTGCACGCAGGCGGAAGGGATCCTTTGGTTTCTGTTCTGGAGCTTGGTGAGCTCCTCCCAGCGTGTCACCGATCTCTCACAGGGTCCTGTTACCCCAGGCCCAGGCCCGGGCACGCAGGAAGTTCTTGGCGAGTCTTTGGCAGCTGCCCGCCATACTGCTGCGCAGAGAGTGGGCACCACTTTCGGTGTTCTTGAAAATGCAGTGATTTGTTTTTATGCAAAATTTTGAGAATTACCTGTTTTTTTGCTTCAAGCGGAGACCCCTGGCATCTCCTTTTCTGTCCTTCTAGCTGCGGTTTCTGAACATTTACTCCCCAGTTCTTCAAACACTCTGTTAAGCCCTAAATCCTACATTTTATCCCCATTCACCGGATCCTCAGGGTTGATGCTCCTCTGGATGGGGTTTTGGTTTGGTGAGTGGCTACTGCATTCCTGCCACAAGTAACTGCATTCAAGCCCTCACCTGCACACAGCGCTCCCTCTGGCTCGCTGGGCCCAGAGGACCCGTCTGTGGCTGTGGTCTGACCTGAGGCTGCAGGGCCTGAGCATAGGGAAGCCCAGCTAGAGGGAGTTCTCCAAGGAAGAAGCACAGCCAGGGAGAAGCACGGCCCCCAGTCCACACCTTGGTGCTCTGTTCCCAAAGCCCGCCGAGTGCCTGCGCTCAGACAGAGGCAGCAACTACTAATGAACAGGCATATGAGAGCATTGTCTGAGGTGGAATTCAATAAGCAAACAGAAAAAAAAAGGAATGCCTCAAACAGTGTGCAGGAAAGGGCGAACTCTGGCATGCCTCGTGAATGGTCTTGAGAGACAGTTGCACCACCCCCGGGGCTCTGGGATGGGCAACTGGTGTGGAAGGAGGGTGACCATCCTCCGGGCTGACGCACACCTGTGGCCCTCACAGCCACAGAGCCGCAGAGCTGCAGAGCAGCACACAGGAGTGCTGTGGTGGGCACTGGGCACGCCTGAGGCAGCGGAGAGACCTCAGGCCTCCTAAGCAGTCCCACAGCAGCAAGGCGGGGCTTGGGTCTCGCCATGTGTGCTTTCACAGAAGAAGGCAAACATATCCCCATGGGCCGTGAAGCCAGCGCAGCTCTCCAGGCCCCGGGGTCTCTGCGAAGCACCCTCAGTGAACAGAACACCCCTCTGTGATGTGGAAGGGGCTGCATTCAGCTGCCTTTCCTCATGGAAACTAAAACCTAGGAAAATAGAGGATTAGTGCATCCACATTCAGTAGGAATGGAGAATATGGGGAACACTTTCAAACGTCCATACCCAAACAGCAGGAGCCCCATAGCATGATAATAAATGAGCAGAAGGATAAGAAATAATGTGCTTTAAGACTTCACCATAAGTAAGGGACAATGTCTCTTAATGAAATCCCCACCAAATGCCAACACTATGAATAAAAATGTGGTCTCACTAATATACATAACTGTAAAATTTTGAAACCATTGGAAACAGAGCCAATTCTCTCTTCCTTTATTGAGAGGAAGATACTGCAGGCAAAGAAGCAAGAATCACCATGGCTTCCGACTCTATCAGCAGCACGCCAGAAGCTACAGACAGTGAAATGATGTATTTATCATTCTCGAGAAAAATGGATATATGTCGGCATAACACATGAATATATTCATTAGGCATACAGTATTACATGTCTAAAATTAAAGCGTATTATTATGGATTTAATGAAACAGGAGTCAGTGAGCTTTGCTGTACCCGCAACCCAATGGCGGCTCATGGCTGAGGACACGCAGCCTGCTATCCGCGGGCTCCAAGGCAGGAGCACCCAGCAGAAGGGCCCATGGGCCGAGCTGCTCAGTTGCTGGCTTAGAGGCAAGCCGGGAAATGGTCCAGGAGGGAGAGGGGGGCCAGATCCCTGCCCGAGAGCCACACCTCCACGAGCACTCCGGGGCACCCAGGAGCATGCTGCTCTAATCTGCTAGGTGTTCCCAGTTAGTGTGCGTGGTATGTCAGCACTAGGCCCACAGAGAAGAGTTAAGGGAAACTCAACTAAACTGACTTCCCAGGTACTCTGTATATTAATTTTTTGTATGACTGTCACTTCTGTATCTGAAATTGACAAGTGGAACATATGGGCAGAATACAGAAAATGTAGTGGAAGCTGACATTTTCTCTGGAGAATCACTATGTACTCTATCTGAATTTTATTTTAAAAATTACCAATGCCTTAAAAATAACTTAGTTACCCCAACATTCCAATGAAAGAAATCAGGAGACAGGACTAAAATGACCATTGCAAGAAAATGGCAGTGACTTATCTAAGTTCCTTGAGGATTACCTGCAGTAACTTTTTCTGAGCCCTTTGACACCGCCCCTGGGTCCAGGTCTTCCCCCCAGATGGCAGCTCACACCTTGATGATGCTGAGTCGCGGTGCCTGCCGGAGGGGCCACCCTGAGACACTGGGCGAAGCCACCATCCCGCCACGGTGGAAGCCCTCCCAGTGAGCAAGTCCTGAACACTCCCAGCTAGGGCAAGGCAGGGAGGTGGCATTCGCCTGAGCCCTTCCTTAGCACGCGGCCTCTTTTTCTCTTTGAGTGTCCCCTCAGTTAAACTAGCCTGCTCATGCGAGACAAATCCGGAGGCTCTACGTGAGCATAAACCTAAAGCGTTACTTTTACTTTTCATATTACATTTTCCTTGGCATCGTAGCTCTTTCAGAACTTAAAGGGGATTGCATATTTGTGCATGGTTCCTTTTCCTCAAAAATTGTCTTGACTTGTAAATTACAGCTAAAAAGCCAAGTGCCCAGAGGGGGCTGTGGCAAGCAATAAGTATGTCACTGCAGAAGCATGACAAACTACTTTCCTGCTCCCTGTAATTTTTCTGTTCAAAGGACAGCACGGGGATCACGCATTTCCCTCTTCACAAGCAGGTCTCTCAGGGAAGGGCAGGGGTGATCCCCAAGAAGGGTCTGGGAGCCCCCACCCTCCATGCCCAGCCAGCGCCGGCCGAAGCCCCCGCGGGCCTTGCGTTTCCGCTCTTCCTGGCTGCTGCACAGCAGGTGATGGGCACAAACCAAGGCCCAGATGGGAGGGTGAGCACACTTTGCCCAGCCGGGGCTCAGAGTGTGCACAGCGCAACTGTGACGAAAGTTGCTATGATTCGTAAGTCTTATATTGGTCCTGAATTTAAAAAAGCAGACTCCAAAGCTTTTGCTTAGTCTGTGTTTGTGGCTCACGGCGCTCACATTCTGCGTGTGGAGGCCCAGAGCACACCTCAGTTGCCTCTCACCTCTGTCCCTCTGAGCATCATCCCTTGGTCCTCCCTCATTTGAAAAGGGCCTGTTCCCCCTTCCCATGGCTTCTCAGTTTGCTGTTTATCTGTGACTTGGGTCTCTTAAGTACGAGAAGCCGTGTGCCACTTCCGATGCCTGTCTGATTTATTCACTTGACGTTTTGGTCTCAAGATGCATCCACTTTCCTACCGCTGACTCGGGTTTTCCTGTCCGTAGGCAGAGCTGAACACCTTCGCGTGTGAAGGCCACATTTCCTCTCTCTGCTCATCTGCTCATCATGGGCGCACGGGAGGCTTCCAGATTCAGCTCCTAAGAATTGTGCTGCTAGAAACGTGGACATTAGGAGGTGAGTGAAGCCACACACTCAAGCGAATGAATCTGTGTCCAGGTAAGGGATCCAGTCCCCAGGCTGGCCTCAGTCAGAAGGGGGAGCAGACCAGGTTTGCCTTCGCATGCTCCTCCCTTTGTCCTCCTGTCTGTCCTCTCCCATGCCCCTCTCAGCCTCTGACCCCACACTGCTTTCCCACTTCGTGAAGAGCCTTTGCCTTTACCACACGAACCATCTTGATGACCCTGCATGGCGAGGTATGGAGCGGGAGGTGTTTCCCCGTGTGGTGCACCATGACGTCTACGCTGTTTCCACAAGGCTCCTTTGAGTCCCTTCTGTGTCTGCAAACACACGCTGGTTGGTCAGAAGTGACAGTGTCTTTCTGTGTTATTCTTCCAACAATGTTTGGGTCCAAAGACCGCTGGCACACAGAAAGGATGCAGCCTGTTCTGCTCCAAAGTAGGACACTAGGCTTAGATGCTGAGGCTCCAGATGTCTGGGCTATCCTGTGTCCACCCTTCCATATCCTTCCCTGTTTCCAGTGATGTCTTAGGAACAGTAGGCTCTCCATAGACACACACAAATTAGTATGAACTTAAAATGGTGAACAATAACCTGTCCCTTCATTACTTATCTCTTTTAGGGAAACTGATGATCTTCTAAGACTTATCATTGGAGTCCATCTCAGTAACCTCCAAATGATCCTTTGCTGCTTTATCGGTCAATTCCAGGCTGTCAGAACTGCTAATGTGTAGTGTGCTGTGGTCAGCCCCATCCCAGACGCTGCAGTCCTCCTGCCACCCCTGCCGTGGTGTGGGGTGCCCTGTGGGATGCTTGCTTTTCTCCTGACATCATCTGGGTCTGCTGTCTAGGAGGTCGGTGAACTGCCTCTGCACTCATTCCTTGCAGTGATCCATTTCTTTCTTTCTGGTAAATTCTGCCTTCATTTGGCATCAGCAAAATGGTGCCTGCTCTGTGGCCAGCCACATGATGGATAGTTCTGCAGTTAATGACGTGCCTTCCCGAAGCAGGAGATGTATCACCTTGTGGGGAGGCACAGTCTCAAGGGAAATTGCCGCTCTGTGAAGGGCAGTTAATAAACGCGAACACAGCGCTGCTTCTGCCAGGAGGTCAGCATCCCTCCCAGCCTCCTGCTGATGAGTCCCCTTTGGGCGGACGCCCCGGGAAGCCCTGGAAAGGGAACTTCGCTCAAGTTGTTCCAGGAAGCCTGATAAGATTGCTGTTTCCTATTGCACTGTCATGACGAACCTACAGCGATAGCATCCCGGATGCAGGTGTCCAGGTCAGAGGAAATAGAAGGGAAGCTCCAAAGCACCCGCCCACAGGGGCTGATCCCTATCTTTACTGCGATGGCATGGGAAGTTTCTCTGTGAGCATATGCTGGAAATTAGGCAAAACCAAAGCTGCAAGTCAGGCAAATGTAACAGCTATAAAAAGGAAGGAAAGCAAAAACCACTCGCTTTCATAATACTGTTTCGTACTATTAAAATTTTATTAAGAGGACAAAGCTTACAAGCTCGTGTTAAATGACTTTGGCACTCTGAGCTGGGCCTGGCAGGAACTGCAGGGTCAACGGACCTGCTTGTCCCTTGGATGTGGCGATGGTCTCAGATGTATGCATGTGTCTAGACTCCTCAAATATGTTCAATTTTTATACCAACTATGCCTCCATTAATTTGCTGTTTTAAAAAAGCACTTAGAAGTGCACTTTTGCTGTGGTACAGACTGGCCCCAGGCCTTTGCCCTGAGCCACACTCCCAGGCTTTGCTGGAAACAAGGATTTGCTAAGCTGGTGGCCACCCTGCGGCCTCCTACCTCAGCCTCCCGGGGTCGTAGGTGTGTGCTGCTGGGGTCTGCTCTCAGTGTCATGCTAGGCATCACTTTCATTTTGACTTAATTTCACAACAATGAAGAGACAAAAAGCAGTGCAAGGCGTCCCTCTGTACCCATCAATAAGGGACTTTGACAGCTGGCCCGAGCCACACCTTCCTAATAAGCACCCTGGTCACATGTCGGCTTCCCTCCATGCTGCCAGTCTCCTTCACGAAAGAACCTCGCTCAATCTTTCTTCCATTTCGTGTTTTCCAGGATCGCCGGGCTGTCACTCGGTAGAGTGTTTCTCAGCTTGGGTTTGCCTCGTGCCTTCTCGGAAGCAGAGGCCTTCCTGTCTCTGGCAGGAATATCCCAGAGGAGACTGTGGGTTTGCGTTGTACCCTTCAGGTAGGGCACAGGTTCAGGTCCCAGCGCTCATGCCGAGGCAACTCTGCTCCCTCATAGGAGCCTCCTCCAACCAGCGTCGCGCTCCTTGTCCTCTGGAGTGAGTGAGCATTCGAGAGCAGGCAGCCACAGACAGGCATCGTGACTCCCTCCTCTGCGGCCACCCTCTAGTTGGCAGCAGACGCACCGTGGTGTCTTGCCTGAGCGCATTATGAAGAGCATGGTCCGCAGTGGTGACTTTTTGTTCCTTCTGCTTTCCTTCCTCTGTACTCATTCATCCACTTATTGTGGCACGTAGCCGTCGTGTCAGCTTGAGCAACAAATTCCAGCTGGCTGTGTTGCGTGGCCCTGGTATAAGCCTACTGAAGGGCGGGGCCCACCCCGGCTGAGGACTCCAAGCCTGGTGGAATGAAACGGTGGAGCAGGAGGTCTCGCTGCCACTTCTGTGGCGCAGCTCCGTCCTCTGGGTTTGGACTCCCGTCTCCGGGTTCCAGCACAGATTGCTTGTCTTCCTGGCAGAGCTGAGTCCTCCAGAGCTCTGTGGTGAGTGCCAGACCTTGGGCTTTGCGTGGATCCCGTGGGTCTCAGCGTGCAGGCAGCCTTTCGGCTCTCTCGCCCTCTCTCTCCACCACCAGCCACCATGTGAACTCCATCCAGTGGTCTGACTCCTATGCTTCAGCTTCTGGCTTGCTCACAGTCTGCAGTCTGTCCAATCCTTGTGTCACCTCAGGCCACACCCTCCCCCAGTAGGCCAGTGGCAACCGCTGCCTGCCGGGCCCTTGTTTGTACACTCCCTCTTCTCAGGAGCCTCTTGACCAGCTTAAGCCGTTCCTGCACCGCACTCCCCTGGCCCAGTTCATGGTCCAGCCCTGGGATCAGCCATTTCTCCAAAAGCCTCTGGTTCTTTCTAGTGGAGAGAGGTATTTACGAGTTGAAAGTCAAGTAGGCACCAGATACAAAGGTCATTCAGGGCAAGTTCCAGGGGTGCCGAGTCCCTCTGACGTGTGGGCCTTCTTGGTGACCAGGAGAGATCTGG
>NW_004524684.1:8278485-8283558 GCF_000260255.1 Octodon degus | reverse complement strand
AGGTACTCACGCCCATGGAGAGCAGGCTGAACAGGTGGCAAAAGGAGAGCAGGGGTGGGTGGGGAGGAGCAGCATTAGCCCATCAACTGTCCTTTCATCTTTTCTCCTAGATGGACTGCAGCATTCCAGGCTGTGTGAAGTCTAGGTCCCCAGAACAGAGATGTCACACAATCACTGCGATTTGCGCCTACCCACTGCCACGCTGCTTCACAGGGGCTTGGCGCCCATGAGGAGTGCTTTCTGAGGTGGATCTGTTTATTCAGCACCTTTCAACCCTGACTTCCAAAAGCAAGTGGAAGAAGCCCCTACGCCTTGGGCTGAATTTTGCTAAGTGTAATCTGCTATTCTGAAGAGAACTTTCTTTGTTATATAGCTAAAATGTGAGACAGCCTTGTGAGAAGGGCTTTGATACTCACTTCAGAAAGCAGCGCAGGGCACCAAGGCCCACCATTTCTCCATAAACACAGCTCCCCAGGACCCCATTATCCGCCGCGGGCGAGCATGGGGATGGAATGACACTTTCTAGTCTTCCACACACACATGAGGAGCGCCAGCTCAGTGTGTTCAGAGGGTGAGCTAAGTACAAAAGGAATGCTCTATAAAGTGCCATTTAGATTCCAGTGTAATAGAGACATAATGCATATGTCAAGTTATTGAGTTGTCAACTTAAATAGAAGCCAGAATGTCATCTAGTAATTATTGCTATTTAGGCCTGAGGCATTAGTGCTAATATTAGCGCGTGTGAGTTACGTACGCACAGCACAAAAGGGAGAAGGGGAGATTATAGGAGCACGCTCCAAAGGCCTCCTTGTGTCGCTGAGGCCCTACGCTTGCCATAGAGATGGGCTGACCTCTTAGGATGGGGAAATTCGTCTAAGAGTGAGCAGCCCAGGGCGGAGTACAGGTAAGTACTCAGCTACTCCATTACCGCAAGTCGCATGTATCCTTCGGAAGCGAAAATCACCAGGAGCTTAATTAAAATTGCATTTGATGGTCAAATTTTCAGTTGCTACAGTTTTCCTTGACAGGTATGTGGGACTGCAGGAAATCTTTAGCAAAACTGGAATTGACTTGAGTTTTCAAAATCTTTACTTTCCTCTGTGGAGGTATCCTGTAAACATGGTTCAGGTTTTTGTCTACATTGCTGGTAAGTGCCTTTTACAGGGTCACATTTATGATCTTAGAAATCTTTGTCAAAGTTAAGAAAGAAAAAGAGGTTTTTGAGATATTATCTGTTGAAGTTTGTAAAACACACATACAAGCATAAGAGGTCCTCTTACCAGGTAGTGTACCTAGTGTGAAAGCACAGGTTATTTTAATGTCACTGTTGTTTGTGGTGCTGTGCACATGAGCAGCTCAAAAGGAAAAAATAAAACAGACCCTCTGGCATCTTTTCCATTCCATTCCTGGAGAACATTAAGTAATAAAGGATCCACCTGGAGATTAAGATAAAATCTAGTGAGACCAATCGTGTCTTTCCTAATTCCCTAGGCAGACAGCAGAGCCAGCAAAAGGAGACTGGACTCCTTCCAAATCCTTTTAAAAGCACATTCTCTCTAGAGCAAAAAGCATCTTTATGTGGACAACCTCATGCACACACCACAGGCAGCTGGGCTCGAATTTTATAAGAATGGAATAAAACCACACAGTGTGGAGCTGCACTCTCTGGAAGGAAGGGATCTGTGTATTTAACGGACAACTCCAGGCCCAGTGTGGATGGAAGGCTTTGTGCCGGAGCCGGCTTCCCCGCAGGCGGGTCCTCCCATCAGCATCACGCTCTCCTCCACTCTTGCCCCTCTTGAGCCCCCTCCTTTTCTCCTCTTTCAGCATTTTGAGTCTATGCTTCTACAGAGTCACTGCTTCTATTTTTTTAATGGTTCTATTGTTTATTCCTTCCAAGGTCAATTAAGACTCAGGACATATGAGAACTTGTAATGTCATGTAACTTGGTAGCGTCCCAAATTTTCTGATCAAGGAGATTAAGGGGCCAAAGAGGAAAGTGATCAATGATGTAGAGTGTGCCTAAGGAGAGTCACATGGAGAGAAAACATTCTCTCAGGCTTTCACAGAGAGCACATTGGCCAAGCAATGGCCGTGACTCATCCACATGGCTGATACTGACAAAGGTTCTACAATCTGAGGTACAGGATCTCAGGATAAATCCTGAGGGGATTTCACTGACCTTATCAGACCCAAAAGCTACAACTCTTGTTGCATAGGTCCTGCTTTATCTTGGTCTTAACAATCCAGCAGAAAAGTATAAAAATGAAATAGAAGTAAAGCCATGCTGTTATATTGAGCTGTGGGGGACTCAGGTCAACAATTTCTGACATTGCCAGTGAAGCAGAAGACCCAATATTATTATGGACTACTGGACTCTTTTAGAATATTTTGCTGAGTTAACACATCTCTAATATTCAAATAACAGAACTAAACAAAGAAAGGGGATACAGATGAATGTCCATTTTGCATCTGTGTATTCAAAATGGTTAGGAAAGATCTATAGTTACATTCTCTTAATGAATAGAGGGATTTATTCTAATAGTGTTTGTACATAGGATATGATGTCCGCATCTTGTACAGCAATTAACCAGTAGGAAGAATGTATACAATGTGTTAATTATTGAAACTTTCCTACCAATTTGATTTGAAACTGTCTCATTGCTATTTGTTTCTCAATAAAATTATGGGGAAAAAAGCAGGAAAAAGAAACAAAAATTAAGCACCCTATGCCTTTCAAGTAGTTAATCCTCTTGTCCTCTGCTCTTGAAAACTCTCTCTCTCTCTCTCTTTCTCTCTCTCTCTCTCTCTCTCTCTCTCTCTCTCTCTCTCTCTAAATGTTTATCCCCTTTCTTGTACTGTAAGTTAAAACAGTGACAATTTACTCCTTTAAATCTCATGTCAATTCCACAGGGCCATGATCTTCCTGTGAATCCCCTGGACCACCGAATGGTCGTGGTTGGGCTGACGACCACACAGCAAGATCTGCATTTGCTGTTGGCACTCTTGAGTAAAGGTGTCCTCATTCCTAAGCAGGTTGAACTGGTTTCTCTGCTGTGAGAAGCAAGGGGAGTTAATGTCAGGCCTCGTTCTTACTGTCATCCTTCACCCTGTAACACCAAACCACATGCAAGGGACTGGCACAGTTGTCACTACAAGTTTGTTCTTAGGTGGGCAATGTGATTGGAAGAGTTTTAAAATGAAGAGAATGAAAAGTGGCTTTCAGGCAGCTATCTGCCCCTGGCTGCTGGGATTTCCACACATTCCCATGCCAAGGGACGGGGTTGGCCACACCACACCCCTGAAGAGGTGCTCAGGGCACAGAAGAGGAAACTGCAGACAGCCTTGGGCATAAGGCCCAGCGCTCATCACCACATTGCTGTCGGTGTGTGAGGGAGCAGAGAGCAGATCTCACCTTGCTGTCTGCAGGGGAGCTGTGTAGGCTCGAGGCCCTGCTCTCGGCACAGCATTCACAGGCACGGGCGGGGTGACCAAGACACTGAGCGTGCATTTAAATGCTAAGAGCACTGCAGTAAGAGACACCTTGCTGAGAGGTCGGCAGCCCGCCGGCTTCACACAGCCGCTCTCCGCAGTCTGAAGCAGCCCTGGAATCCTTGCTCGCGCAGGTCCCCTGTGGAGATGCGGTGGCTTCCTCAGGGTCTTGAGTTAATTCCAAATGTTTGCCTTTCGTGGTCCTTTGCACTTCGGGCAAGGACAGAAATCACACAGAACCAGGCCTGGTGAGGGGGTGGAGGAAGTGTCCTGCCTGGGAGCTGGCTTGCTCTCCGAGGGTGCCGGACAGTAGTCCTCACTGTACTTCTGAGAATACCTCCTACAGACATGAAAGAGGACTTCCAAAACCACCTCAAAAAGTGGTGGAAACAAGGGATAAGGGGCTATAAAGCAAGCAGAGGGCCTGGAAGGGGGCTTATGGCAGCATGTCTTCTACTGTTCACACTATTTTTTATTTTAATTTTTAATAGATTGCAAATTAAAAATTATTTCAAACATAAATGAATATAACAATAAAAATTGTCCAAAATAAAATGAAGAAAGAATTTACAGATCAGACATAATAGTTCACTGTGTCAAAACCAAGAAATTTATATTCATATAATCAGAATTCTCAAAGTAGAAAGGAGTAGGTGATAAATATTTAAAGATTTAAAATTTCTGAATTTAGTTCAACTTATATCACATTTCCAAGAAAAGCGAACATTTTGCACAAGAAATTTAAGTAAAATCATACCAAGATATACAAAAATGAAACTGTCCTAAACTTATTGTAAAGAAAAAAATCATTAAAGAATATATATAAAAAATATTTGCAATGGAAGTACAAAATTAAATAGCATCTTATTCCACATTAGAAAGACAAAAAAAAAAGGACCAATGTGTAAGACACTAGACTAATTAAAGGACTGAAAGGAAAGAAAAGATCTGTCCTGTTTGAATTTTATACTTAGCAAACATAACTTTGAAAACTAAAAGTAAGATTTTTCTAATTATACAAACTGGAAATATTTTAATACCTCCAGAAGTAGCGTATAGGAAATAACAAAGAGCGTAATTCAAAAGGCAAGAGAAGTTGCACTATGCTCCTGGATGAACAATAAAGAGCTCTCAATAGGATAGCTATGCAGGACTATATAAAATATATTAGATGAACCCTTATTTAAAGGTCATTGACAGTTTCTGTTAAACAGTACCAATCTTATGTTGGGTTATACATTTTTTTCATATATATGTGTGTGTATGTGTGTATAAAAGACAGGGAAGAAATAATATAAAGTCAACAGAAAATGGAAATATACTTTTTAAAGTTTCTAATACCAGGAGAAGATACCATATAATATCTTTTAAATAAATTATAAGTCAAAGATACAGTATAAATCTTAGAACAAATATTAAGATTAAGCAATATTCAAAAAATTAGATGCTAATTAATTAATTAAAAATTAAATGTTTCAAGAGCAATTGAACTAAGAAAAAGTTTACATGATAGCAAAGAAGTACTAAGAGTAAAACATAAGATAAATACTGGAATGGCAAGTAAATGACCAGCACTTCTAA
>NW_004524684.1:8268849-8277065 GCF_000260255.1 Octodon degus | reverse complement strand
GGTGTTGCTTGGATCTGGCTGGGGTCTGGCTGCTGTGCTCCACTTCTTCCAGCTACAGCCATTGGAGTTGAACCCTTTGTGTCTTTCTGGCAAGATGTTCTGCTCCTGAATCAGCTGAGTGGGTCTTGCCTCTAGCCTCTTTGCAGGGAGTTCTGCTGAAGAGTTCTACTCTGGCCCTGCACTCTGGGTTAAATGAGGATCCAGTGAGCCCTGGGTCATCTCACTCACACAATGGGCCTGCGTTCTGGGTCTATTCAGGATCTGCAGGCCCCTGCTGGGCCTGTGCTTTGGGTGTATTCAGGATCCGCGGGCCCTGGGCGGTCTCACTCACATGCCGGGCCTGCGCTCTGGGTCTATCCAGGATCCACAGGTCCATACTATTTTTTAACATGTAAACATGTGCTGTGTTTTAGGATCACTGTTGGTATTCCATGAACACATCCTCCTGTGCACCTTACCCTACCACAGGCTTACTTCGTAATTCCTAATAAAACCCAAATGCTATGTAAATAGTGGTTTCACTGTATTGTTTGGAATTAATGACCAAAAAAGAATTCTTATATATTGATACAGATACAGTTTTCAAAAATTCTTTTTCAATCCATGCTTACTTGAATCTGAAGGTATGGAGCCAGCAGTTTGACAGAATTAACCGTATAGAGATGGGGTTGATAGAGAAATTGTGATTAAAGTAGATTATGGGTATTTACAAGAAGATATTTCTGTAAATCATCAGGTAATGTCATTCAGATGTTTTTGATTAATAGTGTCTGATCCCAAATGAATAAGGTCAAATCAATCCTATGATCAAGCATCCTTCCTATTTTTAGTAGTTTTCAGTAGCCCTGTTCCTGAAAGCTTGTGAAATGATGTTTAAAATTAATCACGTGGTTACAATGTCACTTGCTTTCATCTTAAACCATTTTCTTCTCTTATTTTATCTTTTTCTTATAGAAGATTCCTTTAATTGCAAACTGAGTGTAAACAAATAAAGATGGGTGTGCCTTGTTATCGAGCTGGTCTCATAAGGGACTTGATTATAGGTTCCTTTGATCCTTGACTGCCGTTACTTTTCATATGACAATGTTTTATTTTACAAATATAATTTTATATAACAAAACTTAAGAATTTTGCATGCGTAGTCATTAGCGACAGTGGTCTGTAATTGCATTCTTGATGTAGCGTTTTATGTTTTCTTATAAGAAAAGTCTTGCTAATGTCATCATTGAACAGTCTCTTTATTCACGCCTGAGAAAATTTCGATCAACTTGCCGTGGTCTATTTCAAAACACTTAAATGGGAGGCCTTCCCCTAGCTCAGTTCTTTAAGTGGCTGCTTCAACAAAGCCGTCAGGCTCAGGTTGCTGGGGTTCGATCCCCACAACTCAAGCCAGCCAAACCTGCCCTGAAGGCACTCAGAGAAAAAAAAAAAAAAACACTTAAATGAGGGCTGGCCAGATAGCTCAGCAGACTAAGCACCTGCTTAGGCAAGAGCGGGGACCGGGTTTTGGTTCCCTGTACCTCATGCCACGCCGGCCCTTCCCCCAGGTGTGCTGAGCTGGTCACCGAGACCAGGCATGGTTGTGCACACCTGTAATCCCAGTACTGGGGAGGCCGAAACAGGAGGATAACTATGAGGCCAAGCTGCATAGTGAGACACTGTAAAAACAACAAAAGCGAATCCTTGCGCTGCCGCTTTTTCAGTGATGCACTTTCACTTACTCCCCAGCTCTTCTATAGTAATTGCTCTATTGAAAACTAGCTCATCTTGGGACCCTTTTGGCAATTTCTATTTAATATGAATTAACTTTTGTTGTGGTTTTGTTTGGTTGCCAAAGCAGCCTGCATCAGTGTCCCAGTTGCTGAGGGCGTGTTCTTTCCTGTGCCCAGGCATTTCTGATGCCTTGTGTCTTCTCTCTGCTGTCTTCCTCAGCCCCCAGGCCTCATGATGTGGACTGATTTGGAGGTATGTTTGAAGAACAAGCTTCGAACCCTTGTCATTCTTACCATTCTATTTCTAGGTTTGCCTTAAACTTTTTCAATTCCTGCTTTCCTAATTTTGAACAATGAAACCAACAAGTGAAAGAATTTTCTCAAAACAAATACTATTTTATATCTTCACAGAATATGCTACATAACATTTAAAGATTTAGACCCATTTCTGGGATAGTCCAAGTTTATTCTCAGTCACTCATAAAGCTTGTAATGTGTGTCACATATGCTCTTCATGTCATGCCCCACAAAACTGAAAAGGTCAACTGAGGAAACTTTTTATATGTTAATGACCTAAAATATTTATCAAGTATGTGGCATAGCAGCGATTTTCTTTTAACAAATTGGCATCGACTTGAGTAGGGCTCTCATCTTGGTCAGCTTCCACACCCCACATGAGTTCAGAAGTCAGTGCAGAGGTCAAGCTGCTGGGCCCTTGGCTTTAAATATAAAGCGACCTTCCCGACCTTCTCTCTGACTCTTGTACAGCATGCAGGGGTGAAAGATGACAGGATGAAGAGGAGGTGGGTGGCAGTGGGCAGGATGGGCCGCGGGCGGGTCCGCAGCCCCCAGCCAGGCCTCACCAGTGGAGAGCCTCCTCGCTTCCCCTGGTCTCCCTCGTCTCCCCAGTCCCTGGACGATGAGTCACACAACGCTTGTCTGCCCTAGGACAGGTGCAGGTCTTCCTTGCTGTTTTCCGTCCTCTGGTCCTGGGGGTAAGCCCAAGGGCTTCACACTGAATACGCCCTCAGCCCTTTTGGTATATTTTCATTCTGAGACAGTGTTTCACTAAGCAGCTAAACTTGGTTCCACCTTTCATTGTCTGGCCTCAGGCTGGATTAAGACTACCACCATACCTGGCTTTTCTTTCCTCCATAGGACCTTGTACTTAAAAATCGACCCTATTTTACAAATTCATTGTTGTGTAATTTACATATGGAAGCCCATGTAGTTTAAGTATATACTTTAATGAGTTTAGTAAACTTACAGATTTGTGCACAGATCCCACGATTCAATTTTAGAATGTTTCCGTCACCCTTAGATGTCCTGCGGCCTGTGCACACTCAGAGAGCTCCGATCGCACCCCCAGGGGCACCTGTGCCCCATTTTCTGTGTGCTTATGCCCTGGCGCTCTCTAGCCAGCGATTCTAAGTGCAGGCACACCCAGCCTTCGGCAGCTGGCCTCTCGTACTGAGCACGCCTGCGATGTTCGCCCGCGAGGCAGCAATGTGCACTCTTCTTTTTCTGCTGGATAGCACTGCCACATCGTATGGACAGAGCGGACGTTGCTTTTCCGCTCACACAGCGCTGAGTGGAGATCATTCGTTTCCGCGGCCAGCCCTGCCGAGAGCCTGCGGCGAGCACTGAGGTGCTCTCTATGCCACACAGGCCTCCGCTCAGGGCTCTGCTTGCAGCAGCGAGCTGCCAGCGCAGGGTGCACTCCCTTCACCGTCCTGAAGACACTGCCACGCTGCGCGCCCAAGGGGACGAGGTTTCCCATTTCTCATGTTTGGCCACTGCTGGCTATTTTCTGTCTTCTTCTTCGCTGCTCAAGCTGGGTGTGGTGGTGTGTTAGTGTGATTCCTCTCACTTCCCTGCTGACGGACAATGTTTCATTTCTCACGAGCTCGCTAGGTGCTCATAGGTATGCTTTGGTGAAATGTCACTTCAAATCGCTTACCCCTTCCTTAAAATTTCAGTCTTGCGCCCTTGTTGACTTGTCACCTATTGTCTCAAATAGGCAATTTCAAAGTATTTTCCTTGCTTGTGTTTTCAAACTTTAATGAACTTGCTCGGTATTCAATACTTTTTTTTTTTACTTTATACTTTGGTGTTTTATTTATCATCTTTTTCATTGTATAGGTTATGTTTGATTTATTTTTTGGGTAACTGGACTCAAATTCAGGACCTCATGCTTGCCAGGTGGGCGCTGCTCCAGTGGGCTACTTCCCTGGACCTTTGCTTTTGTTTTTGTCTAAGAACTGTTAACTTAACCAAAAGTCATAAAGACTTTTCTAGCAGCTAGGGAGAAAGCTCTGTGGTCTAAGCACCTGCCTGGCAAGCACAAGGGCCCAAGTTCGATTTCCATTATTGCATGCAATGCCAGCCCCTGTATCCAATAAATTAAAAAAATGGAAGATTTTTCTATTTTCTTGTAGTCCTTCCACAGCTACTACATTTGAGTATATAACCTATGTTTACTGCACCCTTGTGTATCACTTGGATGAAGCTCTAAGTAAGTCTAAGCTTCAGTCAGATCTAGGTAACGTCTCCACGTGGTTGTCTGCTTGTCCAAGACAGCACTGTTCACACTGAGGACTCTTGACAACTTAATGCATATTAATGGACCACAAATATAAGGATTTATTTCTTAATCCTAGTTCTTTTCTTTTGATCAATAAACCCATCCTCAATCTGATAGCCCCACATCCCATTTTCCTGATGCCTGGAGCTGTATAGTACGCTTTCAAATGAGATAAATAAAATTTTCACTAAAATTAATTGGTGGATTTGAGGCAAATGGTGTAACCTTTCCAGGCTAGAATACAAGGACCTGGAAAGCAAAGATAATAAAATGATCTCAGATATTCCATCTTTTTCTGACATTCAATGAAGTTATTATTATTGTAGGTACTTGCAAGAAATAAATGCTAATTGCATTTTAAAACACATCAACATTGTCACTTGTTAATTTTAAGCGTGGCATTCTTCTATGCTTCAAAATATAAAACTAGTATTCCTTTTGTCAGCACATACACAGAATGAACCCATGGAATTACACAGAACCATCCTCCACAGATGTTTGATGAATTTTCTTTTTCACTGAATTTATCTTGGACATCTAGATATGTCATCTCATTATAATAATATAATTTGTCACATTGTTTTTCTGGTAGCACAAACAGTTCAGCTGTAAAAATTCCTACACTCTCTGCTGTTAAAGGTGTCACTTATTTTAAAGCACTAAAATTTTTAAAATATTGGCCAAAGGTAAACAATCTCATCCCCACATATATGAATAAATATATACAAAGGGTATTTAACATACTTTCTAATTTTTTTTTCTTACTGAGGGAATGAGATAGGACACCCATTGCCTCAAGGCACTGTCTGTGAGCTGGAAGGAAGCAGACCAATTCCAGGTGACACTGGACAGCAACAGACAGTTGCAGGACTGCTGCCTAGGAGACCACAGTACAGGGCCTGCTGCCGTTCACCTATAGCACAAGGCAAGCATGACACCTACTGTTTTGTTCCCTAGGGACATGAGACAGTTGTCTTCCCACCTTCCACCAGGACTTGGGCCTGGGCATCTGCACCTGCTCCATTAATACCTGACACAGCTGAGGTTACCTGGACTTTCCCATGTGGTGGCTCTGTGCCTCCCAGGGACAGGGGACAAATGAAGGCACCTTGACACATCTAGATGTGGTCTTAATTAGTGCTGACATTTTTCCTTGTGGGGTGACAGCTGATAATGAACATAATTTAAACATGAAACAGAAACTCAAAAAATTTTTGAAACAGAAGTTACTAACCGGAGTGCCAGTGAGATAGCTCAGTGGACTAAGTGCCTGCTTAAGCAAGTAGGGGGACCAGGGTTCAATCCTGGGCACCACATGCTCCTCTGGCCTTGCCCCCAGGCACGTTAAACTGGCCACTGAGACTCAGTGTGGTGTCACATGCCTATAATCCCAGTGCTAGGGAGGCTGAAAACAGGAGGATCGCTATGAGTTCAAGCTGTGTAGTGAGACCCTGTACCGAATACATAAATTTTACAAAAAAGTACTTTACTAACATTGCTCTTGAGTCACCAATTGTCCAATCATGAAATTCTTGCTCTTTAAGTGCAATTTAAGCTTAAATTCTCCAATTCAGAGACTATCAAAAGTACATCAAATTAAATTGAAATATAAATCATTCAAACTCATTTTCTAGCCAACAATTGTAAATAAAGATAAAGGGTACAAAATATGAGGCTCTAAAATGAAGAGAGGACTTGGCTGAGGCAAGCTGACCCCATACCTTATTCCTAAATCATCTTTAAAATCTATGCTTTCGTTGTGTTTTCTTCATGCAGACATTGTGCTACGGGGCAACCACCTTAGATTCTTTCCACTTTCACCTCTAATTATCTTGTCCTTTTAGAATATGAGGTCAATATATGCTTTTTCTCTGACTTGGAAACACCTGAAACTCTAACTTCTCTCAAGGGAGGACGTCGGTCGAGACACATAAAAGGGCTGTCGTAATTTAGGGTGCAGGTTGCTAATAAATAACCACAAGTTTGTGTGCCCCGGGTCCTAGCCTGAAAGCTCTTGCACAGGCGGACAGGAATCCTGCAGACAAGTCCAGACGTCCTCTGGGAGTGCAAGCCAGGGTCACCGCTGGAGACCCGGGAGAGCGCAGCCAACCAGAGGCTGAGGGAAGAGGTAGGAGCGGGTGGGGCAGACGGGAGGCAGCGCCGTGCAGAGCAGGGCAGGGGACCGTGGTGGGCAGCGAGTGCCCGCAGGGCAGGCCCAGGCCCGCCCCTCTGCCTCTGCTTTCGCCTCTGGCTCTCCCCAGAGCCCACACGTGGAAACTTGGTGCTCAGGGCTGATGGCCCTGGACAGCTCATTCTGGAGTCATTTTCTCACCTCATAGTACAGATGTGAGTCGTCACTGCTTTTTCCTTCCAGACTGAACTCAGGAGATCAACTAGGACTTCAGAGAGTCCTATAGTCTTTTCAGACTACAGGAAGCTATCACTAGAAGGCTTTGGGGTGTTAATGTTTTTGTGGAAGATGGGGATGAATTCATGAGGAGGGAAGAAATGAAGAAACGTTTAAGGGAGGGAGCCAGCAAGCTGAGACACAGGCAGAGAGAATGTGTTTCAGGACTGTGTGATTGCCCCCGGCCATTGCCCCCGCAGGGGCTGTTGCTGCCCAGAAAGAGAGAGGACAGGTGGGGTGAGCGCACACTGCATTGAGAAAGCAGGCTATGCGGGAAGCCTCCGAGCTACACTTTTAGGAGAAATCCGTGCCGAGCTCCTGCAGGTGGCCTTCAAAAGAAGTGAATTGTTTTTTCTTTGACTTTTCACCAGCTCTGAGGGGGCAGCACCTCGCTTCCCGATCAACAGCGTGAGGGGACAGACAACGCGCACTGTGCTTGCAAGGGAAGCGCGAATTCCAGGTGCCACTCCTCTTGTTCGTGTTTTCATTATAGCGTTTTCCCATTGCGATGGGTGCCGTCCCTTCACCACGGAGTTCCCTGCAGTCGCTCCTCACTGCAGCCCTGCCAGGCGGCTTCCCTTGCAGTTCTTCCTGCCAGCTTCTCCGAGGTCATTTAGTAAGGCGTAATGGAACTTAAATTACTCCAGAATCAGTTCCTAAGCGCTGCATTAAGCTGGGTATTTTAGCATAATTTGCAATGCATTTGATGCTAGCATACTTTGCACTTTTAAATGGGATTCACGGAAAATCACGAGAGGCTGTCATGCATTATTCAATTATTCTAATTCACATAATTTGAATATTCAGAACCTTGGTATCAACTGTCCAAGGTGCCTCAGCAGCCAGACAAGTGAAGTTAGAAACATTTGATGGGATTATTTTATTCTGAGTGCTAGCAATGAAAACAGAAGGTATTAATTAAAAGAAACTAAGCCCCGGCCCATGGCGAGCCAAGTGCCACTTGCACGCGCGCGCTTCCTGCACTAGCCAGCACCAGCGCGGGTCAGTCGCCTTGTTCTCACTCCAGTGCTCTGCAGGAACAGGCAGATGCGGGCGACAGCTGCGCAAGGTGACAGGAGCGGGGCGACTTCCACCCCGCAGAGGTCCTCCTTGCTCACAGGCATGCCCGCCTGCTCCGCGAGTCCCATCCCCCACCCGCGTGGAGCCACGTGGCGTGCTCGTCCTCTGGTTGCAGAGCACACTTAATGCCTGTCGTAGGTGTCGCTTCCACGTGAAGCGTTAGGGCCCTGGGAGCGCCGTGCTTCCTCCTGCCACTCTTCAGAGGAGTAGCTTCTCGCATGGAAGGGACAACGGTGCCGACCAGGTCGCACCCAGCCAAGGGGGCCTGTGGCAGCCAGAGGAAGGGCTGCCGTGCGGGCGCTGGCCGCTGGGGGTGCTAGCGCGCGGTTACAGCGCACGCGCTGGCCGTAGGTAGGTGCAGGCTTCGACCTCTGTCCGCTGCCCGCTGCCCGCTGTCCGCTGCCCTCTGCCCTCTGCCCTCTGCCCGCTGCCC
>NW_004524684.1:8247456-8268250 GCF_000260255.1 Octodon degus | reverse complement strand
GCAGCAAAAGGCTCGGATGGCGCTCTCGCTGCGCTGTCTCTCTCGGGTGCGAAGCGGTTCGCAGTGGAGTGTAAACGCCGCTCCTGGTGATCCGAACAACTCCAGTACTCTCCCCGCAGCAGCAAATGTGCGGCTAATCTAGATGTCGCGCAAGGTACCGAGTCACACTGCAGGAGAGAAGGCCCGGGCTAGCGCACGCGGCCGGCGCGGGGTCCAGAGCGAGGCGGCGCGCCCGGCCGGCTGCCCTGTCCCACCTCGCGCCCCGGCTCCGGCTCCTCGCTGTCCCCTTCACCTCTTGTCCTCGCTGCTCCACGCATGCCCTCCCCTTCCTCTCTGACTCTGCCTAATTGAAGGGACTGGTCGCTTTGCTTGGTCTCTTCGAGCAGCTGTGGGGTCATGTTGGCGGCGGCGTGGAGCCGCAGGTCTCCGGAACTCTCTTCAGGGCGGACTTTCATTAGGCTTCAGTTGGACCTATTTGGCTTTTTGTTCGTTTGTTTGTTTGTTTTTTCTTCTCTTAAAAGTAAATAAAAAGGGCCAGTCAGATAGCTCAGAGGACTAAAGCATCTGCTTAGGCACAGAGCAGCAATCGGGGGTTCGGTGCCCAAAATGGCCTGCCAGCCCCGTCCCCCGGGGTGCTCTGAGGCAGCCATTGAGACTGGGAGTGGTGGTGTGTGCCTGTAATCCCAGCGCTTGGATTACAGAAGGAAACAGGAGAATCACTACAAGACTGATCTGTGTAGTGAGACCCTGAACATCCTGCACTAAAAATACAAAAAAAGGAAAGAAAAAAAAGAGTACATAAAAGATAATGAATTTGCAACATGTAATTAATGTATTTTAAATGAAATGTAATGATACATTATAGGTAACGTTTCAAAAAAAGTTAAATTATTAATACCAACAAATATTTTCAAAATGTTAATTTAGAAATTTTAAAGTGTTAATTTAATTTTAAAATGTTAATTATAAGTAGATGCTCTAGAAATTGTTTATTATTTCTACTGTTTTGCAGAAGACATTAAATACCAATGCTAAGAAGCTGTAAATCAATCTATTGAAAAACTGAATTAAGAAATTCTAAGCAGTCATACTATATGTAGCTTTAAAACAACATATTTTATTGATCTGTGTTTTCTGAAAACTACTTTTATGATCTATTAAAAATCAAACAAGTTACATTATTGGAAGGGATACAGTGAAGTGATAATTCTGACAAAGGATCTTGTTAAAAGTGTGTTGCTACTGAGATCCTCACAGTCCGGTAACCTCAGCTGCAGATGTGGGCCACCTGCACGAGGGACAGAACTCAATGTCGACAAGCACAAAATGACAAGTCCTGCCCAGCTCATTTCCATGTTGTTCTCACTCTTGCGTAGCCATTTCTGAAAAATAAATTGCTGTGTCTACATATGAAGGTAAGAATGTTTATTAATGTTAAATATTCCCAACTGTTTATCATGAGTAATGGGATATATTTAATAAGGTGAAAAAAATATTTGAGCGCATTTTTTAAAAATTCCTTTTTTTTTCTAACTTCCAACATTAAAACTCTATTTGCTAAGGGAATCCCCCAAAATTTTCTTTCTTAAAATACTCAAGAAAGAAAAACATCTCCTTTTTCATTTATAATTAGGAATTTTTCTTCCTCTGTGTTCGTTACAGAACACATTCTTTAGTCTTAATTTAAAAGAATTCAAGCAGTGCTATTTACCTGATGTACCTATGTATTAAAAATGAGTGTTGACTTTGAGAATAACTGAAGAGAGAAAGTATTTACAACATTACATTATGCTTTTTCCTCAGGGCAAGACCATTTCAGTTTTATGTTGAAATAAAACAAGACCAATTAAAGTCACAGGAAAAGCCTGTGCCTGGATTCCTGCAGTCCTCCGGGGTCCCTGCTCATCATCAACATATTTATTCACAGAAATCTGTGCAGCTTTTAGATGACAGCTCCTCTTCTGTGTTACAAACCATCAGCTTCTTTTCTGACGTCATATCCACCTTGGAAGTACACAACAGCGGCACCCCAGCCTGCAGGTCTCCTCCTGACTGAAAGGCGGAGACGCTGGGGCTGAGAGCTGGCTCCGTGCAGCCCAGGCTCGGCACTCGGGGCCTCAGAGCTCTTCTCTTTGGGGCGCCCCACCCCCAGGCTCTGACTTAGCTGCCCGTGTTCCTGGTGCTCAGCACAAATCGTCACTCCAATGTTCACTGAAGTGAGCGTAAGCGAATGGAGCAGAATGGCAATTAGAATGCTGAATGAGCTGTTGGGGCCGTGTCACACACTTTTGTTTATGGGTGACAACTTTTGTTTTAGAAACCGAGCAGAGATCCATGCTGTATATGGGTTGATTTCATTCAACCCCAAATACTTCACATTGGAGGAAACAGAAAGATTTTATGCTTTTCAATATCACCCGCTCACCAGGCTCGGATGCATCTGTTGGTCAGTCTTGGAAGACTCCAGGTCAGGCCCGAGGAATGAAGTTCCGGTGTGAAAAGCACTGAAGGGAACTTCATTTATTTACAGCCATATCAGGTGCAGTTAGACCTCAGATCCAACTTTCACGCTCACAAAGACAATCAATACAACATCCTAGTAATAACCGCAATTCTTGCCATGACTGATAATGAACTGAAGGTGTATGTTTTGTGAAAGCTCTAAACATTAAGGTGTTCAGAGTATCACTCATGAGCCACGCGGGGACCATCATGTTTGCTCAGAATTGCCCACCGAAGACTTGATTTCTTAAAGGAATTTCCAATGTCCAGGGAGCTTTTGTATGTCTAAGATAATGATTTCAAATCATCATTTCATAGTTGATGAAGATTACAAATTTCATTGAGCTCCATTTTGCAAATCCAAATTTAACATTGTTGCAGAAAGTTGGATGTAAAATTACTGAGCAACTACTTTCAACAATGTCTTTAAATTTTTCCTTGCCTTTATAAAATTACATTAAAATCCAACTTGATTCTGTGATGCATATGGCCATATATTTTCATGTTTTTCTGGGATGATGACAACCAAGAAGAGAATCACTGAGTAGTAAAAATATAAAGAAACATTTTTCAGTGATTTTCAGTTTGAATAATGTCTTCAGGGGTTGCACTGCAGAAACACTTGGTGACAGCAAAGCATGTGACACTGCATCTTCCCTGTCTCCAGTAGGGCTCTCTGATGAAAGTGGAAATATCACAGTCCTTTACAACCTAAGCACGTTAATCCATATCATAATCATCCGTAATCATCCGTGATGCATTTTAATGGGATTTAGGGAGGTGGAAGAACAAGTCTAATCCCGTGTACAGGGCCTGTTCTTGCTCAGCTCCTCAGGTTTCGGGCACTCACGTGGGTCCTGGCACTCTTTTCGGTGGACTCACCTCCGCTCATAAGCACAGGACCTGGTCCCCCACCCCCACATGCAGGGGACCCCACAAGGCTGCCCTGGAACAGCAGACAGGGCTCGCTAGGGAGCTGAAGTTGCTGGTTCCGGTTCCTGCCCAGCTCTCTTCCTGCTCTGCTTGTGTTCAGCCTCTTGCCCTAGTTGCGGCGACACGGAGCGCACTGTCCCTTTCTGTGCTGCACTTACTGCGGAAGGACTGGCTGTCTTGTGGCAACTTCCCCTCCCTCTGCGGCAGGCACAGCCACACTCCACCCCTTCCCTGCCCGCTAATTTGGCCAAGAGCCGGGAGGCAGCGCTTCCGCCTCGAGCGAACGCAGACGGCGGTCGTGCAGCCTCGTTCCTGCATTTCTCTTCCCCTGCTCAGTTTTTACTTGACATTTAGCTTAAGAAATGACAGTTTCAGCGAAATAATCCTTGTGTCACCACTGCTCCCTGTTTTCCCTTGTGCCGGAAGAGCAAGCTTTGTTGGACCGAGGCTGAGGGCTGCGGAGGAGGCTGCTGCTCCCCGGGCCGCGGAGCAAGCGGCTGGATAGTCGCAGTTCTCTGTCTTTGGCGATCTGGACTGTGATTCCTCCCTAAATCCTGAGAGTTCTGTCTTGTTTAATTATAAAACAGACATTTTGATGGCCCACATCTTTGCTGCTCTTCTACAACCACGTGTTTTCTAGTTTTCACTTTGAGCCTGCGCGGCTCAGTTTGAGTTACAGGTTGTCCTGCGTCTTCCCGCCTCACAGTGTGGACGCCCTTGTGCTGGGTCCGTGTCCACCTGTGCTGTGTCACGGTCTCATCGCACGTCTCTCAGTACAGCTAGAGCGGGGCCCACGTTTCCTCCTTGGGCTCAGGCCCGGTCCCAGGTCTCCGGCTCGCTCAATGAGTTCTCCAGTGCGCTCACTTCGCGGGTAGCGAGCCTTGCAAGTTGAAGAGCAGGAGAGCACAGAGCCCTGAGCTTGGCGCGCCTCTCTGATCCCCAGAGTCTGCCCGGTTCCATCCACCATAGCTGCGGAAGCCAAAACCCCTCCACCCCAAATTCTACGTGCCTAACCTATACCAACCACTAACGTACATCACGTCAAGTGTTTGGCATACTGTAGGTGATCAAAGAATACTAGTAGGTGAGCTAACTACGCTTCACCCGTCTCTAGCCATCCTTTCCTCAGTCACCACTTGTGCAGACACCGCATCCGCCCCGGCTCATTGCAGCGCCATTGCGCTGCGCTCCCTACCCTGCTTCAGAGCAGCGGCTGTGGCGTCCTCCGGGAACACAGTGGGGTCCCTTCTTCTCAGAGTTGACACCCGAGTCCTGACAGGAGGATGAGAGCTGCACACAGCCCCGCCTCTACGAAGCAGCAGACTCTGCCCCGCCCCTCTGCTCAGTCCTGCAGTCCTGCAGCCCCAGCTCTGGCTCTGCTCTCAGCCAGCACCACTGTTGGGCCACGGAGCTGCAGCTCCCAGGAAAGCTCCTGCTCTGCGGCCTGCTCTGCTTGGGCCCTGCAGGGCCTTTGTCACAATATGGTCTTTTCAGGGATGCTTTCTTGGTAGATTGCTGATTGGTTCTGGAAGCCCTCTTTCATATCTTTACGGGGTGCGATTAAAAGTACAGTGGATACTTCTGCCAACTACCATCCAACAGGAAGGGAAGTGCATAAAGATTATGGGGTGCTCTTGTCCTCCTTAGACACTGGATATGAATTCTGGCTTTTACCCAAAGTCAAAATGACCATGAAAGCTAAATGTCATGAGTAGATTCAGGACATCAACCCAGCCAGGACAGCAGGACTGAAGACACTGAGGAAAAAGCACCTTTAGAACTGCTTCGGAAGGGGGCAACAGGGTTGGATGAGTGTGGGAAGCAAGGGGCAGCATCCTGAGGGGGACCAATAACAATCTACACTTTACGATATGTACTATACTATGTTTATAAAATTTACCCATTCACTCTATCTTCTGAGTCTTTCTTGTAGATAACCTTTCTGCAGTAGGCACATGAATTGTGACTTAATTAAATATTTATTGTTGCTCTATTAAGGATACTATCTGAGTTTGTTTATATGGCACCACTGGGGCAGAATTGACTGCACACCTGAGGTGACTCAAAAAGGAAGGAAGTCAGGTGAGCAGGCACTTTTGCACCGGATCACCCATCAGTCCCCTTGAACTCGCGGCTATTTTACGGTCTGGCACATTACTCTCCAGCAGGCCCTGAACATGCCTGCGTGGTTTTCTCTGGGAATCTGCATACGCTCTGGCATGGTCGCTTCTGCCTTTGTGCTCAGAGTGTCAGCGGGGGCAAATGCTATCGGGGGAGTTTCACACTCACCTTCATTTTTAATTTTTTTTTTTTCCGGAACTGAGGATTGAACTCAGACCCTTGTGCATGCAGGGAAGTGCTTATCCTCTGAGCCATCTCTCCAGCCCCTGAAATTGTTTTTTGGTTTGTTTGTTTGTTTGTTTCCAGTACCAGGGATTAAACTGAGGACCTTGAGCTTGCCAGGCAAGTGCTTATTCTACTGAGCTATTTGCCTGGCCCTATTTTTTTTCTTCACAAGTGTTGACTTTTGCAGTTGCTGGGATAATTTCCAGAATGAGGTTTGCTGCTTAAGGTTTGACTCAGGAATTTTAGCATTTTATAACAAACTACTATGCACAGGTTTTTTTCCTATAGGATGGGCTCATGGCCCAGAAATTACAGAGTACTCTAACGATTCTCTTGCCATTTTCAATTCCTTCAGAGCTTAATAAAATAAGCTTTTTCCAAGCATTCCTTGCATTTCTTGCCTCCAGTTCCGCAGCTTTGTGCACACTTCTCTGGAGTATTCTCTTTGGAACTTAATATTTGAACACAGATATCAAAACGTTCTGCAACATGAGAGTTAGCCGTGTGGGCAACGTTTTCTTTCTTTATGTTTAACATATGGTGGGAGAGTCCACGGCCTTTCACTGACAGCCTGCTACAGGCAGGAGAGACTCATTCGGGAAGCTCAGATCCCGGAGCACACTCATGCCGGCCTCCAAATTGTACTCCTCACATCATGAGTCATTTCAACTAAGAGACTTTATGTAGTTTCTGCAATAGGCTGCTATTATGCTCATTGATTAGAAAAAGGTTTCACTTTAAAAATATTCCATTATTGACTTTAATTCTTTAGGAAACTGGTTAGATATCAATGCACTCACTTGTTTCTTTGATTAAGAACACTTCTTATTAGTACATAAGTCTACTTAAGCTAATGGATATCAAATTGCAAGTTTTCTTAAAATTTCACTTGTCACTGTTGTACCTTAGGATATTAAAATAAGATTGCTTTAATTTGACATGCAAATGCATGGATAATTCCCCATATAGATATACATCGTGGACAATACCAAACTATTGATTACATAGTATAATGTAACCAGTAATTGATTAAATATATTTAAGATAAAAATAAAAATAAAAAATAAGAAAAACTTTTGAAATAGTCTAAGCCAAAGAACTCTTACAATTTGTTCGAAACTGTCAATAAAATTGTTTTACACTCAAATAGGTATTAGTACCCATTGGGCAGCCTAAAAGAATTTTTGTTTTCTTGACTTCTCAGCATTTTTCATTAGGAAATATTCAAATTTTATTGGCTGTTTATTATTTTTCAAAGCATTAATCTCGTTTTTGTCTCATGCATGTAAACAAATCCCACTAGCACTTTGTTCCACATGGGCTTTCCACTCCAGGTCAGTGCGTTTCTTCGCTAAGGAGCAGGATGGTAGGACGCTGAGCTTTGAGCTGAGCGCTGATTTGGAACTGGGTAACAGCTGGATTCTATGGGGACTGTCATTACTGATGCTTCTTTTATTTTTTATTTTTTACATTTTTTTTGGGGGGTGGTAGTAGGGATCAGACTCAGGACTTTGCGCTTGCCAGGCAAGCACTTATTCCACTGAGCTATTTCCGCAGCCGCAGATACATGCTTCTTAATAAGTCACCCTACTCGCTATCTCTCTTGGACGTCCAGAGAGAGGACACCAAAGTCTGAGGCTTCTGTCCTACAAGCTACTGAGACTGAGCTCCAGACTTCCAGGTCAGCTTCAGTCATGGAGCCCTGGTGAGAAGCACAACAGAATAAATGAACGCCCTGCTCCGTCGCCGCTGCGCTTGTAACTCCTGGCTGTTCATGCTCGCTGAAACACAACATATATATTCAGGTACAGCTAGCCATATTTGAACATAAATGCCACTTAGTCATTCTGAGATGTTTGACATTTTTTAGCTCTTTAATAATAACAAAAAAAGCTTTAGGTGAGTGCTACAGGTGTACAGTGGGCAGGAGATGAGTCATTGATTGTGTAGGAATATAAATCAATGAACTAATCTAATATGTTTAAGAATATGGGATGGATAAGTGGTGACTGCCCGATCACCTCTTGCTTTTATACTGAAGGAGACTTTCTGAAGTACTCTGTGACTTCTCCCCCCCCCCGCCCAAATGCGCGTCAGTGACCAAGGGGCTGCCCGGTGGGGACGCTGCCTGCACGCTGCTCAAGCACTCCGTGCAACACCAGTGATGAATCCGTGTCGCCCGAACACGAGCCCAAGTGCTTTGCCTTTGATTATGAACAGGGACTAAGGACCAAGGTAAGGAGCGGTTACCTCAGTGGATGAGCTAAACTGAAAAGGGCATCTCATAAAGACCCTCCTCCGATTCACAAGCACATCTGGCTCTTCTGCAAAACCTGCAGGCCATCACAGGATGTCTATTTCTCCAGAATCCTCCTGCAAAGTGCAAGTTCCTCATTTTCTACCCTCGGCCAGCACAGCTCAGAAAGAACTGAAGTACGAGGCACCGTGATGTATATTCTCCCTAGTGTAGATCTTGCAGTATTAGCATGTAGGGTTTGAAGAATTAAATTATGCAAAATCATACTTCTTCCTTGTAACTATGTGGCCTCATATTCCAAAGGAATGATAATAAGGAACCAAAAATGACATAAAAGTAATCATAGGTTTCTAGGTTTAAAAAAGCACAACTTATATTTCCTAGAAGACATTAGTTCCCCAAGGTGTACAGTTGGTCATTCTATCAACCATGATGGGCCTTCTGTGAGGCGGGGTCACATCTGGGGTCGTGTTGCACACCAGGGCATCCACACCTGTGGCTCAGGTTTCTTGGTACGAGGGCCATGGCTGATGAGTGACAAGGTCCAGAGGGGCATTGTAATCACCCCAGCTCCCCCGGCCATGGGCGCTGGGTCACGCTTGCAGAATCATTCAGCAGTCAGAGGCGAGGTTCTTCCAGGTGCTGTCTAGAGGTGGCCTACATTATTTGTGCTCACCTTGTGCTGGCCAAAGTGCCTCATATTGTCAAGGATGATTTCAAAGCAGATTACCCTGCATAGCAGCCTGGACACATTGGGTTGCTACTGGCCAGGGCACTGATGGCTCCACGTTCCACTAGGCTAATTCATTCATTAGAAGCAGTCACTTTTCTGGTTTACTGAAAAGCTCACTCCAACTTAGCAGGCAAGACACAGAACACCACGTCATCACCAGAATGTGTGCTGGAGAGCACGGGGCCAAAGTGTGACAATGCATGCCACCAGGTGTGTGAGAAGTTAATGTCATTGTGTGCTTCAGATTTCGTATTACCCAGATGTGCTTGGTATTTCCCTAGAAGAACTTTTGTGTTACACACTGTACAATTTAAGTTCATCAGTATCCATCAGTATCCATCCTATTGACAGCTTGGATATTCACAATTGCAATATAGAAAAGGGGCTGGCCAGCTTCTATCAGTTGATTTTTTTTATTTAATCATAATTCAGGTTTTGAAAAGGTTAATTTTCTGATCTTACAACCTATAATTTTCTGACATTGGGAATTAATGTGTATAAAACTTTCTGTCACATATAGCTTATATTTTTTTCAACCCTAAAGTTGAAACTAGGCCAAAGAGCTTATTTGGTATTAGGGCTTTATACCACTCATTTCTTCCAGTAAATCTCTAAGAGATGCATTATTATACATTATTGATAAAGAAATTAGGGGCTGGTGAGATGGCTTAGTGGTCTAAAGCACCTACTTGGAACAAGCTTGGGAAAGCACAGGGACCGCGGTTTGATCCTCCAGCACCACATGCCAGCCAGCCCCACCCCCTGGTGGACTGAGCTGGACACACACAATAAATAAATAAATAAATAAATGTTTAAAAAAAAAAAGAAATTAGGAGTTAGAAATGCTAGTTCCTGGTTGCCCCTTAATGCTTGTATTAGTCACCCTCCAGTCCTGGGGCAGAAATACCTGACACCCACAATATAAAGAAGAGAGGTTTATTTTTTGCTCATGGTACCTGCGAACTCAGTCCATGGGTGATCTGGGTGGGGTGCACAGTCTCCAGGAAGATGCTCCTCACAGTGGCAGAAAGAAAGCGGGGAGGAGCTGGGACAAGCCTGCCACCTTCTAGGGCGTGCTCCCAGGACCACCTCCTCCAGAGAGGCCCCAGCACTAACTGCACTCTCAGCTCAGCTGCAGATTCCTTTGCTGACATGTGTGGGACCCGTGCCACAGCCGCCTTCCAAGAGTCCACCTCTGAGCTCATGAGGCATGGAGGAGACCTTAGGAGTGATTTAACGAACGTGCCGGCACAGCGGCAACTCAAGCAGACGGCCGTGTGGGGCCAGCTGTCCTCACTCGAGCATGTCATACGGCCCCAGTCCTAGTGGTCTCCTCACAGGGAGACCTAAAGGAATGCTGTTCTTCTCCCGATAGTGAAAAACTCAAGAGGGAGGCGGTTGACGTGACAGTGTCATAATCTACTCAAAGGAAGAGCTAAGATGTGGCGAGCTGAGGTTCACGTTCCATCCTGCTCGCATTGTTCCGTGAAATACGTTTCCTTCCTCTAAGTACTGTTCTGTCATTTAAGAATTCCCTTATCGTCTAACTGAATCCTGATCTTCCCCGGGCATCTTGTGTACACACAGATCAAAGTCTTCTGTGATTGAAGTTCAACTGTGGGAGCCACTTCTAACTTCTAAAGGAGGAATCCAAATCCTTCTTAATCTTAGCTAAACCTATTCACTCCAAAGAGATCTTATCTACTGAAAAGCAAAAGAAGAAGAAGAAGAAGAAAAAAAAAAAAACCTAACAGTACTGCCTCATCCCTTTTCAGAAAAACCACAGCTCAATCAGAGAATAAAGAAAATACATATTCAATCAAATCATTAGCATGCTTGAGTGTGTGGGTGGTGGCTAAATGCAAAAAGAAACATTGCTCTTTCTTCAAAAAGCCAGTGTTCTTAGTTTCCAAGCAGAATTAGAGACGTTTCCAATTGATTATCCAATTAGCATCTGCTAACATATCTCTGTGCTGTTTAGCAACATCCGATCCTCTTTCAAAGGGCATCCTCCCAATCACCCTAACTTCACGCATAATTAGTCATCCAAGTGACTGGCACTTTCACTGCCTCTTCATTCCAACTGAAATCTGATTTGTGAATGTGAAACTATCTCTGCAGGAGAGTTGAAAGGAGTCCTGCCATCTCCCTTCGTGCACAGCAGTGTGCAGCACAGATAGTAAAGCTCCAGCAGAGAGAAAAATGTGGGAAGGGGTCGCTCTGCAGAAGATGCCGCTTGACAGCTGAGGCTGGCTCCTCCATGGGGTCCGCTGGCCCTCGGAGCAGGCCCTCAGGCACAGGTGACACCCCCATTTTATAAACGTGTGATATCCAGAGAAAGGGAAGACAAAGTCTGACAGACTAATTATAAAAACTCCAACTTTAAAAATCCCTGACCTCTTCATAATTTTCGAAGTCTAAAAACTAATGTGGAATACACTATGAGCTCACATTTGTAAAAGGAAAACAAGATGTGCACGCCAACTGCTTTGTTCAGAACTCTAGAAAGCGCTGAACGTCGTGTGCATATTATATTTCTGTCCACCGGGGTTATTCATCTGGTCGTATGAAGGCTGCCTCAGTCGCAGTCTGCTTACATTCCGCTGCACCCTCATTACTGCGTGGCCAAGTTTCCTTTGATGTTGACAACAGATGTGGCCCGCATGGTTCCCATCGGAGTGTGGATTTCCATTCCTGTGTCCTGCCACTGTCCTCTTCATCGCTGGCCTCTCCCTCCATGCTCCCTGCCGATGAGTGGCGCCTGCTTCATCCTCTGAGAAGCATCTGACCTGATTGTTTAGAGATAGACAGCATTTCACATTTCAACTGCATGGTAGATTACATTTCCAGATCTGTGGCATTTCTTCTGGGTGAGTTTGGGTGTGTTACAAACTTCTTCCTGTTTCAGGGTCTGTTGCTTTAAAATAGTCCTTGGTATTGATTTGTTCTCTGGGAAATGGGACACATCTGTCTAAAACATTATTCGATTGATTTGTTATGTGGAAAGGTACATCTCTGCACGAAAAAGACTTCCTAGGGGAAGTGACAGCTTCCATGGGTGTGAGGTGCTTTCTTAATGCTGCCTTAAATATGGCTTCTAAGTAGGGGTCTCCTGTTCACACTGCCTTCGGGGAATTGTTGCCAGATTGTCTAGCCAATGAAAACTACATCCTTTCATTTATTAAGAGCAAGAGTAAGGAAATAGACAAGAATAAGATATGAGTTTAATTCTCAAGACAGTAATAAGAGAGGAATGATAAATGTGATATGGGTAATAATAAAGAAAACAATGAAATTACTTGTGCAAGCTGGATTCTAGTGCAATGTATAGTCTTGCTTAGTAAAATATACTTACGGCAACAAATGAAAATGCATCAGGTTGCAGAGTCCAGGCAGGATGTCTAGGTGCCGGAACCGGGGTAAGCTGCATACCCAGCGTGTACGCCTTGTTCTGTATGGAGCTCCTGAGGAGACAAAACCAAGACAGGAGCACCTTCGGCATAAAAATAAATTTTAAAATAACTCAAATAGCGACTTAAGGCAAATTAAAAACGAACTCAGGTGAAAGATTATTTCTAAGTCACTCGGAGGGCATCAGTAAGGCCAAAAATCAGTTAAAAGAGCAGCAGCCTTGACAAGGACGGGGAGAGCCACCTCAGGCTCCGCGGTTCCCAGCTGTGGTCTTGCCTTCCCTGTGATCCTCACCCTTCAACCGCAAAGTGTAGGCAGGCAGTGTTGGAAGCAGCTGCAGCAAGACTCACGGGGGCTGGCTCCAGGCTCTTGTGGGACGAGCAGAGGTTGCAGGCTGGTGAAAGTCCTCCAGCTCTGTCTCGTTTGACTCTGAGGATGGCTGTGGGGCCTGGTGCTGTACAAGAGACCGCTGTAGGCATGCTGTGTGGCTGCCTGTGAGCGTGGGACCATGGTGTGCGGGGAGGGACCCTAAATCACAGAAGACTGCATTTTGGGGTAATCGGCTTCAAGACAGTGATCATAACAGGAGTCGCCCACCTCACTACCACTCTCCAAGAAGGACAGCTTTCTCCCATAGCCAGAGTCAGTCACTTTCTAGGATAGAAGGAGAGATCACTTTCAAGGATTAGAAGTCCCAGGCCAGGGGCCAGGGAGATGGCTCAGTAGAATAAGTGCTTCCTTGACAAGCGCAAGGGCCTGAGTTCAATCCCTGGTTCCGGAAAAGAAAGAAAGAAAGAAAGAGAGAAAGAAAGAAAGAAAGAAAGAAAGAAAGAAAGAAAGAAAGAAAGAAAGAAAGAAAAGAGAAGATCCCAGGCTATCTCAGCCACACCCCCAGGTCCTGTAGATGACATGGGTCCAGGAGACCAGTGGGGAAGAGAAGCAGCATTTAGGTCGTAACTCCATTTGATGGGAGGATGGCCCCATAAATGGTGGCAGAGAATGGAGTCATTAGGGTAACTGTACCTGTGACCAATCCATGTGGTTTAGAAGCCATCAGAAATGGTTCTCTGAAGGAATTCCGACAAAGTTTGGGATGAAGACTAGAAAAGGTTGAGAATGCTATAAACACAGCTTACTTCTGATTAGGCAATTTGGGATGGAGCTCAGATGACGCGAGTGCAGCAGGAAAGCAGATCAGGAAGACCAGCCTCAGGAAGTTTCGGCTGGGAGCAAGGACGCCGTTGTCAGCTGGACTAGCGCTGTGGCTCCTACTTGCTGGCAGAAAATGGGTCAACATCTTGCCCGTTGCCTAAGACTTTGTGGAAGACTTGATGTGGTAAGCTACTCTGGTGGAAGAAATTTCAAGAGAACCCAAATTTCAGACCATGGTATGGATGCTGCTAGCTGCTCTCAGATTTATAGTGAGATTTGGGGAAAAGGTTTGAGACAAAACATTTGAGAAACATGCATTTCAGTGGAAGGAGACTGAGAAATAAAAGAGCAGGTTCTGGGCATGGGGAGGAGCCAGCAATGGGAATTCTAATGTGTGCACACGCCAACGTTCCACAAGGGATGAACCGTTACTTATTGCTGCATGAACTAAAAAGAGGAAAAAGTGAAATACAATCAAAATAAAGGAGCACTGGGTAACGTTAGGGCCAAAGTGAACGTGCTGCCTGAAAATGAGCATCATAAGGGAACCACATGCTTTGTATCTGGACAACAGGAAAGACACCTTGAGCTCATCTCAGAAAATAATCAGACAGCACTTACCACAAGCTCAAGTGTGTGAAAGTACAACCTGCTTTGAAAGATTTTACTTTGAGAAAAGAGACTCAGAGGAGGCTGTTTATTTGGGGTCACCTAGGAAAATGTTCCCCATCATCCAGCCATCCCAGCAAGTACTCAAAGTCTCCTGGAACCATAGTCCAAGGGGCCCTGGAGAACATTCAGCCTAGTGGAGACTTTGGTGTTATCCAGCTGAGGTTGTCTGGCATGCAGCTTTGAAGAGTTATGGGGCCATGGAGGCATCTACCAAGATTTGGAAGGAAGACCTGAAAGGTCAAGCAACATACCCTGAAAACAATGTGTGGACCAGGGAGAGTGAATCCAAAGGTGCTGTGGATGATGCTAAGTCATTTGTGGGAAAACAGGCGATCCTTGGGATCATTATGTGAAGAACACAGACCCACAAGCTCCAGTGCCGCCTGGCTTCTCTTGGATGAGATCTCAATATAGAAAGTGCAAAGGAGAAGACAGGTAATAGGAGAAAGGGAGAGTGGGGAAGGGAACAGAATCAAGAGATAGAGCCAAATGTAAGGGAATGAAAGATAAAAATCTGTTCCGTATGTGTACAGATCACCAAGAGGGACTAAGTCATTATGTGCTGCAGACACGTACTAATATAAAGGTTTTTTAGAAGAGGAGCGCACGCAAAGTCAACAAGCAAACAGCAGATGGAGAGACTTGAGGAAGCCGGAAGCCAGGAAGGGCACAGGCAGCCGGGCTGGGTAGGGTGCGGGTGCGCATGCGTGGGGCCGCAGGGCTGCGGTCTCCATTGCTGGGTCTCGGTGGTGCTGTGCTCTTGTTCCTTTTCATCCCCATTATTCCCTCTGGGAGGTGTCTCGGTTATTTTTCTCTCCTTGCTGAAACAAAAGATCCAACACCCGAAGTCGAAGGGGGAAAGGTTTATTGGCTCACAGTTTGTAGAGGTTTCAGAGCATAACTGGCTGGGGCCAAGGTAGGGCCCTAGGTGGGGCAGCTTGATGTTCCAGAGGAGAAACAGGTGACAGCAAGAGCAAGCAAGGGGAACAGGGAGCAAGCCTCTCTCTGCCCCTTGTGTTGTACCCAGTCTACTGGGATTAGGGCAGCACCAACCCAGCCAGTGCACCGACCCAGCAGCCGCCTGCCCTCAGTCCCAGCACCCTTAGTTCTGCATTGCACTGCAAATCGCACGCTCAAGATCCAGCAAACGCTGAGAAAACTATGACCGCATGGCTTTGACAGAGCATCCAGACCCGAATCACAACAGCACGAAATGCTGCACAGTGTGTAGGCAATGTGTAGCTTTGTTTTGAGTTTCTCCAGGGGCTCACACTTAAGAGTTCACCTTAAATCTCAGGGAAAACTCTCGATGCGGCAGAGCTGAAACTGTTAAGAATTGAGTGACTTAGAGACGGATTAAACTTCTTTTGCATAATCAGATACACTTGAGGTTTGAGGTCAGGCAGCAGAATGGCAGGTTTAGAGCTAGACTGTTCCCAGACGTTGCACGTGATCAGGGGTAGACAGTGTGTCACTGGATGCTGGACTTGTCAGTGGATGAACGCACTGAGGACTTCGCCGCTCAATCTGCCTCAAGGAGGCAGCACCGCTGGGTCGCCTCCGGCTGTGCAAGGCGGAGGCGGCCGCGTGGGCGCGTCTCTCTCTCTCCCTGCTCCTCGCTCTCTTTGCCTCCCCGCTCCCGTGGGCCGAGCAGCGGTCTCCAGGCTCCCGGTACCACGTGGTTTCCGCCTAGTGGCCAGCTGGCCCGGGAGCATCCCCTGAACCCAGAGCCAACTAAGCGCTGCTCCTCAGGCGTTTCGCTCTAGCAACTGGAAAGCTAACTCGTTCAGTGTATGCGTGCAATTGATATAAATTATAACAATTTAGACTGTGATATAGATCATTTAATATTGCAAGTTCCTTGAACTAGAAGCAAAATTAGTATATTATACAGCAATAAACTGTAAGCTTTTGTACTTCCTGTGTCATTGAACAGAAATCACTTATATTTCTATTTGACAAAAATCAGAAAATCTTACTAAATACGCAACTTAAATCAAATTTGAACAAAGATTGAAATAATTAAATCCACCCAAAGTTCCTCAGCTGGCTTTGACGCTATTTCATGTTTCTCTCAGTAATCCTGGTGCGAAGCCGACCGGCCCCCAACGTCCAGGATATTGGAATCCGCCTTCAGGCAGGAGGAGCCGCGCCGAGCAAGCGCGCCGCTCGGTGGTGCTGGCCTGCAGAAGCTTCTGCGGTCGACAGGAGGCTGCAGATGAGCAGACGGCTTCCCGGGTCGACGGCCGTGCCAGAGACTGTGCACCACGCCCGATCCCAGCGCCCCAGAGGGCCTAGCCTTCAGCTGAGTGGCCGCAATCACACACACGTCACCTATGTAATCGTATGTACAGACAAAAGTAAACTAGCCTAATTTTTCTAAGTTATCTTCACAAGGAAAGATTTCTTATGCTTATGGATAGGTTCAGTGTTCTTCAGGCAAATCTCCAAGAATGCCCTTTCTTATAACACCTTTTATGAGAAGAATTTGATACCAAAAACATTCTAGATCATGTTCTCTATGTTGCGTATTCACTCCTGAACCAATGGAAACACTGACAACCTAGTCATTAAATTAAGATGCCAAGACAGCAGAAGAATTAAATGCATTTTACTTCTCAATATAATAGATAAAATCTTTCTTATTTACGTTTAGTATCATACTAGACATTTAAAAGAAAAGTTTAAATGTTCTAGAAGACACGGCTCTAGATGCTTCCTGAAGTAAGTACAAAGAGACAAAAGGCTGAAGAAGAACGCATCCTGTGCAAGCGGTGTAAGGTCAAGCGAGGTAGTAAATGTTCCGCTGAAGTACAGTGACAAGAACAGAAAGTACAGTGACAAGAACAGAAAGTACAGTGACAAGAACAGAAAGCTAATTGGAAAATAATGACTAATGTTTTCTGTGATTGGTGAGAATTAGAAATTAGGGATTGAAACTCAATAAACTTCCCAAAAGATGAACAAACGTAAACAGCCAGCTGCAGTAAGCTGCGTTCTCATCAAACTGCTGCGTGTCAGTAGGAAGGGAGGCAAGCGGAGCAGGCAGCACCAGGAGCAGGCAGCGCCAGGAGCAGGCAGCGCCAGGAGCAGGCAGCGCCAGGCGCAGGCCGGGAGCCACGCTCGGCTGGGGCTGTCCTAGGCAATTACGAAAGCCAGTGACAGTGGGGCAACTTCATCCCAATGTTAAAAGAAAAATTAACAAGATTAATCTAAACTTCTATATCCAAAAATTATTTTTAAATGAATGGAAAGCTGTACCTCTAGGTAAACCAGTACTGAGTAAATTTATTTCTAGAAAACCAAAGTACATGAAATTTTAAGAAAAAAACAAATGTGATAGATATATAAGAATATAAAAGATAAATTTCATTTTTAATTTATGAAGAAAACATAATCTATTAACTATAAATCTATATTTATATTTAAATATAAATATAATAGGGCTGGTGAGATAGCTCAGGTGTCTAAAACGTGTGCAACAAGTAGCAATTAATGTTATAGACTTGCTACACACAGACTCTTGCTCCCAGTAAAAATCCCCTGAAAAGGCAGGGCCCTCAGGAACTCACGCGGGACCTCTCCTCTGTCCCCTGTATGTAGATTCTACTATTTTTACAAAACAGAATGAATATTATTTGAAAATGTATGTGCTGCATTTGCCAAGGTAGAGTGACCTAAAAGAAAGCTCAATAAACTTGTTTAGACTAAAATCATGGAGCTGGACTCTAACCAAAATGAAATTCAATTATAGTTGAAAAATGAGAAGATCTCTATGGTCCAGTATTAAACATAAAAGTTACTTACCTCTAAGATGATTGTAAGAATTCCAGTTGCAATTAGAAAGCATCCAAAGTAAGAGGATTTTGATGACAGAGGGATGAATATTTTTATTTTTTACTGATACATAAACATGGTGTATATTCATGTAGTACCATGGGATGTTGGCATTTCTAATACTTAAATCAGGTCAAACATAACTTTCTTCAAATGTCAATTTTTTTTTCTGGTGGAAAACCATATAAGATCCTTTCTTCTAGGGTTTAAAAAAAATGTATAGTACATTAATTTTATGTGTCAGCTTGGTTATGCCACTGTAAGTGGCTGTCTCTCTGGAGACACTGTAAAAATAAAATTAAAACTGAAATCAATATACTATAAAATAGATTATCTTCAGTAGGGTTGGTGGGCATTATTTAGTGAATTTGAGTTACTAAAAGAAAAACTACTGATCTCCCTTGAAAAGGGCCAGGCTGCCAACAACTGCACACCCTTAGCCACCAAATACTCACAGTAAGTCTCTGTTTAAGTAGAAACACTGCTAGGTGTGGCGGCACACGCCTACAACCCCAGCACTCAGGAAGCTGAGGCAGGAGGATCCCTGCCAGTTCAAGACCCTGTCTCAAAAAGACAAAATAACTAAATGAACTCTAAATAAATAAAGATATTGAGTGCATGCAGAAACACGGGAATGTTCACAGGTACGTGTGTACACGTGTAGACACACACCATATGTCCTATTGGCGCATCTTATTGTTCTGAGTCTCTGGAAAACAGTGACCACTATATGGGCTGCAGGCGGTTGAGGTGCTAGAGTGAAACTTGCAACATTAAATACTTATAAAGAAAGAAAGATATAAAATGCAACAGCTCAACTTCCTATAAAATGGAGTAAGTAAAGTGTAAGCAAATAGAAAAATAAAATAACATGTGTGAGGGCCAGGGATGTAGCTCAGTGGCAGAAGCACCTGCCTGGAAAGCTCAAGGTCCTGAGTTTGATTCCTGACGCACAGAAAGTGTCAGCAGAAACAAAGAAAAACAGAATCAATCAACAGAGACAAATGACATCACAAGGGTGTAATGTAACGTGACTGATACGAAGTATCGAACACGATTTCAGCAGGTTTTTGACAAGCTGAAACTGAAATCTCTATGGAATGTGGTAGCCCTGGGGTAAGGCAAACACCGTCACAACAGAGCAGAAGTTGTCACAACCTGAGTTTCATGCTGTATAGCGCTGGGAATCACTTAGTGATGATGCAAGGATGGTTCTATATCACCACAGAACTGAAGAGGACACTCAGAAATAGATCCCTGTGAGATGGGCGACTGCCTTTCAGCAAAGGTTCATGATGCCAAGAAGAAAGGTGCATTTTGGGGAAATGGTAGTGAACAAATAAAATACCCTTGACCTTTACACCACGTGTAAGTTAACTTAAAAAGTGTTGTAGGCCTAAATGGGGAGTTAAAAGTATAAAATTTCTAGAATAAAATATTTAATAATGTGAAGTAGGCAAATATGTGTTAGGGTACAGAAAGCTGAAACCACAGGAGAAAAAAATACGTACTTCACCAAAATTAAAAACTTGTTTACTTTAGTGGGATTGTGAAGACACAAATGAGGACAAAGTACTGCAGACACACAGGTGCGCACACGTGTGCACTCAGACATACATATACATGACATGGGCTTATACCTAAAAGTACATGGAACTCCTGCATTTCAGTAGTAATATTCTTTTTTTATGTATTTAGTACAGGGTCGACAGGGTCTCACTACGTAGATCGGACTCTTAGTGATTCTCCTGTTTTCAGCCTCCCAAGGGCTGGGTGGAGCTTGCAGCGCATGCTGGGGATCGAACTTCGGCCACCGTGCTCTGCCTAAGTAGGCACTTAGTCCACTGTGCTACCTGGCTGGCTATTTATTTATTTTCATGGATTTAGTACTGGGTCTACAGGGTCTCACTATGTAGATCCGACTCATAGTGATTCTCCTGTTTTCAGCCTCCCAAGGGCTGGGTGGAGCTTGCAGCGCATGCTGGGGATCGAACTTCGGCCACCGTGCTCTGCCTAAGTAGGCACTTAGTCCACTGTGCTACCTGGCTGGCTATTTATTTATTTTCATGGATTTAGTACTGGGTCTACAGGGTCTCACTATGTAGATCCGACTCATAGTGATTCTCCTGTTTTCAGCCTCCCAAGCCCTGGGATTACAGGTACGTGCCACCACGCCCAGTCTCAATCCCTGTCTCAGCACGCCCCAGGGGCAGGGCTGGCACCACTGCCTGGGGGTTGATCCCCAGCTGCTGCACTCTGCCTAAATGGGCGCTTTAGTCCACTGAGCTATCTGGCATGGTTGGCCCTTTAGTAGTAAATAAATGAACTACCCAGTTAAAAGTTTGATCAAAATTGAAAAAACAAAAAACTTTCACAAAGGAAGAAATATAAAACATAGATCAATAAGCCCATGAAAAGATATTCAACATAATTGTTCATTACAGAAATCAACATTAAAATATATGTAGTGTCTTATAAAATTACAAAGACGGCTAGTATGAAGTCTTGATGCTTGCATGGGGCCCACGGCGATCTGTAGGGCCCGATACGCGGTCGTCGGCGGTTGCTAGTGTGGCGGCGACTGGAAGGTGCGCGAAGTTTCTTAGAAATGGAATTGCTCAAAGGAGAGAAATGGCGTTGCTTTCTGTCACGGTTTATGGTGGAGGTCACAACTGCCAGAATGTATTCACGTGTACGACTTCTGTCGGTGCTTTTAGGCGAGCGTTCTGAGAGCTGTGGAGGGAGGACGTAATGATAAGGATTTCAGCTGCAAGTCTACAGTAACACAGTCGGGGTTTGCATCTCAGTTCGGTCTACGGTTTGAGCACGTCACTGTTTCTTTTAACTTCCATTTCTAAATGCTGCGAGCGGAGCATCCGCGGCCCTGCGCCGGGCGGCAGGCACCGAGGGCTCGCGGGCCGGCTGCCCGCAGGAGCGCTCCAGGCCCGGCG
>NW_004524684.1:8236828-8246791 GCF_000260255.1 Octodon degus | reverse complement strand
ATGAATATTCTAGTCTGATTCCTTTTAACTGAATATAACACAAGAAGTTAATCAATAAATTAAAATCTGCTCCTGATGAAAGACTAGTAATAGAATTATGACAAGAGACAATGAAAGGTACACAGCTGACCAACTTTCTAAATGTATTCTCTATTTGCTGGTTTAAACATGACTTTGAAGTTTAACATTCGCTTACTCATAGCATATTGTTTTAGATTATAGTCCTACTATCACAATGCTACCTAAACGTGAGATTCAAACATTTTCACTTATAGCACAATTCTGAAACACTCATTAAAGCATTTAATGTATTCATTATAGAATGGAGTCTACTTTTAACAAAATTATGTGATGACAATTTATTAATGAGATGTAAGCTGTTAGAAAGTAAAGAAAGGTTTTTAGTAATGAAAACAAGTGTCAGTGATGAAGGAAATGGAACCGGAAGGACATGCTAGAGTGGAAGCCTGGGACCTGAAAAAGTTAGGCTCTAGTTTATGACTTCGTCTAGATTTAATATAGGATATCTGGTTCATTTGCTTTGTTTCCCAGGACTATGACATCGTACACATAATTCATCATCCCATTCATTTGTCTGGTTCTTTCTGCAAGCTATAAATATCTATACCCCTTGCACTGCGCACAGAAATTTGTAATCTCTGAAAAAAGTAATTCTCTAGTGTTCTTTTCCTCTGACTTAGAAATTTTCTATTTTTTTTTCCTAGTTTCAAGGAAAGTATTTGAGGTACATAAATATTTCCTTACACAAGAGTCTGATATTTGATGTTGTTAAGTTTCATTTATTTGCTCACAAAATATGTGGGAAGCCACACATCTGGGTCAGCACCCTTCCAACCTCTGGGAGTACAATTTTGATTAGCCAGAAAATAACTTATCAAACAGATAGGGCACAAAAGTGTTGAAAGCAGACTAAGGGAAAGTATTGTAGATTGTTTTTTTCTTCTTAGCTTTTTCTCCATCATATTGTCTACAAATCATACCTTTCCAAAGATTTGAGTTGATTTTTATCCACTAGTTCATAGAAATGAGAAAATGTCTATTATCATCCTAAGAAAAATGATCTATTACATCTAAAATTAATGCTAACTCAGAATAAGAGGTGATATTTGTTAAAGTATACACATTTGCAGTTATAAACTCTGCTCACTTGGGTTTTTGTTCCAAATGGTTACAGTCACCACACTTTTCTAGCTCCTAATAGTGCCATTACCACTGCAGACAAGTGGAGCCTGGGGCTTGGACGGCTTCCGTGAGGGAAGCAGGCGCTTCAGAGCACAGGCTCTTTGTTTTCCTCCCTGTTGTGTTGATTTTTTTTCTCAGAAATATTGGATGCTTTCATTGCAATTCTTGGGCCAGCAGCCCTTTCCAGGCATATAAAATAAGAGAACACACTTGGGGGGGGTGAAGGAATTTCTCCAGCATATCGGGTTACAGTGTGTGTGTGTGTGTGTGTGTGTGTGTGTGTGCACGCGCGCACAACACACACACACACATGCGCGCCCTGTGGCTTCCTCCTCAGAGGAGCAAGGCATGAGGTAAGCAGGATGATTTTATTCAGAATTTGCTTTACAGGCATCGAAATTGTCTGGTAAATTGCTAGACTAGTAGCACTCGACCTGGCCCCTGTCTGCACACCAGGGCACCCGGCTGAGTTCACTGAAAATGTCTCAGGTTTGCCGTTTAATATGAAGGTTGGCAGTGAAACAGGAGTGCTCTGGATGTCACTTTGGAATCTAAGGAAGCACACGTCATAAGAAACTCCCTGCTCTAAATTTTGAATCCATTCTGCCTCACCAGAACACTCATTTTAATGCATCTCAAGGTTTTTCTATTGAAAGCAGGAACATCAGGTTAAAAAATTAAGGTATATAAGGTACAGATCTTTCCTAGTGAAAGTGTGTGCTCGAAGGAAGTCGCTAGACACTAGCTGATGACAGACATGGGGCAAATGCTGCCCCTGCAAGAATGGGGTGCCCGGCGCCCCAGGCTTTCTCAACAGGAACAAAACCTACTGACACCTGGGAGAGAACAGAGCCTTAGAGCAAGAGTCACAACTGCACACAAACCTGGAATGCCTTTCGTCTGCGGAGCCAAGCAGGACATCTCGCCTGCCGCAGTTTCTAAGGGCTTGAACTGCATGAGCACTGCGGGAAGGGGGCAAGAGCTCTGGATTCAGAGCCGCATTCTACAGCGATTTCATCGATGCATGCGGCGTGTGCCATGTTGCTTCAATCATGCAAAATTCATTTCCTGCCATTTCTGTTGTTTGGACATAGAGGTTCTGACGTGCGCAGAGCTGGACCTTGGGGATTAGGTGCCCGCTTACAGAGCTATCTGTTCACAAAAGGGCTGAAGGACTGTCCAGCCTAGCGCTCTGATTCCAGAGTGCACCCTTGCAGGGGAACAGGGCACACTTGCCAATTCTTAGAAATGAACACTAGTGTCTTACACTGTTTTCTACAAAGTTGATTGCCTTGCGAAATACAAAAAATTCTGCGATTTCATAATTTTCATTATGCTAGAAAATACCATTAACTCTGAATATTTTAATTTTAATTTTCCAATTAATCTAAAGTTTTAGGTTTCCTTTGAGTCCATTATTTTTTATTAAGAAACAAATGATCCCTGGAAATGTGTCATTTGTTTAATCTACGATGCCCTGTCTCGCTCAGCCCTGCAGCTGTTAGCTTCAGGATTCCAGCGGCACTGTTCACACAGACATCTTTGACAGCATTCCATTTTTGCTTGAATCCTAAATCCCATTCCAGGGCATCTGTTTAAACAAGCAGTGTGGAGTGGGCTGAACGTCATCCAGTTTACAGGCTGACTACGAAGAAGCCATAGCTTTGAATCAAGTTGCAAATGCAAATTTGAAACAAGTTGCAAATGTTTTCTGACCTCTTCTGATTCATTAAAACTTTGAGGAAATCAGTCATATATTTCTTAGCAAAGAGACAAAAGAAGACAAAGCCGTCCGAGCTAGCAGCCACGTGGAGACCTCCGAAACAGCGTCCCACACATGCTCTTCGGGTACTCATCCCAACCCATTACCACCAACTCCCGGCTTTAACACACACCGTGGCTGCCCCTCATGCAGCCAAGGCTTGGGGACCTTACCCTGCCCGGCAGTGCTTATGCCTCTGAGCTTTCGCCTTGTCCTATGCGTCACTTTTTGATACATCAGAATGTGTTAGATTATAGCTTTTAATAGGTAAAGAAGTTCTAATCCCTGCTCATTAATTATCAGCTTTGGCTATGTATTTGTTTAGCAAAGAAATAAATAGAGAATGTCTTAAAATAATCTGTATTACTTAACAGAAAAATCTCTGGCTGCTATTAGAAAAGAATACAGCATGTTCAGTTTCTCATTAGAATTTTGGAGAATGTATTCTACATCTCAAGAGACTGAATATAATAAATGTAGTTATTGTTCTAATTACTGTTTGTGTCTACTAGAGTAATAAAACAGCAGTTATAAGCACAATACTTGGTGTAGTTAATTATGGGACCAATCTCACAAGTATAATTTTATAACATAGAAAAATATATAATATTTGATGGTTAAAAGACAGAAATTCTTGAATGCCTTTATTTGTTTTACACACCCAACATCTGAGAGCAGCTCACACTCCAGAAAGATATGGACATAGGTAAACAGTGTGTGTGTGTGTGTGTGCGTGCCTGTGTGTGCCCGCAAGCACACACATGTCCATGCAGTCCTCTATGCAGTACGCTGGAATCTATTTATATAAAAATAACTTAGTTTTAAAACCCACGTCCTTGCATGTGTCACTCTGGAAGCCTAAGCGTGTCTAAGTGCGGGGAAGGCTCGCCGTGGTTCCTGTGTGTCCCAGAGCGACTGACCCGGGTCAGGAGGACATGCTCTGACTGGTTTTTCTAATAAAAGTGATGAATCTCTTTGCAAAAGCAACATATTTTCCTGGCTGAAATAAGGCACCTTTGGACCAGAAATAACAACCATATTTTTAACAGCTGAGTTAACTGAGTAACAAATGAGACACATACATTTTTGGCAATTGTCAGGGTGGGTTTTTTCCATGAAAGTTTAACTCTGATGAGACGGGGGGCTTCTTTGCAATCAAGACTTGAATTTAGGTATCTCAGCCAACAATGTTTTTTTAGTGTCTAGTTCTGGGATTTCCAGGCTATTTCTGTAACAAGATGTGATGTTTTCCGTAATGCCAATGGTCAGGAAATGCTCAAAATCAATACTATTTAATAGTTAGAATTCATAAGTCCATAGAGCCCTATGTGTATGAGGTAGAGAAATTAAGACTCAAGTACATGATGATGAAAAGGAAAATACTTTAAATAGGGCTGCACCATAGGGCGGCACCCCAGGCGCACTGAGCCAGCAATGGGCATGGTGGCCCAGAAAGAAAGAAAGAAAGAAAGAAAGAAAGAAAGAAAGAAAGAAAGAAAGAAAGCAAGCAAGCTAGGAAAATGATTAAGAGAAATGGCTCAGGCTGGTGAGACAGCTCAGCGGTCTTCGAGTTCAGGTGCGCAGGCACCCACGGTGCACTCCCTGGCAACACTCACCCCGCCAGCCCCACCCTCGGGACGGGCTGAACTCCCCCACCCAAAGAAATGGCCCACCTATTAGTGTCTGCTTCTAGCAAAGGTAAGAGTACCGTAGGGAGGGAAACAGAAAATAAGGGTATACTTTTAAATAAAAAATTAACACCGGCATTCTTTTATTTCTCTCCTCAGCCGTTGTTTACACGTTCAGCAGTTTGTTAGACATTTACTGAATTCTGGGTCGGAGCCACCAGTATCCTTGCCAAGAATACCTAGGCTGATGAAACACAGTCTCTGACCACAAAAAGTACACAATTCCAAGAGATGGGGGAGGGAGGGAGCGAGGGAGAGAGGACAGTGGAACCGTAGATGCTTCAGGAAAGCAGAGAAGCAGGGTGCCAGAGGGGCTTCACCCCTACTGCGGTCAGGACAGGGCAACGTATAGCACTCTATCTTCTGTTTTCTATGTGGGACAGATGTATTGAAGGTTTAATGGCCTAACAGAAGGCACTGACTGATGGCACACAGAATTGCTAAATGGGTCAAAAGTCAAAGAAGAGTATTCCGGAAAATAATCTGTTTGCAGTTTTAGGAAAATATCTTAGGGAAGGGTCTACAGGGTGTTCAGGGTCTCACTACTAGATCTGACTCATAGTAATTCTCCCATTTACAGCCTCCTAAGAGCAGAGATTACAGGCATGTGCCACCACACCCAGTCTCAATTGCCATCTCATTGCGCCCCAGGGGCGGGGCCGGCTGAAAGGCCTGATGATCAAGCCCCCTGTGCCGGCTCCTGTGCCTGCTTGCAGGCACTTTAATCTTCTGAGCTATTTGGCCGGCCCTCAGTTTTAGAAATATATATGAAACTCAGTGAAAGTGGGTAAGACGGGTCAAGTGTGCAGGAGAACCCTAATGGTCAGTGCCTCGGGACCTATCCCTGGGCTGCGGCTACCCGCACTGCGAGACGCCCCTGGGTCCTATGGCTGTCGATCACAGTGCCCAGGGCGGGCAGTGTGGGTGCCTGTGGTCTGGGCAGGGAGCTCAGGCTGGCAGCCAGCGTCTTCTGAAGACTCCGCTGCCGGGGAGTCCGCCTGATCCTCCTCTGCTGCCCACGCTGGGCTGGCTGCTGCCTGGGTGCTCCAAGAGGGGTGCCGGGGCCTCCTCCCTGGGATGCTGTCTTGCACAGGGTGCTGCGCTCCTCAGCCCAGAGCAGCACCGCAGCACCTCCCGGGTTTTGGGCCTACTCAGAGCGGGGCTGACTGGGCCACATCTGGGGAGCAAAGCAAATCATGTAGCTTGCCTCAAGGAGAGAAAAAGTGGCCCACTGCTGTGAGCACTCATAGAGACCTTTATCCAGTACCACAGAATCTCAAAGTTGAGGCTGGAAGTCTCTGTGACACGCAGGTGAACTGACAGCTGGAGACAGAAAGAGCACTTGTCAGGACAGAGTCCGATAGCAGAACTCTCGCAGGCTAAGGAGGCAGAACGCCACAGAATGCAGTTGGTGGAGTGCAGCCAGTGGGGGCTGGTGAAGCACACCAGGCGAGGAGGGCTAGCGCCGCTGGAAGAGTTGGCAGATCTTAGGAGAAGGCTGAGCTTGAGTTGGGGAGACGGACACTCTGCTCCTCTTGCCTTACTGGTACTCTCGACCAGGGGAGCGGGGCTGCAGGGAGGGCGCTGCGCACCCCAGGGAGCTCTCACGGGCTGAGCATGCTTCCTGTGCAGCCACAGGTCATGTGACCCTAAAGCCCAAGATTTCTTTCATTACCAATAGTTTTTGGCAAAAATCCAGTATAGGTTTAAGGTTAGTAACAACCACACTGAAAGAAATATATTTCGATGATCTTTAAGAAGCTCTCTCATGCAGCAAAACATTAGCAAACAGAATCCCCTGAAATAGAGATAGGTTCACAGTGACCTCACGGGGCAGTGGTGGCGGGCGAACCTGTGGCAGGCCGGCTGGAGCCACTGGTCATCAACACGGAAAGCACTAAAGGTGCACCAAACCTGGGATCAGGGGTCCCGGCACCAGAAGCCTGGATTAATGCACAGGAACCACCTGCCAAAATGGAGAGAAACAAATTGAGCACACATGTCCAAATACCACGTGGTTTCTCTGTGTAGGAAACTGAAAGTATAAACAAGAAACAAAATGCATAATACGTATTGTTAAATAGGAAGAAAAGGGAATAAATATTCAGGGATACACTTGACAATCTAGTGCAGTGGCACACACCTGGCAGAAGGGACCCCACGCAGGTGTGTGACATGCATGTACCCCCTCCCTGTGCTGAGTGAGTCACCATGCACTGAAATTCTGTAGTAACGAAAACAAACACTGTGACAAGAGAGTACATATCGATCAATACAGCTGAAACGAGAGCCCAGAAATAAACTCGGCCACTCATGGTCCATGGCTTCTCAGTGAAGGTGTCAGTGCAATTCAAGGAAAAAATGAACGGCCCTTTCAACAATTAGGGGTATGAGAGTGAAAAAATAATTTTGACGCTTGCCTCCCACTACAAGCACATTGACCTCGAATGAGTCATAGGCCCACATGTCAGCGAGAACATCTTTCTAGAAGACAAGATAAGAGAGAATCTGTGATGGATGCACATGCGTATGGACAGATGTGCAGAGGTACAAGTAGCTGACCAAGAGGCATGGTGAAGGGCTCGTGCTGCTCAGCATTGTCACTCACGAGAAAACTGCAGCTTAAGGCCGCAGCGAGACGTTGCTTATTGGTAGTTCCCGGGCTGCTCTTGGCTGGAGGCCATTCCACACCCACAGCAGAAAGCAAGGCAGTGGCTGCAGAGCCGGGGAATGCATCTGAGGTGCGTTAATGCTACTCCAGCTTGGGAGGGGGCACTGTACTCGCTGCAGATCACAGGACGAGACAAAGTGGGTGGGCATCCTTACCCAAAGCTTCCCGGCTCTGAGGAAGTTGCCATCAGGTAATACAACGTGTGGGACCAAGGCAGCGATCCTGCCAGCACGACAAGGTGGGGAATCGGAGCAGCACACAGAAAGTTAGTAGAGGACGTGCACACAGGGTGTCACCGCTCCGGGTGATCTTGTCATCGCCAGACAGGGACCAGAAAAGGGCATCCCACAATATATGTCCGTAATAAAATTTCCCAGAACTTGATTTAGGAATCAAATGAAATTACAGACACAGCTCATACCTACTGCTGTTTGGTAATAAAAGACAGATGAAAACTGCCGAGAGTCAATCGCCTATTCCTGATGGGAAAGTAGAACTCTATGGCCACATGTCACACAGCTGAAGGTCTAGGAGGTGAACATGAATTTACCAAAGAACCTTGTATAATAAAGTTCTAGAGATTTCCTCAAAGGAACAGTGTGTCCACACAACAGAGGCACACATGAGTGTGCATAGAATCAATGCTCACACAAGCCCATTTGTCAACTCAGGAAGAACCTGCCAAAATGCTCAGTGCCCCCACAAAGCTAAACTTTAAAAAGAAATATGCTAGCAATAAATCCTACGACACGGATGGAACTCAAAAACACTGAGCCACACGAGATGAATAAGCAGCCGGAGGCCCCTACTGCATTACTCCACCTAGATGAGGTGCAAAGCCAACTGTGATGATAGTCACATAATTTGATACATTTACAAAACAAGTTGCTGCATTACATAGTTAAAATTATGATACGTAAAAGAGTTTTCCAATATATAAAAAAATTGAACAATTGAAAGAAAGAATTTTCTTGAACGCTCAACTCTGATTTGGCCCAGACAGAAAAATAAGGCTGACAACCAGCAGAAGGCCAGTAGAGCTGACATCAGGATGCAAGGCGGCTGGCTCAGGCTTCACTTTGCCAAGAAAAATGTTGTGCTTGCAAGTTCGTAACATTCTGAGCCTTAGTGCCTTCAAACTTGCGAAAGTTGGGGAGGTGAGACCTAATATCATTAATTAGCTGCAACGTTCCAGGAGTCTGTTTGCTTTGTAAGAACTATTGAATGTGCCCGTGAAGTCACGGAACTGAATGTTAGCCGCCAAAGTCATAGCCCCACACGTTCAACAGCTTTAATGGTCTTGTGATTTCAAAATATGCACTATTTGGAAGTCTAATTTCTATGTCTTGAAGCCACCTAGTTTTAGTGAGTATCCAGGAGCACATGTCAGTTACTGCTGCTATGGAAACAAGAAAAGTGTAAATGCATAATGTCGCTTTAAAGGAATCATTTATTCTCAAAATGGAAATCAAAAATGGATGGCACAAATGATATGCAAAAATAAAACCATGATTTCTACAAAAGATACAAATGCAATACTAAGGAGTTTCAGAGACAGACATTAGTGGAGAGTTGTTTTTCTTTAATTTGAAACTGAAAATGTGAGCAAATCTGCTGGGAAGAGAACCTGAGCAAAGAAAATTCTCTGGAAATATTCCGTTGGCACAGAGCATAAGGGAGAAAATGCGAAGTGAAGAGGCGGTTTAAGACAGAGGGAAGCTCAGCCAGGCGCTGCGGCGGGTTCTCCTCGCAAACTGACACCTGGATCGTCGCGGGGGCAATTTCCGCGGGTTCCGAGCAGCACGACGACCGTCTCAGAGGCTTGCTTCAAGAGAATTAATCTGGCCTTCTGCAAATAGGGGAGCTGGAGATTATGGGCTGGATGGGATTCAGGATAACACAAGCGCAGTACTCAGCAGGCCTCTTGTCAGCTTGACCAATTCCCCGACACGAAGGCGGCGTCTCTTTTGGGCTCATAGTGTCTGTAGTTTCATTCTTGGCCTCCTTGGTCCACAGACATCTGGGGACACTTTGGATCTAAATCATCGCAGGCGTGAGCACAATCGTGTGCAGTGAAAAGGGAACTGGAAATAGACGTGACAGGGTTGCAGAGACAGAAGGAACAGTTCACGTGACCACTAACACGTGACCAGGAGAGCACGCGTGACACAGCCAGGGTCCCAAGTCTTTGTTATTTCATTACATACTCAAAGAACCCAGTTGGATAAAGGACCGTTATCTCCACTTTCAGAGGATAATCCAAGATCCTGGTGTTCCGAAAGGCAGTGAGGAAGCTGAGTTAGACCAGCGGAACAGTGCTCAGCTGGCGCGACCGGGTGCGCCGTACGCGAGAGGACTCGGGAGATGGCCGGAAGCAGCGAGGAGGAGCCAGCGCGGCGCCTCCCTCTCCCGGGTGAAGGCGCGCGATGGGCGTGTGCGCTCGTGGTCCAGCGAGCGAGAGGCTGTTCCCGGCGCTGCAGCTGCACAGAAGCCTTTAAACGAAAAGCACTGCTGTTTCCTGTGCTATAAACTGGCTAGGTCATTTGATTTGTGATTATTCTCTTTTTCACATAGCATTACAATTTCTTTCTTTTTTCTTTCTTTTTTTCTTTCTTTTTTTTCTTTTTTTCCTTTCCTTT
>NW_004524684.1:8218438-8236728 GCF_000260255.1 Octodon degus | reverse complement strand
TTTGTAGTATAGGTTCTACAGGATCTTACTACAGAGATTGGACTCCTAATAATCCTCCTGTTTTCAGCCTCCCACGTGCTGGGATTGCAGGCCCGAGCCACCATGCCCAGGCCTTTTCCATCTCAGCGCACCGGGGGGTGGAGCCGGCATAGCATGCAGAACGGAGCCCCGGTCCCTGCGCCTTCCTAGGCAGGCACTTTAGTCTGCTGAGCTATCTGGCCGGCACTTCGCATCATAATTAATAATTTCATCTTCTTATTTCAAGTTGAAATGCTGTGTTATTGCAACAGTGAAGAAAATGACATTGTGAATTTCGTTTTTTAAAGCTCTATAGGAGAACTTCAGCTTTTGTGACCTGGTCCAGTTGTGATGGTGTTCTAAGTGCACCCTGGAATTAACTTGCTTCCTACTAGGACTGAAATATGTCACCGTCAAGGGGTGTGCATTTGCTACTTAGTCTGCCTCTGTTTTCCCATTTTATGAGATGGGTATTTCATCTAACCCCATGTTTGTGGTTATTATTTACTCCTCTGTGCAGAGGGGGCTGCTTGCTGTCTTCCTGCTATAGTTCTGATGCTTTCCCCCGAGAACACATCTCCAGGGGGCCTTCAGGAGCGGTGTGTTATCTAGGTGAAGCCGTGACAGCAGCAGTCCAGTGCAGCGCTGTGTGTCAGCCCCCTGCCCAGATGAGCACGCTCACGCCAGAGTTGCTCCAGGGACTGTTGGGGCAGACTGCGGAACTCGCCCACAAGCTCATCACTCTAGGGAATAAACAGTCTCCAGATCATATCTCTGCATTCCTTCCTCCTTTCCCTCTGAAACTCAGACACAGTGACAGAGATGAAGTAGGCATCTCCATTATTTACTGTAAATATGATTATTGGAAACAAATGCCTCTGCTTTCACTGTGCACCCAAGGTGTCACGGTCCTTCTAGAGGTCACCTGCAGAAGACCATGCTCCTCTGCCAGCTGTTGGAGGGAGAGGCTGCCCAGCAGCAGAGCTCAGGGCCGCAGAATACGGAAGGCTGTGGGACACACCTGAGCTCTGCATGTGTGAAGACACAGCCTGTCTCTGCCTTACCAGAGCTGGCTTGAACTGAAGCCTCTACAGGTGTCTGCACCTCACTGGGTTGCTCATTTGGCATCTGGCGTCCCTGAGGCTCTCTGCTGCCTTTCTGACCAGTGGTTATGACAAAGAAATCTGTTGGCAGAAAACAATCAAATATCACTAATGGCCTACACTGGATAGAAATTGGATGACATGCCGTAATAAGGGAGTGTTAACTGGAGACAACTATAGAGACAGAGATAGGTGACAGACGGATGATAGGTAGAGGATATGTGCATAATGATGATAGAAAAATGTATAATGGTAGATGATCAATAATTTATAATCAATGTCCGATTTGCATTAGCTCCATTTTGATTTGCTATTAGAGACTGGACATTTGACTTATCTCCATTTTTTTTTTTTTTTGCTGTTTTTGTAGTTTTTTTCATTTTGAAGATAAAGAACAAACCCAGAAACAATAAAAACAACAATACAGAATTTCAAAACAAGACAATAAGAATTTAGCAATGGTTATTATATCACATACCGTTGTCTTCAAAGTAGTTGCTCAGTTTCTAAGACATAGACATGCAAAGCTGATCAAACAATTTAAGTACAAGTTGTTCTTTTCAAGGAACTAATAGGAAATAGCATGCAATTACCACAGCTATCTTGCAAATCCAAGTATCTTTGCTTCTCCCATCCCAGTAATTCTTTCCTCCCAGCATTTTCTTTTTCTCACACAGTGCTACTGTGTATTTTGGATCTTATTTACTTCTTAAGATTCAGGAAACATAGAGAGATCTGGTGCAATCAATACTAATATTTAAATTTATTAAACACACAGAACTACTAAAGCAAGTGCTTAGCATTAGAGCTGCTGCACTAAAGATGAAGATAAAACTGTGCAACTTGCAGAACTATTTTTGCATGAATGAAGCATTTTCTTTTCTACCTAAATCCAAGCACTAAGCAGTTGCTTTTCCTGAGTGCTGTTTGTAAGGAATTGCACAGTCAGCAGTCTGGCGCTGCACATCTGCCCTGGGAGGGGTTTCGAGTCAGACACACGATTAGGCCCTGAGCACCCAATGGTGCTGGATGATGCCATTCAATATTCCCTGCTACACAATGGCCACAGATGTCTGACGTCCTAACAACTAATCAAAAAGTCAATCAAGCAACATAAAAACACATCTGGAACCCTAGAAATGGGAGGATTTAGACAGATATCATTCAGCATCCTATTAAATTCACTTAATTTGTGAAAAGCCATGCCGGATCTTTTATGTTAATGAGACTGAATAGATGTTGCACTTGGTGGTCTCCAAAATGACTTACCAGAGAAAGTTCTGTGTAGGGTTGCAGAGTGCTTCCTGCAGGCCTAAGGTAACTGATGTCTTCTTAGATAAAGCTCCTTCTTACAGCAAAGCATGGGAAGTGAGCAAAGCGGCTCCCAGAAGCCCCGCCGAGCAGGAGTGGCGCAGTGGCCACTTGATGGACAGCGCCACTGGTCCCTGCACATCAGAAGGGACCCTGACAGCCGCTCAGCCTGTAATGCATTTCATATGCACAGCTTATCTGGAGATGAGCCATGCGCTGGGTAATTAAACTATGCAAATTATGGTACTGCAACCATGAATTAAGTGTCGGCCCCAGCCTCTAATCACTGAGGGCATTCCTAGCTACATATCAATAATAATCATGAAGAGAGATAGATTTACATAGCATAGATTCTGGTTGGCTTTTATTTACAGTATTTACTTAATTTGGGATTTGGAAATTCATTTTCTGGGAAAAATCCTTTAGTAATTTTTAATATGGAAGAAAAAGAGTTAGGATAAAAAGTTTGAAAACCAAGTCATTCTGAGGTTTTTTAAAAAATGTATTTAGTACAGGGTCTACAGGGTCTCACTACACAGATCAGACTCGTAGTGATCTTTCCTGTTTTTCAGCCTCCCAAGCGCTGGGATTCCAGGCATGTGCCACCATGCCCAGTCTCATTTGCCCTCTCAGCATGCCCTGGGAATGAGGCTGGCACAGCAGGCTGGAGATCGATCGCCTGACCCTATGTCTGCCTAACCAGGCACTTTAATCCAATGAGCTGTCTGGCTGGCCCATCATTCTAAGTCTTGCAAAATATTTTGCAATCCCATCAGGAATGAGTAAAAAACAAATTATAACTAAATCATTCTAAAGAAGGGATTATGGCAACACAAAGTATACCTTAGGCAAGATGGGAATACTGGAAAAGCCTAACATCTTCCAGAGGTGACAGGCTCTTGGCTCGCTTTTTGCACAAGCCTGGCTGCGAACATTCATGCGTATCTGTTTTAAGTAAAGGAGAGCAAAAGTGAATGGTACCTCTCTCTGGGATTTTCTTTTGCAAATATAGTGAACATTCAAGTTTCATGTACTGTTTCATCAGGTGACACGACTGCTTAGTACAGCAAGTATAAAAGAAAGTTGCCGTTATTACCACCCAATTCACAAGTTCTTGTTGATTCGGGGTGCAATTTAATCTGTTAGTTCAGATGTAGCGCTGAGTTGGTGCAGGACACTTCTCTGTTCTGAAGCTGGAGAATCCTTTCCGGTGGTCTTCTGCAAAGCCCACAGACAGGGAGCTGGGCTTGCGGGCAGCACCCAGCAGCCCCCTTGGAGGCTGCACCTCTTCTCATCAGCAGGAAGGGCAGAAAACTTCCCCGCTTGCTCCAGGTGATGCTCGTGGGTTTTCCGTCCCTCTCCTCCTCCCACCTCCCTGTCTCCCTCCTAGGAAAAGTGAGGAATGTTCTGCGGCCTCCAGGGCAGCGGCACGATGCACACACTGAAACCAACCTTGGACTCACAGCAAGGTGAACTCAGCCTGCTCCCACAAAATTCTCCACTAGATAAGAAATCTGGTGTTTCCTAAGGACGTGATCAATTAAAATTTGTCTCTAAACCCAGACAGTGTATATCAGAGCAAAATGAATGTTTTCTTCAGTGTCAGTACGTACAGCTGGTACTCTGAGTGGTCATCTTTAGAGTACATTCTCAGGAGAAGAAAGGCAAAGCAAGCAACTGAGAGGATGCTAAGCTGCCAGCCAGGGAGCTTTAAAGTCCTGCAAAGAGAGAAGCCTTACTGATCCCTCGATACCAGTAATCCCTCCTACAATCTTCAAAAACTTGTTAAGTCCTGCACTTTACCGCCCTCATAGCAATGACCTTGGATGCGAATGATACCCAGATTTTTTATTTCCCAGCATTAATAAAAAGCCGTGACACAAGGGTGCTTAATAAAAATGAATGTGAGCTTTTACTAGAGATAGGGGACTTGCCAGATCAAAGCATGTCTATTTATGAATGCTATAAACTCTTAAAAAGTGAGTTGTCATGAGATGGCCTGTTTATTTCAGAAACAGGGATGAAAAGATAATATTTTTAATTAAAAACAATAAAAACGTTCTCCCAGCAGGTGGGCAGTCGTGCTGGGGCAAGGCACGCAGCTGGTCACTGTTAAGTATATATTAGCCTGAGCACCTCGTTAGTGATTCTTTAATAAAGTTATCTGGCTTTTCATTATTGTTCCTAGTGTAGGGGGACACATGCTCGTTTTCAGTCTCCTTAATTGTCCTAATTGCCATTCCAAGTCTCCTACATTTAGTTCCCAGCAATCCACAGAATTGAAAGAGGAATGCTGTGCTTCTCCTGGGAGCATTTGGCTGAGTGGGTCCCTGGTCCTCAGGGTCGCTGCTGTCCACCCTCCTCCTCCTCCTCCTCCTCCTCTCCCGGACAGCCACACGGCCCAGTCCCCCCACCTGGGGCTCGGCTCACCTCTGAGGCCCGTGCTCGCGGGGCTCCACGCTCTTCCCACCCCTGCTCCACCACAGCTCCTAGAAGTTTCCACCAGAAGGTGGGCAGATTGCTTCTCTCCACTTTTCCCTAACTGCAGCCGGGCCCTGCTGCACCCACCGACACCCTCCATGTGCTCTGTGACCCCCTCTGATCCCCAGAGCAGCTGAGTGCCTTCCTGTCTGGAGGGTCTCGCTGGGCTGGTCACTGCAAGCCTGATTTTCTCCCAGGCAGGCTCTCCTCCCTTTCGTTTCTAAGCGACCACCCTTCCCTGCAGAGACGAATGCCTATAATTTTATTTAGGTCCTATCTGCCAATTTATTCATTATTTGCCTTTCTCCTTGGATGATAAAAGCCACAAGGGACAGCACAGGCCTCTCCAGGCCCATCTCACCCTGAGGGTTCTCACAGGACTAGGTAGTCATGGTCAACCCCACAGCAGGGTGGTCAGGCTCCCGTGAGCAGCTCCCCACCCAGTTCTGGCTGGCCATGCTTGCTCTGCCTCGGGCCTGAGCTGCGTTCTCCGCGCCTCTTGTTGCCTGCTCCTACGTGTCTGGGCCAGCACTGCTCCACCAATTACTCCATGCACCAACACTTAGCTGACAAATCCGTCACGTTGTATTAATTGTCCCTCCCATAATCCAGTCTTACTCTTTCTTCTGCAGGGATTCCTAGCTTCTCCCCTTAGCCGTTAGCAGTGATGGCAGATCTCTTAGAGCTGCCACTGCAGCAAACAGCCTGCTGAGGCACGTGTGCCGAAGGCCCCCGCCACTGCCCTTCGGTGCTTATGACCTGACTGCGGCACCTGACACTACATGTGGGCACCAGAGTGGATTTTCTGCACAGATCTCACGGAATCCCCTTATTTCCTTCATTTCCATTTTGCCTATGGAGCAGTCTTTATTTAAGCTTTATGAAATCCTTCCCAAACTTTTCCAGATAGGCACAAACCTCGCTGGGATAAAGTTCGCATCAAATCTTTCGCAGTCTCTTAAACATGTTAAGTGTTTTCACATTCCGTTGCCTTGTACACGTTGCTCACAGTCGGGTGGCTACTCCCACAGTGATCAAGCCAGACTCAAATGCAGGCCTCTTCTTCCGTGATGACATTTCCTGAAGGTTACATTGACGTGGTGGTGTCTTGTGGCCACAGCGCAGGCTGCGTGTGCACCTAGGACAGCAGGCCTCACGCTGTCTTGGTAGCTGATAGGAACGCCTCTTGGGGCCTCTGTACTCGTCATCTGGTTAAGGTCAGGGCTAACAGTCCCTACAATTCCAAGAGACTCCTCAACTTTGTGAATAGTGGGCTTGTCTCCCTTAAAACAATAGAACTCACTCTAAGAATTTTAGCACAAAGGAAGCTTGATATTCTTCATACCCCCATACAGACTTGCAGTCCTGCTTCTTCACAATGGGAACTCTCATGTTGCAATTCTCATTTGAAGGAAGCGTAAGCTGCCTCCTGGTTTCTAAGGACTTTCAGAGTAGGGATGTAGGGACAGGTAACAGAATCCCACTTCTCACTGATTTTCCCAGACATACAGGCAGGTACCTGCCCTCTGTCTCAGAAAAAAGCTCATCAGGCTGTCGATAAGGCCTAAGTGCTAGTGGGAGGTTTTGCAACACAGCAGAAGAGATTTACAGTCTCTGTTATGGAACACACCTTGAAACTTCGCTGCCGGGAATACTGCTCTCGGGCCCTGCCCTTTGCTGCCGTTAGCCTCTGTCCACCTGCTCCTTCCCTGGTGACTTCTTTCTCACTGGGCTTTCCCACGAGCTCCAAGTTTCTCCTGCTCAGCTACTCAGAAGAGCAAGTTCACTCTCTCTTGCATCTTAAGCTCATGGCCTCTAGACCTGAGCTGCTGTTCCAGGCCTTTTTGCAGAGGCTGCTCCCCAACTCCTCCAGCTTACAGCGAGTGGTCTCACAGGGGGATGCTTCCACATATGCCTCTTTTGTTTCATCCACACAATAGGGACAGCAGCTAGCACACCTAGGTGCTCAACTGGATGACTGAAGTACTTAACACTACAACCTGCACAGATCCTGGAAGAGCTAGGGCCTTAATAAGAGCTGCTCGATACAGTCACTTTTTTGTTACTACGTATAGTCTTAGGAAGTACGATGCCACTGTGGCTATGAGGACTTTTTTTTTTCTTTGCTACTGCTTTTTCTCCTTTTCCCCTTTATGTATTTACTTTAGCTGTTAAAGAAAAGTAGAAATCCCACAGAATGCAGGTTCACATGAGAATGAGCTCCTGGGAAGTAATCCTCATATCTTCCAAAGATGCTCATTGAAGCCCTCACCCCCAGAAGGAAGACACAGCAGTGGGGCTCAGGAGGTGGCCAGTGCATGGGCAGGCCCACATTCCTGGAGCCAGTGCTTTCATGCATGTGGTCCTGTTGAGGCCCAGGCCCCTCTGCTCTGTGAGGACACAGCGAGAGATTACGCAGTTGGCTGTCACTGACTTAGCCGGACTGGGGCTGCCATGTTTAGAATTTCAGCCTCTAAAACTGTGGGAAGAAAACAAGCATGATATGTGACAGCTACCGTGCAGCAGTGAGAGAGCAACAGAGGATGCACTGTTCCCTTCATTTGAGGGCCTGGCTCAGGAGAGCCCTGGGCCCACAGCAGGCCCAGGGTCCACAGGTCAGCGGGGTTGGAGACACAGAGGTTTTACTACAAAGGGAGAGACAATGACTCTTGAAACAAATTCCCTCCTGGCCTTTGGAAAATATCTCCTGTGTATCTTTTGTTCCCACAGTTCAGCAGTCCTATTTAGGGATGGTAATTGAAACTTGGAATGTTTGACGGGAGATTCCAGAATCGCCTCACTGGTGTGAATACTCACCAGCGAGCTTTGTTAAAGTAAAGGTCACAGGGTTGTGTTGCCAATAGCTGTGTTCTTCTTGCATAGTTACATCATTTTCTGATAAGTTAATAAAAGGAGAAGTTGCATGAAAAATGCAATCAGAGGTGAAGTCCTCAGTTAACTAGACTACAGAACAACACAGTTAGCTAGACTAGAGAATAACACAGGCAAACATAGAGCACACCATTAACATGCACGTAAAGCCAGTAACATCCTCACTAGTTGTTCCTTGAAAACTAATGAGAATGGTAGTTCTAAAACATTTATTTTTACATACACAGCCTGCACTTGGTAGTTCTCGAGGAATCCTTACAACCTGTCCATCTCTTCCTTTTATATAAGCATCATATTTTTTGTTTAATTTCAATTGCTTTATAATATATTTTAATTTGTCTAAGAGTCTATAAATTCAATCTTATTTTTAATTTATGCAAAGTGGCTGGTTTGTTTTTTTTCTTTTTTAATTTTATTTTTGGGAGTAAAAACAAAGGTAAAACAACAGAAACAAAGACAAAAAGAGAATATACAATACCTATGTTACAGATTTTCAAAATAAGTATAGCCAATTTACAATGGTTGATATATTATCTATTTTTATCATCAAATCTGTTGCTCAGGTTAATAGACATAGTTATGTAAAATTGGACATATGATTGAATGTTACCATAATTTGGAAAACGTTGCTCATGAAGTTCTCATAAGTAGGAACATTCTGGTTCAATTCAAAGCATTTGACTTTACAACTACCTGCACAGCAAGTAGAGCCACAACCTGAGACAATAGTGAGAAGAAACTAATTTTATTATACATGCAAATAATTTTCAGTCTTGTTTCTTCATGGTGATTGTTACTGTCTAAAAGTCAACCAGATCAAAATGCCTCAGAGCAAGTTCCAGACGAGCAGCAGTGTCGCTGGAGAGGGTGACCAGCTGCAGGAGGGGCTGTGACTTCATTGCAGAAATGAGTCCCTGTTCCTTTAGGTCTTACAAACAAATGGCTTAATTGAAAATATTTTTAGTGTTTTGAAAAACCAGAGGTCTCGCCATGCATTTCCTATCCCATGGATTATTCTTAATGGATGACATGATGAGCAAAACCTAGTAAGTAGCTGGAAATTCATAGGTCTTTGAAGATGCTTACCAGGTTTCTGGGAATGGCTCCGATGCAGTTTCATGCATATTAGTGTGTGCATGCACACCTGTTAGATACATAGGTATGTGTGTACACATGCACGTCGTAGCATGTGGTCCAGGGAAGTATTATTATTTTCTCATTAAACACATAGTATTAACATTACAATATATTCACTATATGTGTAGCTATAGTGCATTATATAGTGCATTGTAAATGCCTATATATCTTCCCATGTTTTATGTAAGTTTTCTAAACATTTCTTAGTGGTGAGACAGTCTTCTTTATTATTTCTCACAACCGAGAAAGAAATGGTATAAGAGTACAAAATAAACAAACAAACAAAAAATAATTATAGTTTCCCAAAAGAACACCAAGAAATTTCTCAGAGAAATCGTCACACATTGTACTGAAAACAGTGCAGAGTGCAAAAGATGAGATATGCTTGCGTAGAGACTCTGTGGAATGCTCGTTGGAGGCAAACCACTTGCCATCACTCTGGAGACCTCCACAGACCAGCACAGCCGAGGGCGTTTGCCACAACCTGCTGCGGACCGAGCCTGTGTCAGCAAAGCTCTTCCCTCGGGGTGGCAGTCCCCTGCCCCGGCCCCAGGAACGGCTGGACCACGCGCCCTGCTGCCCCCACGTTCCAACCCATGCATCCTCTGAGGAAGCTGCCACCGATTCTCCACCCCTGCTCCACTGATCTCCCCTCAAAATCCTGTGCCACCTTTGCTGAGCAGCTGTAGCTTCACCCAAGCCCTGTGCATCTTCTGGGCTCTCTGCTGTCAGAAGGAAATCCAGTACAACTCCTTTCTTTCTATAGGGCATTGGAAAAACACCCCAAACGCAGATACAGCATGGGTGCCTCCTTTCTCTCCTGCACTCGCGGGGCTGAGGCACCCTCCTCCACTACAGCTCCCTCAAGCGGAACCTCTGCTAGCTCATCCGCAGTGCTTAATGCCGGGTTATCCTCTGTCTCTGTTCTACTTATTGTCTTTCTGCTTTGTGTTTTTCTTTCCTGAAAGGCGGTCTCAGACTCCTGCTGATCATAGTCTGCATGTGGCCTCCCACAGTTCTGCCCTTGGGTCACACTGTCACCTGCCCCACTGGAGTCCCGTGGGGAGCTGCGCTCTGCGCCTTAGGCGGTGGCTTGAAGATCCTGCTGGGTGTCTGCGGCACTACAGTCCCACCACCAGGCTGAGGGCTAAATTATCACTTTCCAGCCCCCATCCTTCTCCTCCTTAATATACCTGCAATTCCAGGGATCCAGGCTTCGAAAGGAAGCTTGGGTGTGTTCCCACTCCACCGAAGCAGACAGTGTCCAGCTTCTAAGAGCCGCCACCTGGGTCTCTGCAGTTCTGTTCCTCACGCAGTCTCTGTCAGCTGTCTGTCTGACCCTGAGGCCTTCCTATAAGGCTCATGGTGGGGCAGGTGGATGTTATGCAGCACACCTGCAAGCCACTTCCACTGAACACCCACCTTTACAGAAGTGGGGGTAGCGGTGGCTTCCTAGAACTGCAGCAGTGCCCCCCTCACCCAGAGCTGTGATGGGGGTGTTCTGAAGCATCCCATAGTGAGCACTAATCCTCAGATGCCATGACTCATAAATTAAGATTAAATTAAGTCTTTGGCACTTACAAATTTTCATGAGGAATCAGGCCACGGATGTCTAGTTAAAAGCAAAAAGTTAATAGGTCACAAAGCCAGCTAAGCAGGGCCCCTAGGAACCAAAGCTTGTTGCAGAAGACATGAGCCATTTTTGCTTTGGCCATTGAGCCTACTCCTCCTCCTGGAAGAAGCTCAGTCTCAGATAGGATCCCTGTAGCCCCCAAATGAAGGGGCACTGATCCCCAGCATGAGCAGAATTATCCAGGTTATGACCAGCAACTGATGGACTCGCTGCTGCTAAGGGTGCGACCGCCAAGATCCCGCACCCAATGTCTGCCTCAAAGGCCTGCAGGGCAACCCGCCTGCCTCTGAGGAGCACAGTGTGCCTTTGTACACACGTGGGCCACCCCTAGCTCACGCTCTGCCCCGGCACCATCGCACAGGCAAGACTACCCCTGCACCCCGCTTGCCGAGACACACAGGCAGGGTACCCTCTCCCGAGTAGACCCATTCAAAGCACTCCTTAAGGGCATCCAAGTCCAATTGTGTTGTTTTTTAGGGTTCAAATGGTGACATATTCTTTAGTCACACATTTCACCTAACCTCACAGATACTGCTTCTTACAAATCAGCCCACCTGGAATGGATCCTCTTCCTATTCTAGAATCTGTCTCTGTTAAAACAAACTCTTGACCCTGCTCCTTCCCATGAGACTCCTCTACCCGTGCCTCAGAGCATCTTGAACCACGGGATTGCAGTTCAAGAAACTGCCTTTCCCAGCCCCTCCCTGCGCAGCGGTGACTCCTGGCCATGCACTGGGGTCCCCCAAGGCAGGTCCCAGGGCCCGGAGCCAGACCTCTGTGCATGAGGACTTGTACCAAGGGGTCAGCACCCCATCTGCCTGGCACGGCTGCAGAGCACCCTGGTGGGGCGCAGGGCAGGCCTAGACCCTGGTGTGTGGAACACTGCCATGCGGGAGCCAGAGTTCCTGGCAGTCCCCAGCTCCATGCCTGAGGTGTTGGCACTGGCACTGGCTCCTTGGTCCCGCGGGTGACATGGGACCAGCTGAGTGAGCAGCAAAGGACCCTCACAGTCTGCGCAGATGGCCTGCCGGGTGCCGGGACGATCGCTGGGGTGTGGTGGCCCAGAGGTGAGCATTTCAGATAAAACACTCTGTGATCTTTTGCCTCTCTGGACCGCACACGACAGTCCTGGCTCCATCCAGCTCTCTGTCTATGAGGCCTACAACACAATCCTTCACCATGCCTGCTCCCTATAGAGCTGCACTCGCACCCACAGGAACTGCGCACACCCTCGCCGCCCTCCTCAGAGCACGCCGGGCCTGTCTCTTGGGAAAGTGGCCACCGGCCACTGGTGCCTTTCTCTGTGCTGCTGGCCCCAGCCAGTGTCTCAGCTGAGAGCCCTGAGGGGCTCCTCAAAGAAATTCTATCTTAGTTACCAAGTGACAGACTCCTAACAAAGTCACTGTCTTGCTTCAGAGCTTAATCTCTGTTACTGAAGCCTCCTCTGTTAATTTACATTTGACGTAAACTTCATAAAAACTTCCCACTCCTGTTCCTGCACATGAAGGTAGATGTGTTTCACCTCCACATACACGGAACTCCTTATTTATGGCTCCCCTTGGTAATGTCTCTTCCTTCCTTTATAGGCTTCACTCTTGCCCCCATCCTATAAAAGCCAAGAGCCATATGGAAAATGCATAAGGCGCGGGACCCATCCGCCACAGGTTGTCACAGGGGCCGGGCCCCAGCCCATCTGGTTTGGGGCCTGCTGAACTTACACCTCTGCCACCCAAACACTTCCCAAGGCTGGTTTATAAAGTTGGCTGATTAATACAGGCTGTTTTTCTCATCTCTCCAGGAAACTGGAATAACTGCTCTGAAGGTATTCCCCAGCAGTGTTGACTACCGGGAAGAAGGCGGAAAGCTCCATTTAGCAGATGCAAATCGCATCTGAGGTAAGAATAGAATCAACACTTTCCCATGAGGACAGCACCAGACAAACTCCGCTGCGTAAGCTCTCCGGCCAGAGCAGCAGCAGTGCGCAGCCAAGCCCTGTCCAGAGCAGTCGCTCAGCCCTCGCAGGTGCAGGTCTAGCACTGTCCAGGGCTCAGCTGGGATCTGACGAGAGGCTCACGCACTACAGTAAGCTGTCTTTGCAACCAGCACAGCAAACTCTCCAGCAAACAGAGCCTGAAAGGCTCAGCCGCTAGCTCTGCAGCCGACGAGCCAGGAGCTGATGCGTGAGGTGACAGTGCTCCCTTCTCTACCCACTCCTAGGTTCATGGCTGAGCCCCCTGTGCTAGAAGGTAGACTGCAAAAGGAAAGTGTCTGCATTGGGAAAATGAATTCTCTGTGACACTGGCAACTTCAGAAAAACCCTAAAAAAGAACTGCAAGCTCTGGATCTTTGTGCCGAGTGGCAGCTGGGAGGGCAGCAAGGTGGTTAGACCCCACGGGCAGGGTGTGGAACTGAGCGGGCAGGCCAAGCAAGGCCTGGTGACATGCACTTTTGTGTCTCCAGAGAAACGTTGCTTTCTTTGCGGTGCAGAACTGAGAAGGGCCAGGCGGGCTTTGTGGACCTACCCTGAGGGGGAGGGAGAGCGGGAGGAGGGAAGCCTGCCTGCTTCTGTGACCCACTGCTGCCCCTTCCTGCGAGGCCAGGGAAATGTGTTTCAGAGAGGCAAGCCCTGGCTCCACCCGACCCGAGGCCAAAGGCTAGAATTAGCTGGGCCGGGCAGCTGAGAGCCGGTGCAGATGCTCTGACCCAGCCTCAGGCATCTTAACTGCTAAGCGGCCTCACTCCCATCAACCTCAGGAGCCCAGTCAGGAGTCAGGCCGGTCCTTGAAAGGCTGCCTGCAGTAACAGCCCTTACAGCGTGCCTTGGGGACAACTCTGGGGGTGGGGCTCAGCCTGCGCCTGTCAGGCCAGTCTTTGCCTTCAGCTCTGAGCCTGGCTCAGTGTCGCATTCCTGGAGGCCTCACCGTGGGGCCCTGACTTGGCAGGCATGAGCTCTGGAGCCTGAGCAAAGCTGTGCCGAAGTCACTGCCTGTGCTGTTCAGACAGCCACCAGCCATTGGTCCCCCCAGAGCTGACCGCCCCTCCCACACCATGCTACACCCCAAGGACCACCCCTGCACTGCCTCTGTCTGCCCTTGGCTCTGCTTCGCCTCACTCTCTCATGGGCCTCAGAAGCCGGAGCGTGCTGTCGCTCCCTGTCACCCCTCACCTGGCCTCACTGGAGAGCTGCGGGGTGAGCCGGCTGGAGGGAGCAACACGTGGCAGCCCCCTGCACAAAAGGCAGCTCAGGCGCTTCGGCACACACTGGCGCTGATGCTGGGAAGGCCTGCTGCATTCTCCCGACCATGCAGCGGAGACGCTGGCCTAGGCCCGCCCTGTGAGGACTCCGCATGCTTCCTCTGTGGCCTTCTGCCTTGCTGTTGCTTGTGAAGCATTTCCCACAGACTTGAGGACACCTGCCTGCTCTTTGGAGGCCCTTACAGTTGGAGCCACTTAAATGTCAGCAAATGAGTGATCCCAACACTGCTACTGAGAGATCAAGGGTCACAGGGGAAGTATTTCTTTCTGTTCTTCTTTCTTAACCTGCTGCCTTGAGCCAGCTCTGAAGCCTGGACCTGAAGCTGAGCCAGCTGCTCCTCCTGAGCTGCTCACTAGGTCCACTCCCTGGACACTACCTGTGCAGGCTTACAGCGGATTCTCAGGCCACCACGGTCCCACCCAAACAGCCCAGTGGTAGATGGCTGGGCCCAGTGTCATCCCCTGAAAATATTTAAATCAGTCAATTCAGGGAGAAGACAGGAGACACCACCCTTCTGGCCAAGGAAGCAGCTCTACAGCTCTGGGCCACTCAGGCCTGACCCTGCAGGAGGTGCAGGCAGTGCAGGGCTCAGGACTCATGAGCCACACAGGGCTCCTTCTTCATCCACTGCCTGGTCATTGTCCTGCATCCTGGCATCAAAAGATTCTCACGTTGTGTGGAACAACTGCACGTACCTCAGGCGACTGACCATACTATGCCATCAGCTAGGCCACCTTAGCGTAAAGTACGAAAATAACGCAAGGAAGCCACTGAGAACACTGGAGCAGCCATGCTTGCATTTCTCAGTCGGCACTGTGCCTGTCACAAAAGCACCCTTTGGGGCTTCTTCTCTCAGAACGTGGCACATATCTTTGGCCTGTTTCCGGGATGGAGTAGTGATTGCATTTCCATTTACATAAGAATCGGGTCTTAAAAGTTATGAATATTTATAGGAGGCCTCACGGGAAATTTATCTCACATAACTTTGGAAAGAAAATGAAACTGATATTGATGTGGTCTTCATTATTAATAAACTACATAAAATTAAAACATGAAATGATGCAATCATGTCTATATTCATTTTGTTGTTCTAGCAGTTCAGGTAAACTGTCAGCACAGAAAATAAGGCTTGCCTCTACTTTTCAGAGGCAGAGAGATAAGCCAGCTGTGCTGGGACTCAGGAAGACCCGCACTGCACTTGTGGGGCCATGGGAGCAAAAGAAGCCACAGGAAGCCAGCAGGGGCAGGGCTGAGGCTCAGCCCTGCCCTGGGGAGCTGCGCAGACCCAGGAGGCTTGCTCAGGGCAGCAACTCCACTGGATTCTAAGCCAGGGGTCTCCCGCCCCACAGCACCCCACAGAGGAGTGACTCCCGTCACTCCAAGCTGGGGAGTTGGGTGGGCCCCTCTTTACATTTGACAATGGAAAGGTCAAGTTGTAATAGAAAAATACAGAGTTTTAGCATGTGCTACTAGGTCACTTTCTTACAGATCATTTAAGAAACATCCTAGTCTAATACATAAAGTGCTCAAGTTACCTGTCGTACAGAAGTAAGAGCTAAGAGAAGAAGCAGGAGGAAAGCATCACTTCCATCTTCACAGCTTGTGTGAAGTTTGGAAAACTCTCCACAGAGGGTGGGTCAGGTGAGTGGTGGCTCCAGAGAGCAGTCACCCTCCAGCCAGAAGCCTGTGCTGTCCCCTGGTCCTCAGCCAGCAAAGCTCGCAGCTTCTGATTTGGTCCAGGCTGCCTGGGAAGACGGAAATCCCCAGCATGGGCTTGTGAACAGGAGCCAGGAGCTCCTGTGGCAAACAGGACCACGACATTGAGCTCAGTGTCCTGTTCGAACTCTGGGGCCCAGAATGTTCGCGTGGAGTGGTGCCCACAGTACTGGTCTGCACAAGGACTCCAGAGGGGTCAGGAAGGTCAAGGTCTTACCTGTGGCCTGTCTCTCTCAGGGTTACCTTTCACGGATAACTGGTCTCTGACAACTTCTCTAAGAAAACTTGTGTTTGTGTAAGCAACAGAAAACCTAAACTGCGTAACCTCTGAATGACTGGTGGGTCGCTTAGTAAGCTGTAGGACGTGCTCAAGAACCAAACCTGAACTGCAAACATGATCTCGCCACTTTACAGAAGGCACTTCTCCAACTTGAGCCACACACACAATTTATATATAAGTCAGTCCACTCAGCAGGGAGCCTCAGGGTCTGGTGGCCTAAACTTTTCCAAAATAAATCACCCTCAAAGCAGGGTAATTTTGTGAAAATGATCAAGTTAGCCTCAAAGACAACTATGCCACAGATTCATATTGCCTAGCCTGAAAGACGCTATTAAGTAAAATTATTGTGGTTAAATGCTTTTGGTTGATATTTTTTTTATCTCAACATTGTCATTCCAAACAAGAGCTGTGGAAACTAGTCCACATTTTTTCCAGATCACTTGAGTTGATTCAACTGAGACATTTGGAAATGAGTGTTTAATAATTTGTAAAAAGAAATTGATGCCAACTATGAAACAGAAAATCTCCTTCTCAGTTCATCTCTTCACAATTATATGAGTAATTAGACTGTTCTTAAGACAGTCTTGGAAAATGAATGACAACCTTGTGGAGTAACACCTTGAACACTTTCAGCATAAAGCCATGTATTTGGCAAATAAAGTACACCTTCTGTAGTAAAAAATTCATGCTACTCTAAAAAAGTACTTCTAAAAATATAACTTTTATCTCAGGAAATATACTGTATATACTTTAATAAACCATTATGTGAAATATTGTTATTTATATCTTCTCAAAACTTCTCAGTTGCAGGCCAGCCGGATAGCTTAGCAAATTTAAGCACCTACTTAGGCAGATGCAGGGACTGGGGTTCGATCCCTCCCCGCAGGGTGCGCAGAGATGGCAGTTGAGACTGGGTGGGGCAGTGTGCCTGTAACCCCAGCACTTGGGAGGCTGAAAACAGGAGAATCACTATATATCTGATCAGTTCCTTTTAAAAACATGACTATCCCAACGCGACACTGCAGCAATTTCTGTATCGAAGGTCTTATGACAACAGGACCTGTGCAAAAACCTGAGTTTTGAGGAAAGATCTTCCACCTAATGTCACATTTCCACGCGTCAGTGGCTGTAACTTGTTCGATCCTCTATCAGCCCACAGTGCCGGCTGTTCAGTCCACGAGAATTCTGCTGAATGAAGAGCTCTTCTGAAATGGCAGTGGACTGTAAAGATGCCTTTGCCAAGTGTATTAAGTTAAATCTAAAATGGTCCTTCCTCCAGGCCTAGTCCGCTCAGCAGCTCAGTGGTGAAAGGCTTCTCCAGTGGAGCTGCAAGGCCCTGGCTCCCCGTGACCGTCTTTGAGGTGGCTTGGGAGAGAGGAGCTACAGCGGGTCCATTTCAGCTGGCCTGGGGCAGGCACCTCAGGGCAGACAGGCACAGCGGAGGAATCAGGTGGAAGCAGAGAGGAGGGATGGGGGGGAGCAGGGCGAGTCCACGCTCCCTGGCCCGGTGACCCCAGCTCCTCCGCCAATCCCTCCCTCCTGCAGCAGTGGCAGGTGCTCGGCAGTGGGCCCGTCCTCTGATTAGAGTAGCACCCTGATCCAAGCACTCAATGTGAGGCTTTTGGGGTTCCCTTTAGACCGAACCCACAGTACTCCTTAACCCCTGCCTTTTTCTTATTCTGGCAAATAACCTCCAAAACTTCAAAACTTTCCATTCTATTAGCACCAACTTGTCCATACAAATAAATTTCATTCAAATTATGAAACAGTAATTGGTGCTGAAACGAAGAAGTTGTAGTGATGTAATCTGGCTTATGAATACCAGGCCGGCCTAGTTCCATTCCTTTATTTCCGTTTGTGAAGACTGCTTTATTTTCCCCTCTTTCAGGAATCTCAGATTCCTCTTTCTTCCTCCAACTAATTTCAGCTTCCAATCTCATGTTTTCGTAGAAAGAGAAACAGAAGGTGAGAACCTGGGCCTTGTCCGCCCTCAGATAGGCAAGCCGACCCCTCGGCGCTCCAGCAAGGATCTTCCTTCTTGTGGTTTGCAATCTGAGGCCTAGGCCTCATCAGTCATTTAACTGTTCCACTTTTTTCTAACTTATAAAAAAATTCAATTGTTAAATTTAACTGAAACATTAAAATGTAAAATCGGACATTTACGTGGGGTACCATTTGATATTCTGATACGTGCAGGCATTGTATAAAGTTCAAAGCCAGCTGAGCCTATTTCTTTAAACGTTTATCAGTTCTTCCTGATGAAAACCCTCCCGTCCTTGCCTCTGGCCTTTCCGTCTTTAGGAGCTCTGTGGTCATCTGTTCACAGCCGCCCTTCTGTGCCCTGCCTTCCTTAACTTCTTTTTTTTTCTTTATTTTTGCTTTAACTTTATTTTATTTATTTTTTCTTATATTTTTAATATATTGCAAATTGAAAATGAATTATTTACAAACATAACTGAATAT
>NW_004524684.1:8216524-8218338 GCF_000260255.1 Octodon degus | reverse complement strand
ACTGTCCAAAATAAAAATGAAGAAAGAATTTACAGATCAGTCATAATAGTTCACTGTGTCAAAACCAAGAAACTTATATTCATATAATTAGAATTCTCAAAGTAGAAAAGAGTATAGGCAATAACTATTTAAAAATTTAAAATTTCTGAATTCAGTTCAACTTATAATACCACAATTCCAAGAAAAATGAACCTTTTGCAAAGACATTTGAAGTGTGTAAACAATAGGCGTTTAGTACGTTTTTCATTTTGCATTACCTGTGCGTATCTAGTGAAGGTGACAGGAGTTCTTCTGTGGCGCATTGCTGATGTCGGATCTCGCTACATGTGACACGAGCACTTGCAGTTTACCTTGCCCAAGCTGAGGCGTCCAGTGGTGCCCAAGTTAGGCCACCTGTGTGACAGTGAAGTCCAGCATGATAAGCACATCTGTGCTTCTGCCAGCAGGCGAGGACAGTCTCCCATGCCCTCAACACTCAACAGTTTTATTCCAGCCATACTTAAAAGACTGACATGACACGCTATCATTTTGCAAGCTGCATTTCCTTTTTTATTGGTGAAATCAAACGTCCTTCCACCTGCCTTGTTGCCGTTCTTTCATTTCACCATGGTGCTTTGCTCCAGCAAACGCCTGCATGTGTGCCGCCAATCCACTGGTAATATTTATTCTCCTCTGAGGAGAGAATCACTACCAGCAGCCCTCTGATGAAACTACAGGGACGCCTTCCTGGAAGCGCTTGCTGACCCGACGTGTGCTCCCACAGCGTCCCACACCGTCCAGGCTTGAAGCGCCAGCGGCTGCGTCCCAACCTTGCATCCCGTATCGCTCCCAGGACCTGCTCTGCAGTCAGCTCTAAACCAGGTTCCCGGCGGGGTCAGTGGCCTGGTGCTCGCTGCTGTGCATTCCACATTCCGCAGCCATCTTTCCTGCGTGGCTGGGCAGAGTAAGCCTCGAGGCCCCAAGGGATCCACCCAGGCTTCTGGACTACTTCACACCTCTTTCCCTGTTCAGATTGTCAACACCCTTCTCCGTGCCTCTGTCTCACTAACACTTCTGCTTATTGTACCACTGATAAAAGGGAAGAAAGCACGCTAAGCCACTTGTGTCCGCACAGACAGGTCCGCTCTTCTGTCCTGCTGTCCTGAATGCAAGGTCACCGCTCACGTGGAGGACTGCCCGCTCAGAGTCTTGCTGGGTCCTGCCCACCCAGCTCTCCAGGCTCTGTTCCCCAGGGACTCACCTCACGTCTGCTGCATAATCAGCTTTCTCTCCTTGGGGCGCTCTGGTCCTCGTCGAGTCCTGTTTCAAAGCTGTCCCTTGAGCTCCCGTTTCCCAATTGCCAACCCATTATTCTGTCTCTTGATAGAAACACTCTTTGCAGCAAGAATACTTCATTTTTCATTCTTTCATTGAGCCACTAATGATCAGTATCTCACCAAATTCTAAGCCTTCGTCTGTCCTCAGCCTCACTAAAATGCTTTCTCAGTTGGTCCCACTCTTAGCACGCCTACTCTATCACCATTCTTCTAGTCTTCACGCTCGTCTTCCAGTATGTGTCTTGGGATCATTAAGAGCTTCAGAGTTTTCCTCAGGCCTCGTTCCCCACACTTTCTCCCACCTTATAGAGTCTCCTTCAGGCTGATGCCCATTTTTGGTGGATAGTTCCGACCACAAATATGTATCTTTAGCCTAACTATTTTCTGAGTCCCAGACCTCTGTATCTCCTGGTCTACTGCCTGCCTCCACTGTCACAGCATGCGGGAGGGGCCCTTCTATGCCTCCCTACATGCTGTGGGGAATGGAGAGGTCTGGAG
>NW_004524684.1:8209991-8215890 GCF_000260255.1 Octodon degus | reverse complement strand
CTGCCAGTGTGTCAGAGAGAGGCCTGGAGGGCCTGCCCACCTGCCGGTGTGTCAGAGAGAGGCCTGGAGGGTCTGCCCTCCTGCCGGTGTGTCAGAGAGAGGCCTGGAGGGCCTGCCCACCTGTCGGTGTGTCAGAGAGAGGCCTGGAGGGCCTGCCCACCTGTCAGTGTGTCAGAGAGAGGCCTGGAGGGCCTGCCCAGCTGCTTTTTCTTTTATGCAGTTCTCTTCTCTTGTCACTAAAAGTCCTTAAGTTTGTGCTTCATTCTATTTTCCAAATGAAGATAGTTGTTGGGGAAAAAAAGAAACAGTGGTTGATGAAACACAGGTTCTCACCAAATACCACTGGAGAAGGGTACAAGCAACACTAAAACATTCTGCATGTAAAGCACATGAATATTGTCTTCAATCATTAAGGAGAGATTTCTAAAGAAGATTTCGCAGTGCTCTCTTATGCTTGTATAAAATGTTCTAGAAAGTCATTGAAGATTGTGATTCTTTGTACTTCCCACTGACGAACCGTTGGCGTAATGACTCCACTTTTTACTTCCTCAGGCGTGTTACTTTCGGCTTTCCTTCCTGAGTGGGTTTCCTGATATCTTATGCTATTTCCACACCTTTCAATTTAAATGTGTAATTTAAGAAAAATTAGCCATTTGTGAAGGACAGATGATACCTGGTTATAATTAAAGGTATCCCAAAAACTCAAACAACCACATAGAATCATTCAGGATGGATTTACAGTACATCTGACAGCACAGGTTAAACAAGTTGGTAGCAAATTCAAAGCAGAGCAACTGAAGTTCTTCCTTTGGAGACTTCAACTCTATGCACGCCTGTGAAGAGACACTACAGTAGTAGGTGATTATGTTTATGTGTACTATGAACTACTCTAAACAGCCATAGGGAGTGAAAGGATACCATGGTTCCTAAGATTCAGAAAAGCTTGGGAAGCCCGACAGCTCCAAAATGCTGGCTCTTGCTATGGCAGGGCAGCAAGTGTCTGCAGCTTTTGGTGCTTGGCATCTTTCTCCTCTGAGAAAGGCTCCTCCCTCCCCTGCCTGGAGGAGGCTGGAGTCACCTGACTTCACTTTCTTGATTTCGATGAAACCCCACTCAGCTGACATTTCAAAGCCTGACACTGATCTTGGGGCAGGGATGCTCTGCACTTTGCTGTGACAGTGCCGGATGCAAGTCCCAACCACATATTATGGTGGCCAGGTAATGTCTCCAGAGACAAAGTAGAGAAAAAGAGCACCTCCACTGTACCACACTGTCGGCTTCCTGAGCTCAACGGTGCCCACAGCCCTTAAACTGGTACACCTCAAAGCCAAACATCCTGGTAATTATTGGCTCTTTGTCACTCATTACCCAAAGTCTCCTTGTGAACACAATGCAAAATAAAATTTTATATAAAAATATGCTTAATGATTTTTAATAATCTACAATTAAAATATGTTAGCCTGTCTTTCTGTGTACCACTGAGAATAGAACACAGGGCCACTGAGTCTCCGTGGTTTTCCTCCATAGGACTAAACATGCAGTGTGCCAAAGTCATAACTAAGGTGCACGACCTAAACGTAGTCCGATGTTGCTAGCGTGCTCTCTGGGAGCTGCAGAGCCATGGGGGCTGGGCGCTTCATTTAACTGTGCGATGGTCACTGTTCCTTTGTGCCTGGATTGTGTATTTGTGTTTGTGGACTGGTCCCTCCAATGTCTGTTCTGTTCTGCGTTGTGTCCTACACTTCATAGTTTGCATTTTCCCATCCTCACCTGTGACCTCTCCCTGGCTACATGCTGATGGTTTCCAAAAGTATGTCTTCATCCCCGATTTTCAGCTGCTCAATGCAATGGCTGTGCCTTGTGTTTAATGTTCTTGGGTGAAATCATGTTTAACATCATTGGCGGAACACGACAAGAGGGCACCTGAGGAAGCTGCAGCTCCAAAACCTACCACTGTACAAGGTGACCTCTGCTGGGGCTCAGAAGCCCAGTGCTGTGCCTCCCTGATGACACAAACAGTGGCTCAGAGAGCGTGGGCGTGGAGACAAGCTCTTGCCTCCTGGTGCACAGCGACCCGCTTGCCCTGGGTGATTAACTTTGGAGTGGGAGCAGGCGCTGGGCGGCAGGCATGCTCAGCCCCATGCCCCCTCCTCAGGGTCTTCCTCATCCAGTGGAAGTCTTCTGAAGGTATAACACCTAGACCCGAGGTCCAGGAAGCAGAGGCCTGCTCCTTTCCCCAAGTCCTGCCACATAAAGTTTCCCACCTAACACTTCCCTCATTCCGAATCCTGATCCACTTCCTGCGCTGCCAGGAATCAGCAGAAACATCTGGGGATCCGGGCTGCTCTGTGCCTGCGGACCTCCCCAGGCGAACTGTGGTGGCCAGGAGACCCACGTCCTGGGGATCTCACTCTCCTTGACTTCCTCACCTGGACTGAAAATGTTTCTTATCTGTGGGTCTACACCCTCGGCTGAGAGTGACTGTCCTCAACACTGAGGAAGTTGGGGGTCTTGGGTCTCCCTGAAATGTAGCAAGGAATAGTCTCCAGATGTCACTTCCATTTTTATCAAGAAGTACCAGTTCTATCACATAACCAAAGAAAAGTTGAGCAAATTCCTGTAAGTTGCCCTCTTTCCCCTGCGTTTCTGTACCATATGTGAAGTTAAGAATGTGCTTCATAGATCAGGGTGTGGTGGGAGGTGCCCAGCTTTTCCAGAGGCTGAGGCAAGCGGGTCATTTTGTGTTTGTGTGTGTGTGTGTGTGTGTGTGTGTGTGCACGCGCGTGCGCGTGGAGTCTCACTGCGCCACTCAGACTCGTAGTGATCCTCCTGACTTCTACCTCCCCAGTGCTGGGACTACAGGCGTGCACCACCACACCCACACTCTATCGCCCACTCAGTGCACCGGGGCAGGTCCAGGGCAGCATGCAGTACCAGGGATAGAACCCTGGCCCCTGCGCTTGTCTAAGCAGGTGCCTACAAGGGTCAGTTTTGAAGCCAACCTGGACAATTCTGGGAGACCCTAGCTCAAAATAAAACCCAAAATGCGCCGGGCCTGGGCCGCAGCTCAGCAGTTGGGCACCTGCATCCAGCCCACAGTCCACCTCAAGGCAGAGTTTGCCTCAGTCATTTGCTCTCCTATGAAGGCTGTCTGGAGCTGGCATCCCTCCTGCTGCTCTCTGCCCAGCCACACTGGAGGTGGGTGGGAGGAGGAAGGCGGAGTGGAGTGGGGAGCATGGGTGTGGGCGCTGCATCCTCGGACTCCGGAGCCAGAGCCGCACCACAGCCCGCGCTTCGCTGCCGGCTCTCATCTGTGCCCGAGTCAGGGAGAGACAAGCTCCGCCAGGGCGCTCTTCTGCGGGTCTCCCCCACTCCAGGGCTCCCTGCACAAGGCCACCAGACCCCACCCTGGCCGAGCGCACCCCGCCCTCTGCACCTTCGAGCCGGGGAATGTCCTTACTCTACACAGCTTTCCTCTAAGCACGGACAGTTCCTTGCCGGCGTTCTGTTTTGCTCAGTTTGCTTACAGCGTGTCTCGCTGCTGAAAGGTACACCTTCGCCACCACAGACTATTTGGGGTTTTCTTCCCACGGTGTACAGGGCACAGTGGAATGCAATCTGCTGGGGTGACAGCCTTCTAACAAAGCAAAAGTGCGTGCAACCTTCACTTCCTTGTTCCCTTCTGTGTCGCTTATGCGAATGATGAAGGGAAGCCGCTATGCTGATATGATCTGTCACTAAAGCTTCCTGTCATGCCAATTTCAGATATATTCCTGAGGGCTCTTCCTGTTTAGTACAAGGATAATCCAGTCAGTCTTCCTTATCTTTGCATTTAACATTGAGAATTCATCAAACATACTAGAAAAATATGTGCGTTTTCTCATTGTTCCCCAAACAGCATGCTGGCCCCCAAACAACGTTGTCCCAACATCTGTGTAGCACTTAGCCTGTGGGGGCCATGACAGGGACTGGGGGGAGAGCGTGCAGAGTGTGGGGCCTGTGTGGCCAGCGGCCTTGAGCTCAGGAGACTGCGCTGCCCTTGGGCTCCTGGGTCCTCTTCCTGGGGGCGCCAGGACAGAGCTCCATAGCAAAGGCACGCTTCTCTTCCACTCAGCTCTACTGCTGTTACCTGAAACTCGGAGCATCTTCGCTGGCTTCCTTCCTCTCCGATCCAATAACGGAGCATTCTTCCCCCGCTCACCGAATCTTGCTCTTGATTCCTGTAACTCTGATATTTCCTTATTAAGTTTCTAGTTTCTCACAATGCACCACATAAACAGAATTCAGGATAAAAACCTGATCCTCTCCACTGACACGGAAAAAGCCTTCAGAACAAATTCAGCCTCCCAAGCTCAGAAAGCCCTGCGTGAGCATGCACAGGCTGGGTGACTCCACTGCCTCATGGTTTTCTACTGTTAAAATAATAATAATAATAATAATAATAATAAATGTTAAATAATGACAATATTGGAACCCAAGTCATAATGTTGATGAATTAAACATGCTAAGAGCAAGAATAAGAAATGACAGATGAGATGTAACGCATGTTTTTGAACAGAGGAAATACAGCATCAGTGCGAGAAGCAAGGGAAGCGCCACAAACCTGGTACAAATTTGAATATTGTGAATGAAAGCCAGGCCTAGTAGCACACGCCTGCAACTCCAAGTCTTGGGAGGCTGAGGCAGGAGGCTTGCTGGGAGTTTGAGGCCAGTCTAGGCTACACAGCAAGTTCACAGCCAATCTGAACTACATAGGAGACCCTGTCTTAAAATATATATATTGCAAATGGGTAAGTGGGTAAGTTTTACAATTCATTTCAGGTATGGGAAACAAAAGTGGATCCTAAAACTGCTTACTGAATATGAATATTTTATGATAACTATGGAATGAAAAATATACCATATAGTTTAGTTCTTACTTAAAAGAACAATTTCATTAATTTCTACAAACCTTTATATTCTTATTTGTTTGTGATTTGGAAGTTTGACTCAGGTGATAAGGATTTCTCAAAGCATTCGATCAAAAGAACAAAGGATACCAGGTGACTTAAATTATTTAAAGTCACAGCAGTGGCTTCTGGTGAATAAATTAAAAGTAGTATATGTATTTGAGTGGGAAGAAATGTCTCTTAGGTGAATATATTCCACCCGGTGTTGATAACACTCACAATCCAAAGTTTAAAATATATTTTCACTTAAAACATTAAAGCCACTGTTTAGAAAGATTTCTAAGATACTATAAAATTTTATAAATACTTGTCTTTAGCTGAGAACCAGAGCATGCAACTTGATAAAAACATAAATTTTTTGCTCTATTACTGACTAGAAGCCCGAGCCTGAGGAGACCGCGTGAGCCACATCGAGAACAGAGCGGTCCCTTGCCAGGGACACCGGCTAGCTCAGTCCGAGGACTTTCTCATTTCTGTAATCCTCAAATAGCGTTTTACATTGGGGTGTGTGTTACGAGGAGCTGTCGCCCATGTTCCTGTGTGTGTATGTGTGTGTGCGCGCGCGCACCTGCCCACACATGTGATTTAATTTCTCGGATTTAAACGCACATACCTTATGCTCGGTGCTCTCGCCCCGCCCCGTCCCAATCCGGCTCTTGCGTTTCCATCTCCATCCCGGAGTAGGGAGCTAGCTGCCTTTGTGTTTTCCTGTGTTTCACCCGGACTAAGCCCGGGAGGCCAGTTACGCCCCGGGAAACGCGCGGGAGGCCTCCCGGCCAGGCGCAGGGCGCTGCCCGCTGCGGTAGGAGCCACGTGCGCAGCGGGCACTCCGCGGGCGGCTTCGCGACATCTGGAAGACAATCCCGGAATCGTCCGACTGCTCAGCCAGGCGCGGCGCTGGCCGCCCTCCCGACGCGGGCCTGAGATCGGCCGGGAGCGAGCCGGGACCC
>NW_004524684.1:8183424-8209511 GCF_000260255.1 Octodon degus | reverse complement strand
AGTGGTGACATAGTCATGATTTCTTTCAACCCAGGGCCTCGAGGTGCTGGGCAAGCGCCCTAAGCCGCGCCACGGCGCCCGAGCCACGGGTACACACGCCTCGGCGCCCCGAAGCTCGCGGTCGGTGGCCGACACGAGGGCCTCGGAGCCGTGCTCCAACTATGCTCCTCCTCGTTACCTGAGCTGTCAACAACCCAAGAAGTTCCTTACTACTTTTTGAAATGTGTAGCTCCTGAATGAATCGCTGCATTTGATACTACCTATAAAAAAGAAATGTCACAAGTGATGTTTTACTACTCGCCTTCATCACTGTGATATCATACTCGATTAATATTTCATCTAACTTTTTCACAACTCTCCAGTAAGCAAATTTGGAAATGTAGAAAAAAAAAGCGACAGATGAAAAACAAAATGTGACAAATGCCTCAGGTAAGAAAGCTAAATGGGGCCATTAAACACTCACAAAATTGGTTCTTTCATTAAAAAGAAAGGTGTAACATAGAAAATTTATAAGATAGTCATAAACTGGTCTTCATTTTCAAAAAAATTTAAGTTTAAAATGTGTCCATATAAGAAGGTTTAGAGTAAAAAACTATTCGGCCTGGACTAACATTTTATTTTTATATTTATTTATATTTATGCTTATATAATGTGGATTTAGAACATGTAATAATCAATGTATTCAACTATTTAATACTAATTACTTCTAAAAATAAAATTTCAATCAGAAATTAATGCTGCAGAGATGAAATCAAATTGTTCAGCCATGATGTATAAGCTTTAAGAAAATGTAACTAAATTTTATTTACCATGTAAAAGCATTACTTTCTTTAAATCCTAAAATGTAGCCCTATTTCTAAATTGAATAAGCTACTCTGGACATAGACCTTCTTTTAAAGACAGGCAAACACTGAAAGATGGGTCCCAATCTCAGCAGAGGAAGTGCTATTTTGCAACAAGGTGAACATATTGATAATTCCATTAACTTCAATCATCTAATTAACTTAAATTCAGAAAATTCAAAAGGTTGTTTGGCCCAGGGGATTTTTTTTTAATTCATCAGACCTTTCACCTCTATTTTACCATTTAGAATCCAAACCTGATTAAAAGTGGCTGAAAATTGTTAGCACATGACGCTGCTCGGTGGCCTCCGGCTGCTGGATGTCGGTCTCAGCTTAGTCCCGTGGAAGGGGCTTTCCATGTCATTAAAAGGCCACCAGGGTCTGAAGTGGTTTATCTCTTTATTTACAAAAGTAAACACAACAGAGAAACTGGAAACACATAATTGGGGCAAAAAGGGTGCAGATTCCAAGAGAAACACTATTTCAAAGTAAATCTCCTTTAAAAATGCTATCTGAATCACTAAAGAAATTCTAGGGCTCGTAGTATCCCCTCTTTCATAGGTAATTGATTTACTTGAAAGAACACAAGCTTTCACATTTGTCAGAGAAAGCGCCACAGCCGTTTGCGTGCGCTCCTGACTCGCGTTAGCGTGCGCGTGCATGACACACCAAGGGGTTACGCGTAATGGCCCCTTACTCATCCAAACACAAATCTGAGTTAAATACAAATTAAGTTCAAAAGATCAATTTTACAGTATATGCTAATTTGACAATGAAGTTTAACTGAACTTTTTATCTATAAATAAATCCCTAGAGTTCAAGCACAAAAGTATTTGAATGATAATTTAATTTAAGCCAATTCAATTATACTCCTCAGAGCACCTAGGACTCTCACGCTGAGAAACCCTGTCGCTCCTCGCACAGTGCCCCCCTTCCTGTGGGAACTTTCACTTCCTGCTTTATTTTGCTGTCATATATTCTCTATTGTAGTACAATTAGATGACATTGAGAAATTGTTCTTCATAAGACATTAAATTCCATTGTGAGGTTCATTTAGTGAGGAATTTTCAATCCATGTCTTCACCAACACATATCCCTATGAATCCGTCAGTTCCACTTTTCTCTTCAGTGGTAAATTCTAAAAGAACGCAATGTTCTCCCCTGAGTCACCGTGTGAAATGGCTGCCGTTCAGTCCCACTCAGCTACTGCCTGGGACGGCCCTGACCGCCACCTTCCCAGCCCAAGTGTGGTATTTCACGGGGCTGAAAGGACGCTGCGCTTTTACACAGCAGGAAGAATGCGCGAAGCACAAGTTGCATAAATAGCGTCCTGAACACAGGACGGCAGTGTGGAAAGGCCAAGGCGCGGGCCACAGCCAGGGCTGGCCGCTCCGCGTGACAGCGCAGGGCGAGCACTCGGAAAGCAGCTCGGATCCCGGTCCATCCTCTCGCTGGCTGCAATGTGCGCAGCCTCAGGACGGAGGCAGATTGCCCACCCGGATGGAGACGGCGCTGCCTGTCAGGCTGCCTTACCCCGCAGAAGGGAGCCTGCTGAAGAGAACACAGAAAGTGCAGAGCTATCAGCAAACTGCTGCAATTTAGTACATTTAGAGCCTCAGGTAGTTGGAATAGAGTGCAGAGAGAAAGTGCGAGAGAGGCTACATGTTTGGATGAACATGGGAAGTTATTTTTTACAAAGAAGTCCACGCCTCACCTATAAAACAATTGATTCAACAATTTTAGATTCTTTCATAAAATTGTTCCTCAGAAAACATTTGAGTTAGGGTTACACATCCCTAATATGCCATTTTAGAATGAAAATTTCTAATATTCTGTGAAGTCTCCATAGAGTCTCTAGAAGAACTGGACAGAACCTCATGGATAATGTGGCCAATTAAGAAACTGAGGGCTGCAGAGAGCCGGCTTTGTCCAACGGGAGAAACTCGTCAGTGGGAAAGCAGAAAGCAAATCCAGAGCGGTGGAGAGGACCTGGCTGCAAACACGCCATGCCAGTCATCTCGTGGGAGTGCGTAGGTCTCAGACGCTCGGGGGTTCACGTCAAGCCTCATGGTCTACATCTGCTGGAAGATTCTCACGCTCTTTCCTTTGTAACAAACACCTTTAGAAAAAGATCAAAACCCTTTGGAACCACAATGCAATGTAATCGATGGCTTTCCTTACTGGCTACAATATTGTCATCCATAGGATCTGTACTTTAGGGAGGGGCTAGATCTCAGGCTGTACTTGGCGTGAAGGCCAGCTCATGTGGAATTCATAGCTGGCGACGCACACAGTTCCATGACTGCAAAAGGGGTGGTGGTGCTGCAGACTTCAGGCATGAGACCGTTTGCACAGAACGTCCACCCACCAGGCCTTCTACAGCTACCTAACTTCCTAGGGGGCCACATTTCCTCACAGGAGATTGTTCTTTCCGGTTCAGGTACAGGGTGGTACAACAGAAAGTGTGCCGCCCTTGTGTCTGGAGGACAGGGGCGATTGCAAAGTGGTTCATTAGCCAACGGATCTGTGAAGTGCACCTAACCTTCAGCTCCTCAGTTTCAATTTCCAAAGTGGGTATATCAAATGTTTATCAATATCTATTCTATTTACATCATAATTTTGGTGTAATGGAAACAATGACAAAGAAAACATACACTTTTCTAAAAAAGTAATTTTTAGGGCAAATGTTGACAAACACCAACAATGCAAAAATTATTTCTGTAAAAACTCTAGAAACTATATAGAGCCAATATGCTATAAAGTAAGCAGAACAAGAATTCTCTCTGTAAATGGTCTTTTTCTTCCCACGTGTCTGATACAGGAATCTGCTGACAGTGGTTTGCACTCACAGCATGAGTATCTGGGGGCCTCACCGGCCCAGCTGAGGAGCAGGGCCACATAGACATCTGGGAGTGGAGACTGGGAGGACCGAGTGCCTCCTCACTGCTGGGGAAATGCTGCCTTGGACCTTTGGTGTTGGGCTGAGACCCAACGTTAGAAAATAAAACTGACTTATCTACTACAAAGAGGGGTCGGATTTCCAGGCTGTGCTGGGAAGCTCCCAGATTCAGGTCACCCTGGGAAGCAGATGCAAGAGGGGAAGGTGAGATTACCCTGGAGCTTGTTTTGGATGTGCTGTGCAGAGGGGACATGGTGGAGGTCAAAGACAAGAGGAGGAGGAGGAGGAGGAGCAAGAAGAGGAGGATGGCAAAGAGGAGGAGGAGGAAGAGGAGGAAGAGGAGGAAGAGGAGGAAGAAGCCTGGCTAGGGCTGGGATCTGAAGGAATGCGTAGGCAGGTCATTAAAAGACAGCATTCAATCTGGAAGGCGGGGGTACCTGGCAGGATGCAGGGGCCTGGGCCCACATTGAATCTACTTCACATTACGAAGAATGATCGGGCTCACGCCTTCCCACCCAGCCAGCTTGCATGATCCACATCCAGAGGCGAGGTTAACAAACGGCAATATTTCCCTGCTTTCTCTTAAGACCAGGTTCTGAGAAACAGACAACAAGTAACAAGCCACAAATGAAAATCTAGCCCAGAGGAAGGGACTGATGTCTGTCTCCTCACTCTTGCTTTTCAGCCCTTTATCATATTTTATCCTCCAAAATCTCTTTAGAAGATGACATATTTCAGGCCAACCAAATAGCTCAGCAGATTAAAGCACCTGCAAGCAGGCACAGGGGCCAGGTGTTGGATGCCTGGGCCTGCTGTGCTGACCCCGCCCCGGGGCGTGCTGAGATGGTGATTGAGACTGGGCATGGTGGCACGGGCCTGTAATCCCAGCACTTGGGAGGCTGTGAACAGGAGAATCCCTATTGAATTGGGTCTAGTAGTGAGACCCTTCCCTAAAATACAAAAAAAAAAAAAAAGAAAAAAAGAACAACATATTTCTTTTAAAGTTGTGCAGAGTGAAGAGTTGACTAGCCTGCTGCACAGCTTCCTGTGTCTCGCTAGGGAGGCAGGTCCTATTTTGGATGCAGACCCTACTTAATGGAATACCCTGACTGTTAAAGCATGCCACTAAGCCACTGTGGCAAGCCCACCCTTACAGTCTGAGCTAGCTTGTGAACACGAAGTGTGTGTCATGCAGCCTTCGCCTGTCTCGGGTTCACAGGAGAGACAGAGCTGAAGACGCCTGACAAGAAGACTGTGGCCCAGGGTCGCAGCAGAAGATGAAGCATGTGTGAGGGACAGCCCGAGAGCCAGCGAGCAGCTACCCATAGTTACAGCAACAGCGCATCTCAACTTCAAAGCCACATGCCTCCAGGTAACAATGCAAGTGCCTGCTCTGGCCTCTTATCAATGTACCTGCCCCATTCGTTATTTAATCCTTTCTTGCTGTGCTGAAATTGGTTGCGTTAATTTCTGGGGGACCATGACCAGCAAAGAATCACAAACTGAATAGCAGAAATGTGTCCTGCAGCGGAAGGCTGGCAGTCTGAGATTCAAGCCTCTCTCCTAATTTCTGGTCAATCCTTGACTTACACTGCAAAACTCGATGATTCCCAGAGAGCTCTCCCCGTGTGAGCCCCCCAGTACAGCACTAGCCCCAGCAGACAGTGATGCCTGCATTATGTGGAACCCCATTTGCATATACAGCAGCCCATATTTCTAAACCCAGTTATGTTTGGTGGCTCCAAGAGAAAGACTTCAACATCCAATGGGGGGGTACAATGCGCCCCAACCTCCATGAGATCCTCTTTCTTTTGTAAAAGCCTGAGTTCCCTTAAGGGGTTAGGCACCCTGAATCTGAATCAAGTTTAATATATCAGATGGAAACAAAGCCAGGTGTGTCCGGCTGTGAGCGCTTGGGAGTACCTAATAACGAGATCTGTAAGTGAGCACCGGTCTGTGATCCACAAAGGAGAAGTGGATGATCGAAAGGCATGCCGAGACCACACTCAGAGAACGCCTCCCCAGGAACAACAAAGCAAGGGCTGGATCTGTGATTTCTTTTTGCAAAGTTGCTTTAAGATTTTGTGAAAAGATTTACAGTTTTATTAGTTATACTAGGAATGTGGTGGTTCTTCCGTGGTTTCTTATAAAAGCATTTCAGCGGTAAAAGAAAATGATTCCACTGGGTTCACTCAGTCTGAAAGAAGTAGGACTGAGCCCCTTACCTCTCGGCTTAGTTTCCTGACTCGAGGTGTTGTCCTAAAATGTTGGGGAAGCGAGCGCGACACAGTGCTTTATTTATATAAAGAGGGATAAGCTGGGTTACTGCACACAAGTGGGGGCAGACAATCGCGGACTGATTGGCACGTGCTAATAGGAAACCTATGTTTCCTGGTGATTGATTTATCCTGCTGAAGTGCAGGCCATACGCTTTGCATTACAGGCAAGGCATGCTGTGAAGAACGGGGTCACTGTGGGAGCCGGGGAGGCAGGGCTGGCCGGGGCGGAAACCTGTCAGTCTGTTACTTTGGCACCAGTGCCATGCCTCAGAGACAGCGTGAACGTCAGTGGGGTTGTGCACTGTCACAGTTTATCATGACACTTGCCCAACAGTTGGGTAAGTAAACTGCTTTGCCCAAAGTACCAACTTCGGTGTGGGCTGGAACACCCTCCACGGCTACCCTCTCGATGGCATGAGGGGAAGTGGTGACAGGTTCAGAGAGCATGTATTGCAGAAATACAGTTGGATGCCCACATTTTCAAAGAAAAATTCATGAAAAAGAACAACCTCAAGATTAGCTAGATGCCAAATGGCTCAGCAGATTAAAGTGCTTGCAAGCAGGTGCAGGGGCTGAGGGTTGATTCCCCAGGCCTGTCGTGCTGGCCCCATCCCCAGGGCATGCTGAGACAGGGACTGAGACTGGGCGTGGTGGCACATGCCTATCATCCCAGCTCTTGGGAGGCTGTAAACAGGCGGATCACTAGAGTCCGATCTAGTAGTGAGACCCTGAACATCCTGTAGATCCTTCCCCAAAATGCAAAAAAAAAAAAAGCCAAAAACAAACAAACAAACAACAACAAATATATATATATATATATATATATATATATATATATATATTAGCTAGAAAAACCCAAGGGGAAAAGGGGGAGGCTAAAGTCCACAGAAATAGCACAGACCCCACAGCTGGCACAGTTGGACTTAGGGGCACTGAGCCAGGTCCTGTTGGTGAGGGCAAGAAGTGGGGTGGAGGTGGGGTGGAAGGGGCAAAAGTGAGGAAATCAGAGTGTACCACTGATATTCAGGGACTTTTCTAAAAACTTGAACTTCTTGCAGAAGGAAAAAAGAATCCCCAAGATCTAAGGGTACCAAACCCACTGGCCGGTGTGTGAGACATTCAGCCGTGTAGGAATGAAGCAATTCTAAGACACAGTGAGGTGCAGGCAGTGGCTAAGTGGGGCTTTGGGCCTGGGCTGTCTACAGGAAGATAAAGAGTTATCTACCCTGGAGTTGCTTTGTGCAGAGAAGGAAGGTGAAGAACTGTCAGAAAAATCAAAACAGAGACTTGATTGAAAAAATATGAGAAATTAAGTGGCCATAAATCACTAAGTTCAAATTGGCTTCATCTGAAACTTCTGAAGGAGTTGAAGAACACCGTAGCTAGGCTACCACCAAAAACGTGTCAGCGCCTTCCGTCAAAGAACGGAGTGATGAATGCCCATCCGTCTTGAAGAAATCGCTCTGTGTTGCTCTAAGTTGGTTAGAACAAAGCTCAGGGTCTTGTCTAGAGCTGTGCATGCCTTTAAAGAAAGCCGATGCAGTCCTGGTGGAAAGCGCACACTGTGACCCTGACTTACAGCTTCGTGGGGCACTTGCCTGTGTGGTTCTGTGGTGCTGTCTTATTTCTGAATGCAAATCACCAGGTGTTTGCTGGACCAAACAGTGCTGAGTTCTGCTCCCCACACACGTGCTGCTGGGTTACCAGGCAGGGCCTTGTCACCTGCCTGAAAAGGAGCACAGACACATCTGTTGGTTGTTCCCTTGGTCTGGCAGAGAAGCAAGACTTCATTGGCCCAGCATGTGGTGGGGATTTCAGACAAGCAGAGAAAGCCTGCGCAGTAGGCTTAACTTCCCCAAGCAAAGCGTGCAGCCATTTGCCCAGAGCATCTCCTCAGACTGCAGGTGAGCCTTGTAGATGTCAGTGCTTCCATGATTCCCAAGTTAGCTCTAATGAATACGGCTTCAGGGCTTGGCAAGCTCCTGGGAGGAGCTCAGAGTCCAGAGTGCATGCTGAGTGCCGAGTCCGGCATCTGCACACAGCCGCCACCGCGAAGACCCCAACTCCTCTGTGCTCCTAGTGGTGCCACAGCTCAGGCGACCAGCTAGCATTCCCGGGAGTCTCGAAGGCAGGCGACCCGGCTGAGGGAAGGACGCGGGTTCATGGGCACACTTGCTTCTTGCTGAGACACCTTCTGGAGGAAGATCCGCGTGTGCTGAGTGCCGGGCTAAGCATGGGACACGTGCGGGCTGCCTGGCTTTTCTAACGATGTCACGACCAGTTATTCCATTTGTCATTTCCGGCAAGTTCCAGGCCAGCCCCACTGATGAAGAGGTTCCTGTGAAACACCTGTAGGGCCAGACCTATCTCTCAGCAGGTTTCAGAAAGGCTGTGATACTTAAAAACTGGGAGCTAAGACAGGAGAGGACTTGGGCACACCCCTCCTGCGCCAGGGCTGAGCCAGACCGCAGGAGCCTCCGTCCCTCCTGACTTGGTTTCCCTAGGCTCTGGAAGCGGCGATTTTTAACTCCTTACAAAACGGAAAAGTTGTTCCAGGCAATGGCAGACTTTCTTTCTGCATCATCTTTTGTATCTAAATTAGGGCATATTATAAAAGACACACTTTGTCATCTGTTCTTCAAGGAAGAAGATGAAAACGAGCAGAACTATGCAGGAGATGAGGAGATAACTGTCTTCAGAGCAGCGCCAAGGCTTGAAGAGGGCACCAGCTTGGCATATTTTTATATAAGTGGGCACTTTGAAATCTAACAACAGCTATGGACCCACGAAACAGAAGCGTGCCGGCAGAGGCACACCTGTGCGGATCCGGGTACTCGCGCGGTACCTGCCGCCCTCACCCCTCCACGTGAGGAAGCCGAGCCTGCTGCGCATGCACAGTAAGGCACGCTCGCATTCCAAGGGCACCAAAGAGCAAGCGCTTCCCGGGCCCCGCGCCCCTGCCTCTTCCTGCAAATGGAAGTAAATGTTCTTTGTCTTCATGCATCCAGAACCCACTAGCTGGTAAACTGACCAACTAGCTCTAACTCAATCCCAACTGCAGGGCTGGTCAGACAGCTGAGCACACTAAAGCACCTGCCTAGGCAGAGCGCGGCAGCTGGGGCTTGATCCCCGTCACGCCGTGCTGGCCCCACACCTGAGACATGCTGAGACGGTGATTGAGCCTGGCGTGGTGGTGGTGGGGACATCTGTAATCCTAGCACTTGGGAAGCTGAAAACAGGAGGGTCATTACAAGTCCAGTCTACGCAGGGAGACCCTGAACACCTTGTGGACCCTGTACCAACTACATAAAAAAAGAAAAAAGAAAAAAACTTGGATGATCCCAGCTGCAATTAACTGGCTACACATGCAGTGTTTTGTAATTCTTCGAGAAGTAATTTACTTATCAATAAATTTTTAAAAATTGGATTACTTTTACTTCAAAGTCGAGTGCTGCTTAAACATTATGTCTACATATGGCAGAAAAAGAAAAATTCCAGCTTTCCCTGGAGGCTGACATTTATTGCCATGAGCAGTCTTGTACCAGTGGAAAGGTGACAAAAGTGGTGGCTATGTGACCTCAGGTAGCTGATGACTTGAAAAGCAATTTTTTAAATCTTTATTTAATTTATGTTTTCAAAAGTTTTATGTCTTTCAATAGTCTGTTGGATTTTTGCCTTTACATATTTGTATTTATTTCATGAACATAGTTATTATATATAAAATACATATAAATGCATTTCATTTTTATGTTGCTTAGTTTTAAAAATATATTACCTTTGGCAGGCCTACTGGCAAATACAGAAAATATATCTTGGAAATTGAGAGCACATTTTTCAGTTGGGCTTTGTGGTCTGCACGGTCAGGAAGAGCCGGCTGCGACAGCCAAGGCTGAGCCCCGAGACCCAGCACCCCTGCCGAGCACTGTGTCCCTGAGCGCAGCACCCGGCCTGGAAGAGCGCAATGCCACGGGCGGCCTGCAAAGGCCAGCTGTTCTTTCATCAAGTTTTTCTCATATTTGCTTACAAAAGGCTTTTGAAGGGGATTGAAGAAGAGAATTACATCCCTGCAGTTGTTGGCTCTGAGAAGTAGGACACCCTGACATTTTCTTCCCTGAAGAGCTCTGGGTGGGTGCAGGCTCCTGTGCCCGGGGCCTGGGTCCTGAGGCACAGTCCTGGAGGGCTCTACTGTCCACCATCGGCCTGCCTGCCACTCGCCATGCTTCCCTGCAGCTGGCCAGCTCGGGCCATCCTTCTGGCCACATGCGGGATGCGGGCTCCTGTTTAGGCTTTTATTTCTGCCTCAGCCTGTGTGCTAGTCCCAGCTGCAGGCTGGCTGAGCTTTGGGGCTTACACTCTGCTTTAGCCTAAGTAAAACTTAGGGTTCCCTGCATAATGAGGATGTATATTTAGGGTGAAGGAACAGTCTTGCACCAAAACTAGGTGGATCATTTTTAGTGACCAAGATACACAGAGTCCATGCAAAGTAAAACGCAGTCTGCAGAGCTGGCGGTGTGTAGAAGAGCTCTCACTGATGCGGCCTCTCGTCCCACTAATCTCCAAATGACTTCCTGAGTTCTGGCATCTTTTCATCGCTCTCTTCACTCCATTCAGACCACAGAAATGCATCACTTCTTAGGAATGCTGTCCTTGAACCCTCCTCTTACCTGGATTCCTTTCCCACCATGCTACACTCTAATTGTAGCAAGCATGCGCTGCTGATCAATGGCACGCCTCTGTCCCTTACTCAGAGCTCCTCCACATCTGACCTAGTTTTTTTTTGGGGGGGTGGGGAAACCAGTACAGGGTCTTACTATGCAGTTCGGACTCATAGTGATCCTCCTGTTTTCAGCCTCCCCAGCAGCTGGGATTACGGCATGCTACCATGCCTGGGCTCCCTGTGTAGCTCAGCACGCCCCAGGGGCAGGGCCAGCAGATCTAACTCCAGTCCCTGCGTTTGCCTAAGTAGGCGCTTAGCTCTCTCACTGACCCTACCCACCTGTTTTTGCAACCTCGGACTCTAGCACGTTCCTGGAACATCAGGGACTCAGTCACTGCTCGTTGAAAAGTAGACCAGAGGCCTGTGGGCCGTTACGTGCAGCAGAATGTGGCTGCTGCAGTTGTTCTATGAATGTGATTAGAAATCAGCACTCCGAAATACGGCCTCATGTACTCGAAACACCTAGCTATGCAACAGATTTTTAAATCGTCACTTGAATCTAATGTAACCACAAAGCACAGGAGGGTAGATGCCAATGGTGCTCCGCCCTTCCTTGTCACTGTCAGGGAGGGAGGGAGGTCAGGTCGGACCCGGATTTCCATTCAGTCTCCGTAGAGAGCTATTCCAGATTCTGGGCCCGGCGCTTACAGAGCAGAGGGGGCGTCGCCTCCCGGCACTCAGCTCCCTTCTCTCACAGCAGGCGCAGGTTGGCTCTGACCCTGGAGGGGCCGAGGGACCGACATGCTTCTGACCCAAGTGCAGAAAGGAACATGGGTGAGAGGAGCCGCAGTCGGCCTAGAGAGAAGACTCCTCGGCTCACCGCTCGCTGCGGGGTCTCTAGTGCTGGGAGCAGCAGACACGAGATCTGTCCTCTCGACAAGCTTCTAAGTACCCAGCGCAGACCAAGCGTGGGCAGGGCATTGTGCGTGCAGCCCACTCACTGGGGTCTCTGACCCCTCACGGCCCACGATTCGCCGTTTCCGATTCCTTCTCTCTTCTGACTCTGGCGACTGTGATGGTACTCGTTGATTCTGTGAATGTGACTTTGCAGCTACCCTGGGTCGGTGTGACCACGTTGGCGAGACGGTGTTGGTGTGACTGTGTGGGTGTGACCGCGCTGGTGTGATCACGTGGGTGTGACCGCGCTGGTGTGATCGCAAGCAAGGCCTGCCTCCTCCTTGGGCTACCGCGCTTTGCACTGTCTTCAAGCTCCTCCCTTGGTGACACGGCCCACTTTCCCTCTTCTGCAAAGCTGACAAGAGCCCCGCCGTTGACAGAGCCCTCCCTCGCGTTGTTGTCAGGGGTAGACAGGTCGCTCCTACACCTTGGCTCTGGAGGACAGCAGCAGCAAGTGCACAGGGACACACAGGTCCACAACTTTTAATTTCACTTTTGGACAAATGCCCAGAATGGGATGCCTGACTCACACAATAATCCTATTTTAAAAGTTTTAACTCTCACACCAGTTTGTATAACAGTTGTAAAATTTTCCTTTTCCACCAGTTCTTCTAACGGTTTTTATTTTTCCTGCATTGCTAACATTTGTTATCATGTTTTAAATTATCCTTACTGTTATCATAAGATGATCCTCACGGGTGGGAGGATAATCCCTTCCGATTTTGGTTTGCATTTCCGTGATGTCGAGCGCCAGCAGCGCCTGCAGCAACCTCAGTGGTCTCCTCTGTCCCTTCCAGAAGCTTTTGTTGCTCTGGATTTCGTCTTTCGTGGAGGACTTGGGGCCTCATACTGTGAGAGCACATGAACTGCCCGCAGGACAGCAGCACGTCTCCTTCCCAGTGAGACGTCCGCACGTCTTTCCTCACCTGCTGTGCCGCTCAGCTGAATGGTAGAAGTGGCAGCCTGCCCTCACTCAGAAGGAGGTATTTGGGGTTATTAAATGTAGAAAGAAAGTTGTAGCTTTTGGCCATTGAATCCGCTAGGTGTGCACTATTCTTGGTTATTATTGAGGCAACTGCTTTTGATGTGTAGCTTATTGAGAGAATTTATCACGAAAGTCTGGAGGATTTTTTGAAATATTTTTTGTGATCATGTTGTGATTCAAGCCTTCCACTCTGCTAATGTCCCGAAACACATTCACTGGTCATGCCGTGAACCACCCTTGCTTCCCTGGGATAAACCAGCTGACAGGAACAATGTGGCCAGGGCAGACACAGCCAAGTGGCGCCCATTTGTGGCCCTCAGAAAGAGGCAATTCAGTAATAAGGAACATGGACATGATCAAGACCTGCGCTGATGGCCGGAGGAAGGTGCGGCCTGGCCTGGGGGAGCCCGCTGCCCGCATGGGCAGGCGTCTTCCTTCCAAGGGGATGGCACCTGAGGTACTTTTCTAAACAAGGCAGAAAAGCTCCCAAGATACCAGGAAGCAGCAGGGAGCAAAAGGAAATGCCACAAGAGACACAGAGGCAGCAAGGGCCACTCATGTCGGGGAAGGGCTGCGCCGTTCTCTGGGGTCAGCATGTCTCTGGGGATCTTTCCATGTGGCAGGAAGATGGAGGCTGGGCTTTAAACTTTTCAATTAATTATAAGAAGCCAAGATTCTTTCTTCTTATGTAAAGTGTTCAACATTTAAATATTTGTAATTGATTTGACAAGTTTTTAACCAATGTATTGGCCCACAAAACTGTGATGCAGGTTGCTTGTGGCCCACGGAATAAACTTTCCTGAGCTCTGGTTGAACTGGGTCCAGCCTGGCAAACACGTGGCTGGAGGAGGGAGAAAGGTCCTTCATCAAAACCAGCTCCTCTGTAACAGGACTGCGACTGCTGAAGCTTGGGGCACGTGCTAAAGTAGGTGCACGGATTTGGGAACAAGCTGTGTGAGAAAAGGAGGAGGAGCTGCGAAGGACAGGGTTGCTCCGGGCCGCAGTGCGCACTGTGTGTGGGCTCGGAGGCACACCTGTGTGGGTACTGAGGACTGAAGCGGGGCTTCCCTCAAGCCACACGCACACGCCACCACCACCGAGCCACACCCCACTGCCTGGAAACAAAGTCAGAAGCGAGGAACGAAACAGATCTCAAGTGTTCCAAAGCTTTGTAAATGGGTTCTAAAATTGTATCATAAACATAAAGAAACTGCAAAACTAGGGAAAAGATAATCTTGCTTAATGAAAATCCTTGATGTTGCTATTAATATTTTTTTCTAGAAATCGAGTATAATTCCTACACAGTCTTTTCACTGTATTTTATGAATATTGTCAGTGGGTAACAAGTACTTAATAAAGCATAAGAAAGTCAGGCTATATAAACAATCTTAAAGTACACAAATTTAAATAACAATGAGTAGGAAAAGATTACTTTAAAAAGCTTTTTAACAGTAAATTTTATTATATATACTTTAAATCTCCCATGCAACAAAAGATTCTACAGAGCAAATTAAAAATAATCTGTATTTAAAGCAACATATATACTAAGTGAAAATATTTACAACACATATTACAAACAAGTAATGGACATAAGAGTTTACCAAAAACAATAAGAAAAAAGAGAAATACATAGAAAAAAATACTGCCTGCTAAAGCAGGCACAGGCACAGGGTTCAATCCCTGACCTCGCCCTGGGGTGGGCTGAAATGGAGACTGGGACTGGGTATGGTGGCACGTGCCTGCAACCCAGTGCTTGGGAGGCTGAAAACAGGAAGATCACTACAAGTTTGATCTCCATAGTGAGACCCTGAACACCCTTATATTCTGTGCTAAATACAGGAAAGAAAAAAGAAAATTGGACTGAATATCTAGACTCACTAAAGTCTCAGAAACGTGTCTGAGGTGTGCACAGTATTTGTAGCCTGTGGTTTATTTTATCAATTGCAAAGGAAATAACTGCTAAGAACGATGGTAGATTGGGTGCACAGCACAGGTAACTGTCCTTGAGGCAGAGTGACAGCAAGGACGTGCTTTGCGTGACAAGCTGAAAAGGAAGCCTGCGGGGCCTCGGACCCTAAACACACAGTGGATACTTGCTGGATCCTTCCCAGGTGCAGGCGGACAAGAGCTGTCCAAGTAAAGAAAGGGCTCACGGGAATTTTGGGAAAGCAAAGGCGTGGGCGTGTCTCGATGCTGGAAAGAAAGCCAGTGCGGCTTCGACGACGGGTGCCCGGCAGGCTGCTGGACGGTGCCCATGGCAACATTTCACTCATTTGCGAGCAGTAGAAAAGAAATCAAATCATTTTAAGGAGGCAAGAGCTGAATTGGGGCCACCTTTTCCAGGTTCTTTCTGCGGTGACCCGGGAGGGTCCCAGGAGGAGAAGCAGAGATCTGCCAGAGGCGGTTGCTATACCTCAGGCAAGGGTTGACGGCAGTGTGGAGAGGAAAGGAACTGCTTTGAGAAAATGCATCAGCGTTTTGTGCCAGACTGTGAATGCGCAGCTCGGGTTTTCTCTATTTGAAGGGAACCGGTCTCCTCGTGGTGTTTAGACCGCAGAGGGAGAGGAGGCCCTGGGACGGAAAAGGGTGCAGCGGGCTGCGGAAGAACGCAGTAAGAAGTCAGGGACGGGCTCAGGAGGGTGCTTCTACATGCCCAAAATGACCCTATGCGTTCATCAGTTCGATAAAACCTGCTGTCCGTGTCTTCTCTCGGCGCCCTTTGAAATGGAAATGCCTCCTTCCAACTTCATGAAATCTCTTACTTTTCGCATTTCATCATTTTTTTAAATACTTGAATGCTTTGCTTTGAGTTTCAAGTAATTTTGATTCTTCTCGAATTGTACTTATTAAATCCACTTGTCAATATCCTGAAGGTGTTTGTGTTTATGGCTGGCGGCTCGACACATGACTGTAACCTCGATTCCTCTAGGAAGCACTCACGGTGGGCTGCTTGCAGCAGTGGGGGCCTAGGCGGGACTTGAGAGCTGTTGCCTCCAGCCGTGAGACAGAGACCCTGAAATCAGGAGCCCCCCTGGAATGCCAGTGGTCACAGATGTGTGTCACAGGATGGCAGCCGGAGCACGAGGACAGTGTCACGTTGGCCTTTTATGATTTCTCTTTAAGCAGGGAAACAGAATAAAATAGCAAAGGTGCTGCAGTTCCAGCAAGCAGCAACTAGTCCTGTGAGAGCCCAGTGGTCGGCGGGGCGCCCTGCCTGCCCGAGAGCCCCATCCTCCTCAGCACACACGTCGGGAGGAAAGCAGCCCGCGGGCAAACTTTGGGCACTGAACTGGGATGTGGTTACCGTTTGCACATTAGTGTCCACAGACTTCCACCTCTCCTGTGCGGAACAGCGGCCAGTGAGTTCAGAGTTATGGACTCCAGCGCAGCCTGGGTTGGGCGTCACAGGCACCATTGTACTACCATTGTATTTGTAGTTCCCAAAACCAAGTTGGAGATCATAACTGCAGAGGGCATTAGCCACATTAGGCATCTTAAAGGTGTTCCAGAAATCTTTAACAGTCAGTACAAGGGAAAATATTTAGTATATGAATTTGCCTCAAAGCAAAGTAGGTTTTAATTTATAAACGATGTCTATATTTTAAAGTAGTCTTTTTTTTTTCTTTTTTTTTTTTTTAATTTTGGTGGAACTGGGGATTGAACTCAGGCCCTTGCACTTGCCAGGGAAGCACTTATTCTACTGAAGTATCTTCTCGGCCCCTAAAGTAGTCTTGTAAAACTATAAATTTGTACTGAATATAGGAGTGTTGAACAAAATACACTATGTTTAGGGCTGGTGAGATAGCTCGGCAGGCTAAGCTCCTGCTCAGGCAAGCACGGGGTCAGGTCCGATCCTGGTACCATGTGCCATGCCAGCCCCACGCCTGCGCACCCTGAGCTGGTGACCTAGTCCAGGGGTAGCAGCGCACGTCTATAATCCCAGCACTGGGGAGGCTGAAAACAAGAGGATCACAATGAGTTTGAGCTAAGTAGTGAGACCCTGCACACACACACACACAAAAAAAAAAAAAAACCCTAAAAAATACACTATTTTTAACTAATCAGAATCTTTTCTATCCATAGTAGGTGGATATTGAGAAGAAAAAGAGCAATTCTAACATGCATGCAGTTAAAGCAAAATCTTAATTGATGTATTAGTCCTTGAGCAAATTACTGCATCTATTTCTGTAAAATTTTATTACTCATGTTCCACAGTAAAATAATACAAAATTTCATCTGTCTTGGGATATCAAAGCCCTTTATTTTAAAATTTAATTCCCAGGCCATTTGATTACTTACTTCTACTCAAGAAAAGCTCTGTACACCAAAAGCCACATGCAAAGAAGTTAGCTATTTTCTTTTCTGTTTAACATTCCGTTCAGAATCTGTGTAAGGTTTATTTCCTACCAAAGAAAGCCATGTTTTAGCTATGTAAACATTTAAGTTTGATTTACCATATAATTTCAGACTCTAGAAAGCCCTAAATTCATCGTAGTTTACACGCTCTCTCTAGTCCACACAATTTGCCAAGCGGCACACTACAGACCTGCTTATGCTTTGCAGCCCCCCGGAGCCCAGCGTCCTCCTCCACAGTCTGACAGTCGTGGCTGAGCTCAGGCCTGGCCAGCTCAGCAGCACCCTCGGGTCCCTGCACACCCAGGGCTGCTGCGGTGCTGAGACCGCGCAGCTCCAGGAGTGGCGACTCACATCCACCTACAGACAGCACCTCGATCCCTTCCCTGCTGACAACATCGGCTGAAAGCTGCCATTATCCTGAAGGGAGCCCTCTGGGTGCATTCTTAGTGGGATGAAGGTTCCACTATTTTTCTTAAGTGATTCTTTCATTTTTTTAACTGTTAGAATCCTGAAGAGGTTGGGCCTTTTTCTTTTTTCTTTCTTTGTTTTGGCCAGTTCTTACATCTAAACAATTTTTCATTTGCACAAGAAGCGTCTAGAGACCACACAGAGCCGCGTGCTTCTCGGCCCTGGCATTCCGCTTAATTTTTACAGTCCACAGCAAAGCTGTAATTGTTCACCAGCCAGCGCCAGCTAAAGGCTCCCCCGGTCACAAGCTGTCAGCAGCAGTCTGTCCAGCAGTGGGCACTGCCTGGAATGGAGCAGCATCCCATACCGCGGCATTCCTTGGTGAGCTACAAACAAGGCAAGATGCGACATTTTCGAACAGAAAACCATTACTAACCACACGTAAGAAGACCGGGGCCCTGACATTTCATTAACAGAGTTGAGCATTTCGTTACTGCAGAATATTGCTCCTTGGTCATTGCTGGCCTGTAGGTCAGCAGATAGCAAGATAGTTTAGTTACTTAGATGCTTTCTTTTTGTCTCCCCCTGACTTAGAAATGTGGCAATAAGCCTCTTTCTTTAGATGTTCAATCATGATTTATTAAGTGTCCAAGATATCCAAACCTCTGTCCCACAATGTATAAAGAAAACAGGCTTCAAATGATCAGCCCAGATTTCCTGTAAAGAATGTGGACTGCTAAATTCATCAGTGAACCCGACAAAGCCAAGCACTTCAATATTTAAGAGAGCATTCTCCCTCAGCTGTAGAGGGCTGCTTAGGAAACCCGAAGTGGGGCAATTGCTTAAAACTTGCTTCATCACAACTGAGTTGTGGACTCCAATGGACACAGTGCAGCACCACGGCTCTGTGCACCCGGACAGCCGTGGCGCCCGTGCGGGGTCTCCCATCCCAGCTAACTGGAATTCCTGTCTTCTTAAAACATGTGCATTTCGATGGATTTTCCACGTGGGGTCCGGCCACTTGGGCACAGTTCTGAGTCAGAATGTGCTGCAGGCTGCCCGCTTCCTGAGTCTCTGGGTTCTTTCCGCACTTACGCTTGAGTGCCAGAACTCTTTGAGTCCATAGACTAGACCTAAACCATCTCTGCAATCTCAGGTGTCCAACTTGAGCAAACTAGGAACAGAGTACTCAAACTAGCAGTTTGCACATATGGTATGCCCCCCTCCCCAGCTGCACACATGGTAGATCCCACTCCCCATCCCAGACAGCTTTTTAATTCTTCATATAAGCTGCCCAGGGCTTAGCACTGTGTGTAAAATATACATCTATGTGTTTAATTCACTTAAGAGGATGCTGATGTAAGGAGAGGCTGCAAGCGAGATCCAGTGGTCTTATTGTGACACGGGAAAGGAAGGAGCGCACTGTGAACGCTGGAAGTTGTGCTGCTCTTGTGAATACAAGGGGTCGGATGATAAGGCTGGAAGAACCGGGGATGCGCTTTGGCACCAAGTCTTTTGTGATGTACAAAGAATCCCAGGTAGTGCTTGCAGTAAGCTCATGCCCTATTAGGAGCCATAGACAGCTTGGGACGCGCTGTCAGGTCCCTTTCCAGCTGTCTTCCAAAGATAATCCCGCATGACCTCCTCCGGTGATGGTCACAAGCAGGAAGGCGAGTCTCGTGGGTGTCTGCCAGTGGTCCAATCGAACTAATACATCTTATAGCCGACCTGGAGATGCGACAAGTCCTCACTACGAATCAGCCGCACCGGAGAGCTCTAGTGGGTCACAGCAAGACTTTGTTGGTGTTGGCCCCTTCCTGACACACACCGTGGGGCCGAGGGAGCCGAGGGTGCCTTGCTCACTGCATCTTCAAGCGTTTCCGAGAGGCGTTGACTTTGGCAAGCTCTGCGCTTATCTTGCCAAGCGCATTTTCCATTAGTATTTACAGCTGTATGTATTTGTCAAGGAAAGTCTCTGAATGCTTCTCATTAAACAGAGCTGTGAAACACACAAATGAGCCCTTGGATACTCTATGATAGGCCACTTAACTCAGTTATTTAGAGGAAAACTAGTAAATAATAAGGGATTTCACATTTGCCAATGAGCCCACCATTTCAAAGCTTTCAATTGTATCTAAATTTTACATTAACATATTATTAAATCCTGGAGTTGAAGAATGTGGCTTCTGTCTAGGCTTTACACTTATATAATTTTCAGTCATTTCACTGTTTCTGTGTAATTTATCACAGCTTGTCTGACACCACAATGTCGTAAGTGCTTGGACTGGAGCACACTGTTGCCACCAGTGTCTCCTGGTCACCTATTAGGCCATACAGATCAGTAATAGCAGTAATGGTCACCCGCATGGGCAGTCACAATTGAACTTTCCATCAGACATGCAGAAAATTAGGTGGGGCCGGCGAGGTGGCTCAGCAGCGTGAACGCCGGCCTGGCAGGTGTGCAGTCCTCAGTTCAATCCGCAGTACCGCAAAACAAACAAACAAACAAACAAAAAAAAGCTTAACAGCTTATGCCTCCTGGTGGAAAATACTGTGGAGTCAGAGTATGTTAAATGTCACGCGCAGCTATGTGCAACAGTGGATTGCGGAGCGCAGTGTGCTACGCTATTTACTAAGGCACTAGGTCCAGGACAGCAGATGCTGCTGCCAACTGCACTAATGCTGACGTCAGTGTCTGTGAAGGGTTAGGGCTGCATCTAATTCTCATGAGCTCCGCCCGCCAGCAGCCGAGCATCTCATCATCTAAGGAAGGGATCAAGTGAGAAATGAGTTAAGCAGTTGTGAGGTGCAGGCTGTGGCGTCTGCTGCTGAGGCCCTTCAGTACCCCTCGAGCACCATCGCTGTCCCTGGGCAGCCACTGTGAGAGCTTTGGTCTCTCACCCTCTGCACGTGCTCTCGCCGACATACTTCCCATGAGGGGCAAAGGCAGGATGCTCTGAACTCCTGTAAGTACTCTGCTAAACACTCCCCCTCTGATGTGCCCATACCCGCCTCCCTGCAACCCTCCCTGCTGTCTCAGGCACCCTGCCTGCTTGCCTCTGTGTGCCGAAGTTCCCAGGCCACCAGATGAAGAAGCAACGAAACCATCACAGAGAGGTCACCCTGAGTTCTGACAACCATGTCAACTAAGGTGTGCAAAGGGCCTTGCTTGGTAAAGCCCACTCTGAGACTTTTCAGGGGTCAAAGGTGCAGGTGACTTTGATGACGGGAACCCAGGGCTTTCATAAGTAGAGCAGCTTCCAGAGGTGGCCTCCAGCAAAAGTTGGAGGGGAGCGCAGTGAGCTGTTGGGAGGCCAGTCGTCCACAGCAACTGGACGGAGACTGCAGTGTGACTTGGCCTGGAGCTCCGGGGGCAGAAAGCTGAGGGAGTGTCTGTGCTAGGACGCCTCCTCGTCCTGCCTGTTTGCTGGGTGTATGAAAATTGTTGCTGCTGTTGGCATTTATAAAAACTGAAAGAAAGAAATAAAATTGAATTTGAACACTGGATGAACCTAGGAACGAGTTCCCATGTACTGAATCAGTTTTTGCACAAAACAATGACCCCCACTTTTTTCACCTGACTAAAACATTTTTAAAATCATTCAACTGACTAAAATATTTAAAAATGTAAAAATTAGGGCTAGGAATATAGCTCAGTGGCACAAATGCCTGCCTGTCAAGCATGAAGTCCTAAGTTAGACTTCTCAGTATTAAATATATGTATATATGCATTATAGTTATATCAATTTATGATAGTAGTAATTTTATTTCAACAATAAGAAAATTTATTATTTAATCTTTTTTTACTTGTTTGGAACAGGGTCTCCCTATGCAACTCAGACTTGTAGTGATCCTCCTGTGTCAGCCTCCCCAGCACTGGAATTACATGCGTGTGCCACCACGCAGGTTTCAGTGGCCTGCGCAGTACATCCGGGTCCTAGGCTAGCATGGCATCTGTATGGGGGATCGAACCTAGTGCCTTGCACTTGTCAGACAGGAGCTTAGACTGCTGAGCTATCTCCCCAGGCCCAAACATTGTTTTCTAAACTGAGACTACCATGATAAATCTTAAACCCTTCAGGTCTACATCTCATGAACATTATTCTGTTCTCACATGTCCCTTGCTCACTTCAAAGTAAACAAGTAAAAGGGAACGTTATCCGAATGCTGTGGGTGCCACTAAAGCAGCTGTGGAGCTGTGATAAATAGCACGACTTATGTCAGGCCACTTAGGCTTTTGTTGTAATGATTTAAGGCAAAGCAGGTAGAAAACAAAACTAAAAAAATTGTTTGTAAAAGAAAATTAGCCTTCTGAATACAGGTTGTTTGTCATGACATACCAGTTGCTGCTAGGATGTCTCTCAGGTAGATGGTTGTTCAAGAAGAAGGGGGTGGTGAATGAAAGCAAGAGACAGGTAAAGGAATGTTGTGGGACTGTCCTGCTTCAAGGCTGTATATGGTGAGATTTTTGGACTTATGTGCAAACATAGGAAGTATACAATTCTTTATACCTATTTTTAAAATATATTCTTATTTTTAATTTTTTTATCATATTCTGCAGGGACTTAAAGTTCAACATATCAATACTTGATGAAAAATACCTGTTCCATATTTTGCCTAAGATGTTTGATATTCAGACAGATAGTGAGGTTAAGCTTAACAGCCTAAGTTGTATGGTAATAACAATAAGCTTGTCTTCTGGAGGGTTAACAACCTAAGTTTGCAGACCAAAATTAGAGAAAAAGGAGGGCTGTAGGAAAGCCAACATTTTGGCTCTAGCCTTCTGAGGTCAATTAAGACTCAGGACATATGAGAACTTGTACTATAATGTCATGTAACTCAGTAGTGTCCCAAATTTTCTGATCAAGGAGGTTATGGGGCCAAAGAGGAAAGTGATCAACGATGTAGAGTGTGCCTAAGGAGAGTCACATAGAAAGAAAACTTTCTCTCAGGCTTTCACAGAACACATTGGCCAAGCAATGGTCATGACTCATCCACATGGCTGACACTGACAAACAATCTGAGGTACAGGATCTCAAGATAAATCCTGAGGGGATTTCACTGACCTCATCAGACCCAAAAGCTACAACTCTTGTTGCATAGGTCCTGCTTTACCTTGGTCTTAACCACCCAGCAGAAAAGTATAAAAAAGAAATATAAGAAGTAAAACCATGCTGTTATGTTGAGCTGTAGGGGACTTAGGTCAACAGTTTCTGACATTGCCTGTGAAGTGGAAGACCCAATACTATTAGGGACTAATGAACTCTTTTGGATTATTTTGCTGAGTTAACACACCTATAATATTCAAATAATGGAACTTAACAACAACAAAAAAAAAGGTACACAGATGAATGTCCATTTTGTATTTGTGTATTCAAGGTGGTTGGGATATATAGTTACATTCTCTTAAAGAATACAGTGATTTGTTCTAATGGTGTTTGTAGATAGGATATCATGTCTGCATCTTGTACAGCAATTAACCACTGGGAGGAATGTATGTAATGTGTTAATTATTGAAACTGTCCTACCAATTTGGTTTGAAACTGTCTCATTGCTATTTGTTTATCAATAAAATTATGGAAAAAAAGAAAAAAGAAAATTAGCATCACATCTTGGCCTTTTGGCCAAGGTCCAGTGGACCATGGCCCTCACTTGTTGTGGGCATTAAGTTCCAGATACCACATGATAAGGAAAAATCAGCGAAGTAGTGACGTTTTACATTTATTTTAGTATTTAACATAGTTCAAGGCTCTATGAACCCCTCCCACACTCTTATAAGCCTTTCCAAACTTTTAGAAACACTTCTAATGTTCTTAACCATTTTCCTTTCTTTTTAAAATGTATTTAGTACAGAGTAAGCAGGGTCTCACTACTTAGCCCTCAGACTCGTAGCCATCCTCCCATTTTCGGGCTCCCAAATGCTGGGATTACAGGCACTTGCCACCTCGCCCAGTCTCAGTCCCCGTAGCAGCACACCCCAGGGGTGGGGCCAGCATGGCATACTAGGGATTGAACCCCAGCCTCTGCACTCTGCCTAAGCAGGCACTTTGATCTGCTGAGCTATCTCACCAGCCTTATTGTTCTTAACCATTTTCTAAACTCATAAACCTACATAACTTTAACAACACATGTATACTGTACCATACTCCAAAATCTTGTGATATAGTGAAAAATCCATGATAAATAAATTATATTAATATTTTTTGAAACCCCAGGAAGCAGTGAGCCTGCAAAAGTTGAACCATGATATAGCAAGGGACTACTGTAAAAGAAAATTAAACATCTAAATCTTAGATGTCTTAACATATTTTCAGTTTGTCTTTGTGTTCTATGTATTATTCTTTTAAAAACACCTATCTATTTAAAGGTTACTAAACCTTAAATTTTAGTATTAAAAAATCTCAAGGGAAAAAATATATAACAGAAGAGCTCACTTACAATACTTAATATAACATGACCAACAGTAGACAGCTAAACCCTGTGTGACTTTTGTTGTGAGGTGGCATGAAATATTATATATTAACCAGCGGATATGGCTCGGCAGCATCAGCATCTGCCTGGCAAGCGCAAGGTCCCAAGTTCAAACCTCAGTGCCGACCAAAAAAAAAAAAAAAAAAAAAAAAAAAAAAAAAAAATGGGATTTCACCAGTGATTATTCCAGTAAAAGATCTTTTATTCTAACCTAGAAAACCTTGCATATAGTGTCTAGTATTCTCAAAATACAGCAAAACGTTCTGAAATAAGCTGTAATGCATCAAGAAGAACAAACAAAATCAAAAGCGCGAGTGTTCCCTTAGACAACCGTCGTATTTGTTTTAGGTTATCATCATTACAAATAGAGCCTTCTAACGGACATTTGTGATAGCCTAAACTTCTAATGAAAATTTGTGTAAAATGAAGATGTCAACTCAATGAGAAAAGAAACTATGTTTTAGTCCACGGCATTGTGTCGCGAGACAGCCATGTAGGAAAGCTGAATGTGAGTCGAGTCCTGGCACTAAGACCACAGCTGGAAATATAACACTGATAAGCAAAAATCAAATAAAAGCTAGAGGAAAACGTGCTGAATTTCAATATATTCTGTCTGGAATGGAGAAAATTGCCCAAGTTATGGTTTAATTTAAACCAAAAACAATGAGCAATATTAATAGATGTAGCATTATATAAATATTTTTAAAACACAAAATCAAACAAAACAAACCAACAACCACCACAAAGTGTAAATACGAATTAAAATAACTGGAAAAACCATAATTTGTGCCAGAGCTTATCGGCATATAATTAACCAATGTCTTTGAAAAAAATGAAAAAGCTCCCCAAATTGTTTTTGTTTTTGTTTTTTTTCAATACACAGATATAAAAATGGACATTCATCTGTATCCCCTTTTTTCTTTAGTTCCATCATTTGAATATTACGGGTGTGTTAACTCAGCAATATATTCTAAAAGAGTTCGGTAGTCCATAATAGTATTGGGTCTTCCGCTTGACTGGCCCAAATTGTATATGGAAAAAGCAATTTATAAATAAATAGCACAGAAATAGAGAGAGGAAATGTAAATGTACTTAGAAATATGATAAGTTCTGCTTCACCTGTAATTAGAAAGCTGTGAATTACTACTTTCCTGAGAAAACCCTGGAGGTTGGGCTCATCCTTGTGGGGTAGATGCAAGCACAACCCCACACTGGGGATGCTCGGGATTCCTCGGCAGGAGCTGCGGCCCACCCAGCACCAGTTGTGCACAGGCCCCAGACCTGGGAATCCACTCTAATACACCTCCTAGAGATGTGCAGACAAAAAGTAGGAGAAAAAATAACACGATATGGACAAGGTTATTACTCAGCAGGATCTGAAAAACAAAGACGGAGAAAACCAAATATATCTCCATGTGGGACTGGAGTTGGTTGAATAAACACAGTGAAACAACGCAAACATAGAGCCCTGTAATGCTGAAAAGGGCAGGCGCGTTTCTCTGTACCATGCCGAGTTCTTTCCAGCGTGTGCCTTTAGACCAAGCCAGCTGGCTGAGCTCATGTGGTGCTGTGCATCGGCGAAGGGCAGAGTGCAAGCAACAGCTGTGTACAAGCACAACGCGAGCAAATACAAGCGCTACGCAACACCTTTGGCAATGTGTTTGTGTGGCTATAGCTAATGGTAAACGCTAGAGAGTAATTTTAAAACTAGAAAATATAAGGGTAGTATGGGGGAATGTTAATTTTGATATTGCTTTTACTTATCCATTGTTACTGGAATAAAATACCCAATACCCCAAATTAAGGAAGGGAGTGTTTATTTATATACTTATTTTTATTTTTTATATTTTTGCTGTAATGGGGATCAAACTTGGGACCTTGCACTTGCCAGACAGGCGCTTATGCCACTGAGGTATATCCCCATCCCTGAAAGATTTATTTAGCTCATAGTTTATGGAGGTTTCAGTCCATACTCAGCTGGCTCCAAGACAGAGTGGCACATGGCAGAGGGCAGTATTTCATGGTGGTGGAAATCATCAAAACAGCAAGAGGCAGAAAGGAGGAGCAGCAACAGCAGCAGCAGAGGCAAGCCTCCCTCCCGTCCTTACGCTGCGTTCATGCTATCCACGGGGGAAGCACTCTCACCCGTAACCCCAGCAGCACTCACATCCACAGTCCCGGCATTGGGTCAAGACTTAGCCAAACTCTAGAATCCCGCCATAACCCCAGCAGC
>NW_004524684.1:8180022-8182364 GCF_000260255.1 Octodon degus | reverse complement strand
ATATTACTTGTTAATTTGTTCATACTCGTCATATTTTATCCCTCCCTTTTAAAGCGATAGTGTTACCTTCAAACTAAAATCACAATTTCTAAAACTAACAGTGTTTTTATAGGTGATGGTCACTAATCCTTCCACAGATTTCAGCTTCAAAGGCAACTGCAGGCTACTCCTGTGGGCTGATTTTCTGGGTGAGGATCAAGAGGCTGCAGAGTCTGCGCTGTCACCTTGCTCCTGGAGGTGGGCCAGGCCCGGGCCTGGATTCTTCCCTCCAAGCCACCCAGTGTGAGCAGTTGCAATTTCAGTGTGTGTTACAGGGATGCCATTCATTGGGCTTCTGTGTGTTCGGAAAGCTGCTTGGATTGGGCTTTGTGACTAAGGCAAAAGTCACTTGGGCCATAAATTTTTTACAGCGATTTTGAGTGCCCAGGTCTAGTATTTACTAAGCTCTTCTGCAGTGAAATGTGCATTCTTTATAGGAGTCACATCTTAGGAAAAGAACAAAGTGTGATCCTTATAAAATGATGCAAGTGATTTTAATTTAAAAAAGCTACAAAAAGGGAAGCTATAATCCACCACCTTTTCACTCTGACCCCATCTGCTGTAAATGAATAAAAGCACAAATTGGGGTTTACACCAAGCACTTTAAAGTTAGGAGTGCTTTAAAGCTATAAGCAAATGAAAACCAGAAGGAGAATTGGAAGCTGGGGTCGTCACGTGCTCAGAGACAACAGCTTCTGTCAGGTGACTGTCCTGGGGAACAGTGGGGAGAGCTGTGCCTGGGACCAGCGTCACCAGCCTGTGCCTCCGGCCCAGTGGGCAGAGCAGGCCTAGATCAGCACCAAAGGAAAGTGAGCCGATGCTGGGTTTTCATAAAGACGAATTTACCTTGCTTAACCGCCTCTTGGCTAGGAAAGATCTTCTAGGCTTCCCAGCTACCGTGCCCTTTCTTCACGCTGTCTCTATACACTGAGGATGTACTCTTCTGCTTTTTGTCCTTAGACTTCACTTTATACTTACCTACAAGTTAGTAACTATTTTCATAATTATTTTTAACATTTTTCCTGCCAAGTCAACTTGAAAAGCCAGGGAACCTCTGAGTCTTTCAGCTGACTGATCCACCGGTGGTCCCAAGGCTCTGGCCTCTCCCTGGTGAGAGGAAGACACCAGGCCCGAGGGGACCCCTGGCTCGCTGCTGGGCAAATCCAGCTCAAGGAGCGGTTCTGCCCCAGCGAGCGGCTCAGTGCATCCCCGCGCGCTCCCCGGGCGGTCTCCAGGCTTCCTGCTCCTCTCCCTCGCTGAGCCCTCCATGCGCCGCATTCTGCCAAGCTTCGCGCTCAGAACCACCAGGAGGGCCTCGCTGGTGCGAGCACTCTGCACAGACAGCCTGGCTTCGTGGGCACAGCTGTTCATGTCGCAGTGTCGTGAGCGGGGCTGTGGCCTTCCTACACGCTTGCTGTATTTTTTCCCGAGTCTGGTCTCATTTGCATCAAGGAGAATCCCTGAGATCGCTTCCTTTACCTCACTTTCTGGCAGCACACAGCTGAGAGCCTCTCGGCTCAGAACATAAATGAAGATCTTGCTGCTCAATTCAGACCTCATCCTTTTTCGTATAAATCTGAGGTAATGAACAGAATGCGTTCACTTGTGTAATGGTCATTTATACATCACCACAGTCCTTGCAGAGAGCCTATTCAATCCCAGGCCTAAGCAGTTCTATTTGAATCTGGTTTATGCTTTTTAATTCTCTCCTATATTGTTCACTCATTGTTTCCATTATTTTTCTTGCTTTTTTTTTTTTTCAGAACCAAGGATTGAACTTAGACCCTTGCTCTTGCCAGGCAAGCACTTATTATACTGAGCCATCTCTCTGGCTCCATCATTTTTGTTTTCTATTCTCTATTTTTTTAAATCTGTTTTCTTTAGCTGTGCTGAGCAAGTCTTTCATGATTGTTGTCATTTCATTTTGACTTCAAAGGTCATTTCTGATCTTTCTTCCATAGCCTGTTGGGCTTGTTTCTTTACTTCAAATGCTATCATTTCAGAAATCTCAGGCGTGTGACTCCCAAGTTCTTCTATGTCCTTGTCACCTGGACTTGCTCCAGGTGGGCTGGAGGACTAAGATTGCCTTTGCTCCTGTGTCTTGGCATTTTTTTTAATCTTTTTTTTTTTGACATCAGTTATTTTTATTTTAAAGAAAGAAAAATAAATAAAAACAGTGGTACAAAATTTCAAAACAAGATTTTAGGAGAGTAACAATGGTTAGTACATTGTGTGTTGTTATTGCTAAAGTAGTTTCTCATTTTATAAGACATAAGCAAGAAATAATAAGCAAATAACATAGG
>NW_004524684.1:8171233-8177828 GCF_000260255.1 Octodon degus | reverse complement strand
CCAGCATCCTCCTCAGTTCTCAGCCAGTAGAACTTGCACCAATTCTGGAACTCCCTGAGGGGACACGAAGCCCAAGGGTCGTGAACTGACTGCAGGGCTACCTGTTGGCCACCGAACTTGTGCAGAGCAACTCTCTTGCATTTTCTTGGGCCAAAGAAATCGAAGGAAAATAGTGTATTTTAAAAGTAAATTGTCAACTATGAAATACAAGTGTCTGTAACATACTGTAATTCAAAGACATGACCAAAGTCCTGGAGAGGAGATAAGGGTGAATATTCTGATGTGTGGTCAACCTTAATGCTTTAAGAGGCCTGTGAAGGGCACCTCTGTAGGCCCCCCATGCACACACGCCCTGGCACCCACTCTTCACCTGAGGCTTCCACTCAGCAGCCATGCAGGATGAGCTCTTTGAGGTGAGATCAGCTTGTATTTCTGTGTTTTCTGTTTTAAACTTTTCCTGTACATTTTCTTTTGTCAAATAGAGCTCACTAATGTTTCTGTTTTGTTTCTTTTTTATTTTAAAGAGAAGGAAAACAATAAGACCAATAGCATGTAATTTCTAAACTAAAGGACAGTACCAATGTTCAGAGCAACTGGCATTGCTATCTTCAAAGTAGTTGCTCATAATACAAGATATGTGCATTAACATTACACCAAGCAATATAGGCATATGCCTATCCTTTCAGTGTATTTTCCTCTAAACCACTAAATCCACTTTTCTTTATAAAAATATATTATTAATGCTAACAAAATTAAAAGAGTGTATAAATTATAATAGATACCTTTCAATTCTTGAATTTTTGTTAGGTAGGATTACTACCTCCATATATTTTACCCCAAATCCTTTGGGGTGTTTATAATCTAATTGCTTGGGTGCCTCCCTTGCTTGGGGACAGAATCACCTTATGAATCCTTAGCGCTGGTGCCAGCTGCTCTGAATGGGCCAGGACTAAGAGATTCTTTGAATGGTGCCTGGTGCTGGGGGTGCAAAAGTCCCCCATGGACCTGCTCCGCTCGTGAGTTGGTGGCCCCAGGAGCTGTTAGCAGGTAGAGTCCGGGTGGAGAGAGTCCCTCGAGCCCCTCTCTGTGCCTGGGCTGTCTCCCTCAGGCGCGCCCTCTGTGCCTTCGTCCCTGGACATCCTGAGCTGAGTGCTTTCCTGCCATGGCTTCATGCTAGGGTGATGCTGCTTTGGGCCCAGCTGACATGTACTGCAACAGGGAAGGGTTTTTGTTTCACCTACAGGTAGCTGACCAACCCAACCCATGACGTCAAGGTCTTAGAAGGTCAAGTCCTCTGGGTAGGAAGGTCAGTGCTCTGCTGTCACCCTCCTGGAAGACACAGTGAGAGGGACGCACCTCTGGGCAGCACGTGCAGCTCCCCTGGCTTTGCTGGTGCTCCAGGCTTGAGTTCCCACCACGCCCGGTGGTAGAGGGTGCAATCTGTTGCTTCTCAGCTGCCTGCCCTGTGGTCTTTCGTAATGCAACCTCAGCGTTGAGACTGGGCGGGCACATGGCTCGTGCCTCCTGTTCCCAAATCAAGATAAAGACGCCATGGGCCCAGGAGCACCTGGTCAGTGCTTCTTAGCACTTGTAACCTTGGGACCTGCAAGAGAGACATGCTTCTTGCTTGTATTGCATGTGGCAGGGAAAGGAGACTGGTGCAGCACCTGCCCAGGATGCCCCAGGTCGCAACCCGCCTTGCCAGCCACTAAAACACAGACACTGAGAAATGATTTCTGAAGTACCAGCTGAGAAGAGGACGAAAAGTCCTCAGAGCAATGTGAGCCCATTCTCACTGTCGATGACCTAGGAGGGACTTCCTCAAGCAGCTCCGTGTCTTCCTGCTGTGAGGCACCTGTGCTTTGCCCCGCAGAAATTCCTGAGCTACACGGACACACTAGGAAGTTGGCATTTACATCAGGACAGAGGGCCTTTCTGCAAGCAGTGCTAGAAGTGAAACTGTCTTCAAGCTTATGAAAAGGGCAGCACCTGCTTTTAAGTAAAAACAGGTGAGTAAATAAAATCACTTCTGAGAATGACAAGGCCTTGGAAGAGAATAAATCAGAGTCAAGTGCTGGAAAGCGATGGGGTTGGGGGGCAGCTTAGGAAGCATCGTAGGACAGTTGTCCAGGGTCAGTGCAGCCCTGCCTGCTGGGAGAGGTCACTTTGTCCCAGCAGGGGACACAGCAGGCTCTCGGGACAGGATGAACTCCGGGATCTGAGGAACAGAGGGACAGGCCATGTGTTCCTGCGATGGAGAACCAGGAATGAGCAGAGATGGCAGGCACATTGCCTGCCTTTACAGAGATAGATGGGATTTTATCCTGGGCTAAAGGGTTGGAAACTGCTGCAGCGGCCTAACGGGCATCGCTCTTTGGCAGTCACTCTGCCTGTGTTGCAGAGCCGTAGCGGGGACCCGGGTTGAGCACAGTTAGAGCCGCTGAGGCCAGGGCCCAGCTTGCACCAGGATGGGAGAGCTGGGATGAAGTGCATGAAATCAATCAGCTCTGTCTGGGCTTAGAGGAGGCCTCTCCCAGAGCCGGGAACATCGTGAGAGTCGCAGCAGCAGACCGAAGCAGCAGACTGACTGACACTCGCTGCTGAGCAGCAGGAAGGACAGCTATGCGGGGGAGCAGCCGGGAGCGCCTGCCGGCCCACCGCCATGAGTGTGGGCTTCGACCTTGTCCTCGCAGCTTCCAGACTCGCACAGGCATTGGAGAGTGCAGAAAGCACACAGTTAGACGCAGGAGCCATCTGTGATCGTGGGGATCGCTCTGAGGCGGAATCCCTCTGCTTCTCTGACCCATCTGTGAAACGGCTCACCAGGCCTTGTGGAGTGCCGGCTCCAGGCTCTCATCCCCTGCCTAGGCTTGCCTGTGCACCGCTGCTGCACGGTGTCCTCCCGGTAGAGTTCTGCCTTCTACCGATACACAAACGTCTGTCGGTGCTTTAGCACTCACACCTGTAAGTGCTATTGGAAGAAATCATCTTTATGTCCTTCAGGAAAATGCAGCAAACAACAATAGTGACAAAAGAGAGAGAAAAAGGCTTTCACTCTAAAGAGGTGCACTCAGACTCTCAGGGTGATGTCTGGCCCAGGAGCAATGATGGTTTCAGATTGTCCTCTCCTCCAAAATTAGGAGAGAACGGATTTCCTTTATATGAAGCTGCCCAGTTTGTGACAGTACCAGACAGAACTGGTGAAGGCCTCAAGCAAGTATGTTCATGTCGGACCCCCGATGTTCAGAAGTGATGGGCTGTGGACATTTCCTGGTGTCTCCCAGGAAAGCCTGCTCGGCCTCACAGTTGGTGAAATTACACAGCGCTTCCTTTGAACTGAAAATGGACTGGTCCTGTTACTCCTCCTGTTGTGACCATTTGCTAAAACCTTGGTGCCAAGGTTGTGTGTGTGTGTGTGTGTGTGTGTGTGTGTGTGTGTGTAAGTGTGCACCATAATTTCCGTTTTTGACCTATCCAGAAAGTAAAGAATGTTTTATAGCGAAGGTCAAAATTTTAGGCTCTTTCAGTAGAAACCATCACACCCCGGAACGGGATACTCTCTGAAGAGTCAAGGTGACAACTCACAGTCCGTCAAGGAAAGGATTCTCCTCATCACGCTCGTGAGCAGTCTCAAACAGAACTCCTTCCTTGTGCTACCATCTCTGATTAAACGTAGGCACCAGTAAAACTGCTTTTATATTTTCACCCCTCTGGCCATTTAATTTCTGGCTGACTCTGTTCACTGATTCACAGTCCTAGATGGGACATGGGGTTCTCTGTACTTCAGAGTTGGAAGCTCTGTGAGGTCTTGGGGTACCTCGGCTCACCCCCACTCAGATACCTACATACTCCCAGCTATTAATAACTGATTACAAAATTAGCATCCCTCCCACACTCTCGAGGGGCTCTTCCACACATACCTGACGTCACAGCGACTGGCAGCTCAGACCTACCGGCGTTCCAGCAGCTCAGCCCGACCAGGGACCACAGCCTCCCGGGCAGGGGCAGGCTGCTCCAAGGTCCCACCTTTCTGAGCTCCTGTTCTGCCAAGGAGAAGCCAGAGAAGCCAAGGCTGACTCTTTGGCTGATGGAAGAAGAGCACTATACTTGCATTAGATGAGTTCTAGAGATAAACCATAGAAAAAAGGGTTTGATTTTGGGGATCCTGACAATGACCTTTTTTTTTGAGGGGGGGGGCTGGATCAGGCTGCCTTAAGGGCATATCTGGTAATGCAGGTAGAGGTGGGGATCCAACCACATTATCCTGCACCTGACTTCATTTGCATGAGCAGGTACTTAAGCAACTAAGCTAAGGGGCAGGCCCCCTGACAATGATTTTTTTTTTTTTTGAAGGGTTTGGTTTTGGAAGTAAAAATAAATACTCAAGAATAGTTCTCAAAAAGAAGCTGTTTTTTCCAAGAGTGGCTGCACCACTTAGCTAAGCTGTGGGTTCACTGAGAGCTAAATTCAGTTAGTGTTTGTAATGAGAAACCTGCTAGCATTGCTTTCGGGCTGTGCGTGGGCTGCGGGTGGAGCGCTGGCCTAGCATGTGTGCAGCCCGAGGTGCCGCTGCTTGCACCCCGAAAGCAACATGCGATTCGCAGTAGGAAATGTCAGGTGCGGTGTAGAGCATCTTTAATCTCCAAGTACCTCAGCATTAAACTGAAGCAATCCCTGTAATTGTGGGATCAGGCCATGCACTCAAAGGAAAGCAGAATGTAGGATGCTGTAGACGGATGTCAGTCCCTGCTGCTCTCTGTCTCCTCTGCCTTCTCCTCCTCTTCTCCTAAGACAACAAATACCATGTCACAGCTCCACAGGGCTTATCATTATTTACGCACATTATGTCATGCCGTTAGTTGTAGAGGAAGCCTAATGAAGCCAAGCCAGGGAATTACGCATTTTTCTTATAGGAAATAAGGTGTCAGAGCTATTAAAAGTGCTGAAACTTTATCAAACCATAAACAGTAAAATACAAAATTCTTAGCAGGAAATTTCAAGGGACATAATGGAGCTGTCACATTCATCCTTCGGAAGAACCTGTGCGTGCGTCTGAACAGCAAATGATATGCAGAAGTCCTTTGAAAGCGGTCCGCGATTTCATTCTACCATAAACACTTGAAAAGAAAGTCCTGCTACTCCCCGAGGCACAGGAAATAATAGATGTCTGAAAAAAGTTATTTAAATTCCTTGAATACCAGGGAAGGAGTGATTACTAGAGAAAGAAGAGGACTGTTTTGTTTGGTTTCGGAGTTTTCCTTTTCTCAGTCTTTGATGTATGTCCTACCACTGTAATTCAGAGCAGGAAAAAAAGAGAGAAAAGAGATGTAAAAAATGGTCAAGAAATTGGGCTGTTTAATAGCTGCAGTGAATAATTACGTAGTAGTTAAGATAAAGCACCAGCTTGTTTGTAACCTCCTAGTAATGCCTGGTTTACTGCTCCCCCTTGAATTTCTGTCATTTTTCCGCACTTGGCCTTACGTTCACAGCCCTGAGGACATTCCTTCTGCGCTTTTCATACCACCCCATGGGCACTTCTTTCTGGTTCCGAGGAGTTGCCATTTTTGGCAAGTACCACGTCTCACTATAAATTTTAAGGTTCTTTTGTTGCTGTTTAACATTTTTAAATTTTTACAAGGCTCTTCAATTCCCTTTGAGTTATGCTTCCAAGCTTTTAATTGATTCGGTTAAACTCGAATCTGACTTTGAGTATTAAATCAAATAGGAACAGAAAAGAAGAACGAGGGTCGGGGAGATGGCTCAGTGGAATAAGCACTTTCTTGGCAAGTGCAAAGGCCAGAGTTCAATCCCTGGTTCTGCAAAAGAAAAAAAAAAAGAAAGAAAGAAAGAAAGAAAGAAAGAAAGAAAGAAAGAAAGAAAGAAAGAAAGAAAGAAAAGAAGAATGAAAGTATAAATGCCATGTAGTTCCTCAAACTGTTGAGTTTGGAGACAGCGGCAACCTGAGCTTGCGGCGCTGTGGCTTTGCTGCCTGGAACATCCGGGCCTTCCTCCCTGCTCCCCTGCAGCAAGGTTCCTGGGCCAGGCGCGCTCTGGGCAACATCCCGCCTACGAGAGAAAGACGAAAGAGCGACAACGGTGGCTCTCTCGGGCTTATTTTCCCCAGCCCACCCAGCGAGGGGCTAACATCGCTGCTCACACTGCTGCGGCCTTTGTGGTCATGAATTATTTTTATTTCCAAAGTAAATCTCTTTAAGCGGACACGGTCACTTTAGGAATGAGCCAGATCTGCAGCACTAAATCCAGCTTCACAGTCTGCGTTGGCTTCTTCCTGTTGAGATCTTCTCTCGCCTGGAGCCAAGTATATAAATTGGAAAAAAAACCCGATAAATAAGTCACGTGGCATGAGCCACAAAGGCTATTTCACTAGAGCATACTGCTTGGTTGGTAGCGATCAATATTATTTATTATGCAGCAATGATGCATACGTGTGGCTGAATTCAGGCAAATGCAATCCACTGGCGTACCATCCTCTGAACTTCTTAAACTGGTACTGCAGTGTCCCCAAGGCACGCGCCCCTCCCCACCGCCTGTCCCGGGGTTCCACTCATTGGGAACAACAGAAAGCGCCACTTCC
>NW_004524684.1:8160516-8171078 GCF_000260255.1 Octodon degus | reverse complement strand
ACTCACCTGCAGGGCCCCTGGCTCCCTTCTCTTCCTCTCCACTTCAAACACAGCAGTCCAAGAGCAATTGGATATTGATTAGCTTGAAATGGAAGCAGTGTAGTTTGGCCGAAAGTGTGGAGCTAATAAATACCATGAAAATGAGTTAGGAGGAAGAAGAGCATGTTTTACACAGAGCCCTGGAGACTGAAGGCCGGCGGGCAGAGCCTGCGCAGGAGAGCACCACACTGCCAGGCAGGCAGCTGCATGTCTGCTCACTGTGGCATCGCCCCAGAACTGCAGCCCTGCACATGTATTTCTTAAGATCAAGCATTTTCTTTCCCTATTCCATTTAATCAATGTCATCTTCTGGGAATTATTTTATCTTTAAACAAACATGATTTAGAAAGAATTTTAAAAGAACAGATGCCTCACATTTCATGAGTTTTCTTCTATTGTAAATTATTCCCTGAAATATCAATGGAATTGCTCCCAACAGACAGTGGCACTGGTGACATGTAGTGTCCGCTCAGGAATACAAGTTAGCATATAAAACATCTCTGGCATCACTGTCACTCATGTTCGATTCAAGCTGACCCCACCACACCCATGCTCATCAGCAGATGCACTTGATTTAGAGGTGGGGCTGTCCATAATGAGTCCTGTTTCAGTCCTTCAGGTAACCTATCTGTATTATGTTAGTCAGCACTTACTTGTGTTTTAGATATTTCCTGATATTCTCAAATTTGTATAAAAATAAATCTTTACAAAGCCTAATTCAGAACATGATAGAAAAGCACAGAAATCTCAAACGACCAATTTGCCACTAAAGTTTTGCATGGATTAATTGTGAAGGTGAGGGTTCTTTTAAAGAAACACTCCCACACAGTAGTCATCAAGGATCATAGTGTTTCCTCGTTACACGCAAACTGACTTTCCAAATCTGCTGAACTAAATGAAAAGATGTTGTAGTCATGTCCGCTGCAGGGCAGTGAGATCCACTGCCCACAGGCCCATGGCGAAGCCAAAGCAAAGGGATAGGGGAAAAGGAAGGGAGGATTTTCTTAATATGAGAAACTTTCAAAACGTTCTCTGCCTTTTAGAAAATCTTGGAACAGGCATCTATATAGAGATAATTTTGAAATTCAGACTAGCTTACATTTACTGATAAGCAGAACTTCTTTTTTGGGTGTGAATACTGTGCCACTTTCAATTTTTCCTTTGTTTAGAATCTCTTCTTAGCATCTTCACTTATTACTTAATTAATTCAGTCAACATGTGTTTATTGTATACTTAGTACATCTAAGTCACACACTGTTCTAGGTACCTGTAAGACTGTTGGTGTAAACATAACCTTTCAGTCATTCACTGGAAGAATGAATTTCTTTTTTCTTTTCAATTTTTAACAAAACACCTTTATAAATGCCACACAATTTGCTAACTTAAAAATGTAAGATTTAATAGACCCCAGATCATTCACAATGTGTAAAATAATGGATTTCTTAAAAAACATGCTTTAGGCAAACGTAGGCAAGTGCAGGGACCAAGGTTCAATCTCTGGCACCACATGCAGCACCAGCCCTACCCCCAGGGCAGGCTGAGCCAGCCACAAAAAAAAAAAAAAGCTTTATTGTGAAGGTAAAATCACCTCTCTTAAAGAGTAGGGGAAGGCCCTGGCTCATCTTTTCTCTAAATTGCTTTCAAAATTAATAAATAAAATTGCAAATACCACGGACAACATGACGTTCATATATACATATATATTATATGCACTTTGAAGTATATATATATATATGTATTTATTTATAAGTGTACATATTATATATGTACATATACATATATGCATGCACTGGGCAGTGGATTGCTTACATTTAAGCAGCACATGCATTTCTTCACGTAGCCATTGTTGTGTGGATGGTAAAGTTAACACACACCTTCAGCCTTTTCCACAAATCAGCTTAACCTACAAATCCGTGGAGAAGAAGCTTTCAGAGCGCAGGTTTCAGATGGCATCGATGGCTGGCATCCACGTGTGTGGTGGCAACTATAAAGCAAACAGACGTAATCACACATGTGCGCCAACTGCATGCAAGGTAGAAAGAAGGCTGCCGGACAAGAAGGAGGACACGCGTTGCAGCAACCTCACGATACTTATCAGCGGACGTCACAAAGCGCACGTGTTTACACATGCTAGATGTGCGTGGGGGGTGTGATTTTATTTGTACATGTGCTCCTGAGGAAGGTCTGTGTGCAGACTCCGTGCGGAGGAGCTTCGCTGAGGCTCGTGACGGTGTCCTCTGAATTTCCAAAGAATATGAATTAAGTAACTGGTGAGATTGCTCGAAAGTCACAGCATCTGGCTTAAGCTCATCGATCACGCATAGTAACATGAATAAATGGAGACATTCATCACTATGCACACAACAGAATTGTGTTCTCCTATTGATATAATTAAATACTCATAGAAACCTAAACGCATAATAGCTTCCAGACCCTTTGTTTAATGCCAAAAATCAATGGCTCCGCTTCCAATGTACTCGATAGGCATATGTTCCTAGTCAGAACCGTCATGAACCCTCTCCAGTTTCTAAACATTTATTGCTAGTACTGTAATAATAAACATCTTGCATTTATAAAATGTAATGTTGCCTAGAATTTTTCATTTTTCAAGAATGCGGAGCACACTATCTAATGGCTCTCATATGTCCAGTGTGCCCACAAACAATTTGTCTTCGGAGCGGAGTGTTAATCTGACACCTCAAGGACAGACCTGTTTTCAGAGGGACTTACAGAAAAGCTAGAAATGCTCTCAGGCTCCAATAACTACCGAAAACCTCGTGCGCTGCGGCGGGGACTGCTAGGAGTTCTGGATCACATTACTTTTTCATGCCATTTTTTGCTTAAATAAGAGTTATTAAAGATGCTGGTGGATTATTTTTTGACTCGTTGCCGAATATGTACATACCACATACACATTTAATATATGTGCATGCATATAAAGCGGCTCTGATGGTGACATTTACGGTCCAGCGGCTTTGCTTTCCATCTGCAGGCAGCGGTGGCTGAGCGACACTAATGCTCTTTCCATTTGTGTAACCCGCTTCCACGTGATAACCCCGCAGCAGTGATGAAGGAGGCGAATATATTCTGTGCTCATAAACACCCTGGGGCAGAGCAAAATCTCCTCAAAAGACAAATCCAAGATTTTGATCTCAGGTCAAAGGTAGAACATTAAACATACAGCGTTTGTTCATTTAAAATAAACCTGTTTCTTGAAGAGTAAGAGAGAAAAGAAACCTGGGTATGCTTAATGGCGTTGTTCCGCATGAAGTGCAAAATTAAAAACTTATTTCTTAATGGAATAAAAGCTTCGTTCCTGTAAAAAAAAAAAAAAAAAAAAAAAAATGGAGCGAGAAGAAAAAATATTGAGCAAAGCCCTAAGATGCAGATTCGCACCTGAGTGCGCGCTTGCTTTTCTCATTTGACGCGCGTTGCTCCTCCCGGCCTTCCGGCGTGGGGCGCCGCCTGAACCCGCTGGCCAGCGCTCGGCCCCAGAGCAGCCTGTCATCAGGGACAAGGACAACGCGACGCGGCCTGGCTCACACTCGGACTTCGCCGTCCCATTAGCTCAGCCCTTAGATTTAAGAATAAGCTCAGCGCCCGGCACGATTGCTAACTCTCTGGCTCCATGCTGTTTCTAATGTTCTTTCTGTTGCTTAACATGTGAAAACACTTAACACAACGATTCGAAAAAGAGGCAACTTCTCAGGTGCAAAAAGCGTCCCGAGTCCTCATGGACATAATGTCACGCTTCCTTACGCTGCCTTCCCGGGTCGTTTTACTTTCTTATTCGAAATGGACATGCAGGGTTTCAGAGCTGTTTCTGATATGGAGAAAGCTAAAAGCAACGTGTAAGGCGGAAACAGATTTCCACAGAGCAATGTTTGACTGCTTTCTTCGCCACTTGCCTTTTGGCAGCGGCTCTTGCGCACAGGCCCAGCAGGTTCGTGCGCTCCGAAGCTCAGCTCTGGACGCTCCGCCGGCCGTCGCCCACAGCCTCGCGCGGGCCGAGTCGCTGGAGCAGAGCCGGGCGGGGGTCCCGCGGCGTGATTTTCCACCAGCCCGGAGGAGAGAGTCGCCGAGAGTGCAGGTACCTCTTGTCACTCTTCAGAGCACTTTCCTGCTGACCTCTGCTTGACTGCAATGACAAAACGAAGACAGTCCAAGCAAAGCTTCCTACATTTACTAAGGCTGTGCTTCACGCAGTGAAACCGAGAGAGAAGTGCTCTTGGATTAATGTTATTTTACACTCTTTTCATGTTTTACATATATGTGGGCATATAGTTACATAGATTGATCGTAGGAGTAGATACATTGGTTGGTAGATAGAAGACAGACAGACAGACAGACAGACAGACAGACAGACAGACAAATAGCCACACAGCTGCATAGAGAGCGTAGCTCTGTTAGCAGCAAGTGCCCCAAGCTCATGAAGAATCGCGCTGTTGTTGGCTGCGACAGTGAAGCCGACCGCACAGGTGTCACGGTGAAGACATTTTCAGGGCTGCGTGTGGCCGCGGGCCTCCTCGTGTCACAGTACACGTTAGGGACCAGTTACTGAAAGCTGCGCCTCTGCAGATTTCTTGCTGGAATTTTGCCTCTTTTGTATGAGTGATCAATAACCCATATAACTGTTTTGCCATTTAACTTTAAAACACAATAGAAATTAAAATGTCTTGCATTTAACTGTCAAAGTTTCATGCACCCCAGTGAAAACCAAGACTTGGGAAAAGAATGGAACAAGTATATAATATCTTAAAATGGATCAATAAAGACATTATATCCAATATTAGGTGATTGATTACATTTTGAAAACTTAAAAATTTGTAAGTCTTTCATGAAATTCTTATATAAATGCATTCTTTACAGAAAACATATTATTGGGGCTGGGGAGATAGCTCAGTAGAATAAACACTTGTCTGGCAAGCACAAGGGCTTGAGTTCAATCCCTGTTCTGCCAAAAAAAAAAAAAAAAAAAAGAAAGAAAGCATAATATTTCCTAATGTTCATGTGCTTGATGCTACTTAGAATTTTCCTACTACTACAAATACATAGAGAACAGACAACACCTTACTATTGAACTATCATTATTACTTAAGCCATGTTCCTTTCATGATACCAGAACAGGCTCCTGTGTGTATTCCCTGGATCTTGGTAGCGGACTTCATCAGCTTCACTTTGATATGCCTCCTCGACTAAAAATGGTGGCCCAGGAAGAATTCCATACTCTGCCAAAGCTGGAAGAGTTTCCTCTGCCAGTGTCCCACCAAGTGGCATGCATATGAATGGAGTGACTCACTCAGGAGGATTGGTAACATCACAAAACATAAGCAGAATACTTTAAAATCCATTATGAGAGATGACAATTGAGACTGAGTGTGCTGGTGCGTGCTTGTAATCTCAGCACTCGGGAGGCTGAAAACAGGAGGATCACTATGAGTCCAATCTATGTAGTGAGACCCTGTAGACCCTGTCCTACATACAGAAAAAAGAAAGAAAGAATCCATTATAACAAGATAAATAATCCTACCAGCTGCTAGTTACATATTAGATTTTCTTTGCAATTACTTTCTAGCATTTAAAGACAGACATTTCTGCTTAGGGTGCCCTTCTTGATCTTGCTCACACTTAGGTCACACCATTTACCCTTAGGGAAGGACAGAGGCACTCCAGAGAACTGAAGCACGGTAGCCATGGGGGAGCTGCTGTCCCGAGGGGAGGGGCCACCTCCCTGGTCAGCATCTATGTGAAGGGCACCTGGCAGCGTGTCCCCACACAGGGAGCTTCTGTCTCCCACATCTCACAGGGTGGGGGAAGTCTCTCCACGTTTTACTGTCTATTCCTTGAAAAACAGTGGTACTTCTTTTCCAGCTCTGATAATTAACTCCTGGGATTTTAATGAATCTGATATAAGGCCACACAGAACACAGCATGCAAAGGAATGCTACTCTTTTTTAAGTTAGACTCTGCAGAAAAAAACACTTTGTCACTTCACTGCTTTTCCTTTGTGCTCATTGTGAGATGTTGAAAAATGAGGAATTGGAAGACAGTAACCTAACCACCTCAATCATAGAGGAAAGTTGGGATAATCCCGAGGGCAAGGAAAATTTCCTCACGAATAAGAAACAATTTGTACAGTGCACACAGAACACTGGCTACTGGAGCCAGCCACTGGCCTGGACTCTCTTCACAGGGCTGATGGAATTGGACTGGACTGGGGCAAGGGCCATGGAAAGCATGAAGGGACCCCGTGTGGACAGTGTACGAATGAAAGGTGTTCAGTTGGTTGAACTGTGTTTGGGAGGAATGGGAAGGACTGAAGTTGTACAGCTTGGGTCGTGGGGAAAAGCATAATACTTCCTGATTCTCTGCACAGTGTAGACACGGCTTTGCATGCCTTTGCACGGGGATGGGGATTACACCCCTGATTCCACACGTGCTTCCCCAAGGAGAATGCCACCACCACCAGGCACTGTTGGCTTTCCTTGAGTGGCCTTGGAGATGGAGACCTGAGGACAGCACGTGTAGACTTGCGCCTCGGGACTGAACTGCTTTTCCACTAACTTTAACAAGAGTTGCTAGCGCAGCTCTGGATGCCGGCGAGCACGACTTCAACTCAGCGAGTGCCTCTGCCTCTGGATGGCTCTCTAGTGAAAGAGGGAGGTGGGTTGTTGGAAAGAATCCTTGGCATGGGAGTGCTTGGCACCCTGTTGAGTTGCCTCTTGTCTGCCTTAAAAAAATGTTCACTGGTTGTCCAGACATTGCTGCACCAGGGCTGCACTTGACTGAAGAGGATGCCAAACTGACCCGGAAAATGACTCAGTGGAGGAGCAAGCTCACCCCAAATCACCGTGCACACGTGTGTCACTCACATTAACAATTGACTGTGGTGTGTGTTTGCATAGGGAAAGAATGGGAATTGCTGTTTGTTTATTTCTAGTGATCCAATGTGCTTGGCAGTGTTTGATTATAGGGGCATGTTTCTAATTGCAGCTTTAAAGTAAGTGAAAACATGCAGGATGATAGAAACCACTAATGAAATCAATACTTGGGGGGAAACATGCATTACTATTTTTCAGAATGCATTGATTTAATTAGTGGTTCAAGCCCATAACATATGATAGTAAATATAGATCATGTTTGATTTAGCTAATAATCATTATTACCAGTGGAATATCTTGTGAACAATAAAGTCGTAAGACAATAGGAACATTACATTTTTTCACTGTTCTTTAAATGGTGAATATCCCTATGCCTAATGAAGTAGTTAGACAGGATAATTCTCAAATACACTTCTTATTTCATTATATATACACATCCAAAGCTCAGTTTCATACGTGCTGTTCATGTTTAGAACAAAAACGGATGTCTAGGGCTGGAGACAGCTCAGTAGCATAAGCGCCTATCTGGCAAGTACAAGGTGCTGAGTTCAATCCTACAAAAAAATTGAAAACAAGAAGGTTGTTGTCTAAAATTATTTTTGATGTCTGTTCAGAGAAGTTGCTTATTTTTTAAATACTATGTTGAGAAATTCATAACTTAATCATTTATTCCATGAGCATATTGTTCACAAATTATTTTGTTTCAATGCCATGATAATGAACCATATAAAGGAGTTTTAGATAATAAATGTAATAATTGTGACTCATACATCCTATTTTGTACCTCTTGTTTTATCTGACAAAGAAATTAAAATCTTAAATATATCAAAGCGATTCTGGAGACAGCTATTGTAAAGTGAGGTTTTGTAAAAGGAATTATTTGTATCTTTATTACTGAAATTTTAAAAAAGGAAAGTGATACATCTGTAATATTTACATTGAGCATGTTTATCATTTTGCACAGGGTAACATGGCAGAGACCTCGGAATTTGGAGGAGGATGAAGGTGAAAAGCCCACAAGTCCTCTCATTTCACAGGCCCTGCTGGGAGCTTCCACATGTCCACATGTGCCGGAGAAGTGAGCCTTTCATGAAGCACACGTGATGTGACCCCAGGCTTCTGCAGTTTGTGTGGGTGAAACAACACAAAAAAGACCATAAAATAAAATTTAAAATAATGATAGAAAATCGAGCCCCTACTTTTTATGTATAAGATTCCCAGGTAAGAAGCCAAACTGAAAATATGAAAGAACTTAGCAGTTTGGAGGTTACAAGGAAAGTTAAAATTCTACATTCTTTATTCTTTAAATGTTTGGATTTGCTAATCCTTGCCTGTTCAATGAGAGGATAAAGCCTTAGAGGACTGCGAAGTTTTCCCACAAAGGGGGAACGTGCCGCCCTGCTTGGGTGCGGGCTTCCAGCCCCGGGCAGGCTGTGAGGGCACACTGCCAGGAGTCGCCGGACACTCACGCAGTGACTCAGACAGCCCCAGCAGCTCCTGCGCGTGGGGACACAGGGGCCGCTCAGCCATGTGCTCTTCTGGGACATTGTCACCTGCCACCTCCAGTCTGCGAGAGAGAAGTGGGCGCAAGTGGCCGAGGAGAACCGCTGTGCCCAGGGGGGACTAAGTGCTGTTGCCGGCCTCCTCCAGCCAGGCAGGGGAAGGGGCTCCGACTGTCCTGAGGTCTATCTAAGCAGATTTATTTTTAAATTTATTTAGTACAGGGTCTACAGGGTCTCACTGCTCAGCTCGGACCCGTAGTGACCCTCCTGTTTTCAGCTTCCCAAGAAGTGCTGGGATTACAGGCACACACCAGCACGCCCAGTCTCAATTGCCCTCTCAGCATACCCTGGGGCAGGGCTGGCACGGCAAGCAGGTGTCAAACCCTGTCACTGTGTCAGCCTAAGCAGGCTCTTTAGTCCTCTGAGCTATCTGGCCGGCTCTATGAAAGATGATTTTACTGAGTGAAGCACATGCTGTGAATCCAGGAAAGGGGATAAATAGAATTAATATCATTTTATCAATTATTTTTACATGTAGTTTTTCTGTTAATAAAAAGTTTTATAGAATTATAGCTGGAAAATTTTGTTAATTTATTTCAGGTACTAATTTCTTGATAAATACCACCTAGTTTTTCATTTCAAAATTCCTTACACTATATCCCAGTATATTTTTTAACTAATGTTTATCAAAAAAAGCATATCTTTTCTATATTTGGAAGCATATTTTCTGCATATAAAAAGTTTATTTAAGTGTGAAGTTTTATATGCATGAATGAGTATAAGGTATATGAATTTTGGATTTTATATTCATGTGTGATTGTGTATAAATATATCTTTGTATGAATATATTTATACATAAATTTCCAGCCTCTCAAGTTTCATTAAAATATAGCTATAAAATAGCAAAATGATTCTTGGATACTGAAGAGCACCCTGAGTGACAGAGAGAGACACACAGGCAGGGAACGCAACCTCCTTGTCCGTAGCAGAACTGTCCCCTCTCTACTGTCCCACACCCTGCACCTATTTATATAATGTCTACTTATGCTTATCCCTTGCTTTTGCCTTGTGGCATAAAATATGCTTACATATTTGAGACAGCTTTGAGGAATGCAGCGATGTTGGCAGGGTGAGGGGAGCCGTGGTCGTGGGGACCAGAGTGGGGATCTGCGTGTGAGCAGGACTCTGGTCACCATGCGTGTGGGAAAGCACTCTGCAGTGATGTGGAAACCAGGGAAGTAAGCCCACGACCTCATGCTGGAGAAGCCTATGAGGCACCTGGGCACCAGTGACCATGGAAGGTTCTAGACCACGCGATTTGGGGACTAGCTCCTGGAAGGCTAAGGGTGAACGCTGCCTGGGTGAAAGGTCAGTCAGTGAAGAGCTGAGTCTGGACGCTGCTGTGTGTTCAGGTCACACTGCGCGGCACCTAAAATGTGCTCCAGGACATCGCTTGGGGTGGGGCCATGTCTCCATGTCCCTTTAGAAGGAGTTGGGGAGCAGAAGCAGATGGCGGAGGAGGACAGAAAAAGAAGAGGGGCAGGAAGAGGGAGATGAAAAGGAGGCTGTAACACAGAAGTTGTTTAACATGAGAAAAACACAGAAAAAAAAAGCCACTTTCGTTATTCATTTCAGAGGTGCCTGCCTTTGTCAGCATTTATCTCAGAGTAGAAGACAGAAGCACTTGGTGCCAAAGCCAGAGGACAGGAGGATGTCACCAGTGGACAGCAGCTCAGCTCTTGCGATGATCACACTGTAAATCTTCAAGCCTTCAAGAGATGCTCCAAACAACAGCAAAAAGCAAGAAGCAAGCAAGAAAGATTGCAAAAAATGACAAAATGACTGTTGTCTGAAATCTAAATGTAAACACTGGTGCATGATGTTTTTGTAGATTCTAATTGTTGTATTTTATGAAGTAGAATGCTACAGAAGCAAATCCCTCACAGCATGAGCAACGGTCCTGCCCAAGCCCACAGCGTTATCACACGAGGTGATGAAATTTATGTATCTGTATCTATCTATCTAGCTATAGATATAGATATAGATATATATTTATATATATATTACTTCAGTTCTGACAGGGAAACTGTGCATTATAAAATTCAGTGTCTGATATGGTATGAGAAATATAAAGTTAAAG
>NW_004524684.1:8142881-8160386 GCF_000260255.1 Octodon degus | reverse complement strand
ATAAAGATATGTCTATATCTGTATATAAATAATTAGGCTAGATATACAGCTACTTTCTCTTACTTCAATGAGAAGAAAGATTTGTACTAGTAGTGTTTAGACACGATATCATGTCTGCATCTTGTACTATGAATAACTACTAAGAAGACAACAATATACAAGGAATTAATTATTGTAACTGTTCTGAAACTGTCTCACTGCTATTTCTTTCTCAATAAAATTAATTTTAAAAAAAGGATCAAACGCAGGACCTTGCATTTGCCAAGCAGGTGCTTGTGCTGCTGAGCTATCTCCTTGGCCCTGAGTTACCTTTCTTTGAGAATGATCTCATGTCTCCATGAGACGTGCATCTCCACTCCAAGAATTCCAAGCGCACATTAAAAAAATAGGAAGTGTGCAGAATTGTATTTTGGTTGATTTTAAAAGTAAAAAACGCTAACTGTCTTCAGAAGGTTTGGGGACCTTCTGCTTCAGCAACACTAAGAACAGCCTGAAAATAATGGGAAGCTCAGTTTCTCTAAGGTCGCTCGTTCAGATTGTCCCGCTGTCCCTTCTGTCTCAGCTGCACCTCTGTCTTGCACACACGATGACAGTTAAGTCCAGCTTTCCATCCCCCTCGTTTCCTAGTCGTCTTAGAAAGCTGCGGTCCATTCCGGGCAGTCGCTGCTGCAGAAGCGTTCGGCGGAGGGTGGCAGCAGCTCAGGCTAGGTCTGCGAGCCACGACATCTCTCTCTGTCTCCGCTCTGCCTTTGTAGCATTGGCGCCTCTGCCAGGCATCAGGAAAGGGACAAGCCTGCCGAGGATGCCGTGAGCTGGACTTGGGGACAGCCCGGAGCGGCGCGGGCTTCTTTGCACAGCTGTCGCTTGCCCACTTCTGCTGTAGATGCTCCTCACGTTTACGGTCACTGTGAAGTAAACCCTTGCCGCCCCAGCGAAGCGGGCTGCGCCTGGTCCTAGGTGATAAGGTCTGCTGCTAAGCCAGGGCCGGTTTCCGTAAGCCACTTGTCATGAGGACACTGCCACAGAAAGGAGGTCCTGGCACTGTGCGGCTAAGCCGTAAGGAGACCCACAGCTTCTGCCAGGACCTCTTGGAAGGCCTACCTTGGCCATTTCCCATCTGAAGTCAGCCCCTCTGCCAGGGTAAGGTGGGGAAGTATCACATGCCAATGCCCTGAGAAGGTGCCAATTGCCACTCCGACAGTGAGAGTTAAAGACAATCTTCCAGCTTTCACTTTTAATTCTATATTTCTGTATAATTACTTTTTTCAAAAAATGTTTATCAGGCTGTAGTTGACATATCTCTCACAGGTGAATGCTTAAAGCAAGGAACATAGATGTTCTATGTAATGTATGTACTGTTCCCACAACTTATCATTCATTTGTTAATCAAAGAGAAATGCTATGCAGCACATCACGTCCTCACCGTAGATGCTGCTTTCGCACCTTTTAGAGAAAGGGCTGAAGACTGGGGATTTGAGCGCATCTCACCCAGAATTTTTTTGAAGCCACGGTGGGTGGGGCTTAGTCGTCCTCTTCACACAGAACCTCTGATCTTTAGGAGCGATCTACCAGCCCTGCTGGAGGAGCCTGCACGGTGTAGCTGAGGTTGTAGCTGTTTTGGAGAAGGAACATCGGGGGGCTCGCCGCTCCTCACGCGGATGTGACTCTGCAAATAGGATGTTATTTGATCTCTCCAAATAGTTACAGAAAGACTTCTGTGAGCTTGTAATGAAATTACATCCAATATATTTGAATTAAAATTTTTGTTACTATTAGATTTAGGCTAAGAAGCCAAATGTGTTTTAAATAAAAACAATCTTTTCATTGGGCTTCTTTGGGCTTTTAAGAAGTGACATGTGTGAGAAATACCATATTAAGTAAGTACCTGTCTTGGTTACTCTTCTCTCGTTGCTGGGGAAAAATTCCCAACACCCCAAATGAAGGAAGGAAAGCTGTATTTCCTTTCAGCTCACAGTCAGTGGAGGTTTCAGTTCATACCCAGCTGGCTCCAAGGCAGAGCGGCACATGGAGAGAACAGCCACTCCTGGCGGCAGCAAAGAGTAGAAAGTAAGGAGAGTAGCAGTGGCCACAAGGACAGAAGGGAGCAAGTCTGTCTTCCTTAAGTTGCCTTGAGGCATCTGCCCCAGGCTGGGTGTCACACACCACTACAATCCCAGCAGTACTCACACTCCTAATCCCAGTGGATCATGAATTTTTCATAAACTCTAGAAGTTGGCCCATGAGTTACACGAGGCTTTAGGGGTACAACTGGACACAGCGCATACCAGTACCTGTTTCAAGTTCAGAATAATACTAAGGGAAAAAGGAAGACTAAGCCACAGAGTCATTAGCAGTTACTTTCCTGTTGCTTCCTTTGCTTAGTTGGTGGTGGGAAGAAAAAAGGTTCCATTTGCACACAGCTCTTCCTGGGAGTGCTGCACTGACCCAAGCATGAACAGTTTTCCTTATTTCATTCTGTGATTCTGAAAAAAAAACAACAAAAAAAAAAAACCACACAGATGTCAGACTAGGCTTGTAAAATCAGCAAGCACCTTTCTACGTTTGGGCCAAAAAACCCTGAAGCAGATCCAGAGAAAGCAGCAGCTCTGGTGGGAGAGTACAGTATGTTTGGACATTCCACATTTCACTGTGTATAGGAAGCCCTTCAGCCACAAATGCTGTGTACCTGGGTCTGAAGAGGCTCAGACACCCAACGGAAGAGCAGACGTCCTGTGTGTTTGGATGTGCCCTCAACACGGGGAAAAATGAATCAACGGAGGAAAGACATAACTGGGTCACTAAAGAGCAAATAGACATATACTGACCACATTAGAGTTCTGGATGAAGCACAGAATAAATGTCACAAATACAATGCACATATTTTTCAAGAGAAGTATGTATAACATTTGCAGATAATTTAGGCCCATACTGGCTGAAAAGCTTGCAAGTGTATTGTTCTCAGCTTCTGTTACTGTCGCACTTAGAGGAGGGTATTTGGCCAGGACTGTGGTACTGCTACCCCAAGGGCTGAAGTGAAGTACGACTCGTGCCGCCTGTGGCACAGCCTGCTGGCGACGCTTCCACAGGCAGCCCGCTGCACAGCGCCCCAACCTTCTTCCTTCTTCCTGTGCTGCTCGCAGAGGTAAACAAATATCTTTCACAGCATAGATTTTCTTCTAAGTGACAATACACATGGAAAACAAACGATTGACGCAGACGCCAAGCTCTGGAGGCCAGGCGCGCCCACGGTCCGCGGCGCCCACAGCAGCTGCTGTCGCGAGGTCAGGAAATGCTGGCGACAGCTCAGGAAGCCTCGAGAAGGCTGCAGCTGCGGCACAAGCGATTTCTCTGAGCAACGTGCTTCTGGGTGAATCCCTACTGTGTGCTGCTTTAGTTCACGCTGTTTGGGATAGCGAGAAGGGATCAACTCCAAAGTTCTGAGATGCTGTCTTCATAAACTTTAAATTATTCTTAGAAGAATGTTGAGGAAAAATATAAATTTAATTTAAAATGTAATTACCCATCTGAATGTATCCTCATAAAACAATGCAAAACTTGATTAGTTTAATTGCTATTTCAATTGGCAATTACTTTTATTACCAGCATTACTCAGTTGGTGGATTATATGTGAGCTCACAATGAAGTGAGATTTGCTAAAAAGGAATTTATACTATCAGCATCTTATTTAAAATTGCTCATATATTCTTGAACAGGAGATAGAAAGGCAAAAAAGGAATTATAAATCACTTTCCAATGCTGCTTATTTTCCCCTGATATTTGTAGCAAACCAGGAGCTGACTTGCTTTATACTGAACAAATATCAGGATAAGCTACACTATTGCCCCACTTAGAAGGCCAGTAGTATCCTAGCCTTCTTTTTCTCTTGTTTTAATGCGTTTGGCCCGGGTCTCACTACACAGCTCAGACTTGTCGCAGCCCTCCTGTTTTCAGCCTCCACAGTGCGGGGATTGTAGGTATGTGCCGCCGCCACCAGTCCCGGTGGCCCGTTCAGCATGCCCTGGATTGGGGCCAGCACAGCATGTGGTGCTGGGGATTGAAACCAATCCCTGTGCTTGCTTAAGCAGGCACTTAGCCACTGAGCTGTCTTGCTGGCCCCGTAGGCTAATTTCTTAATTTGCAGTCAGCTACTACATATGATGGTTCTTCTAAAGCTTCCTTTTCAATCATTCCTGTTGATCATTTTTCTTCTTATATGTATGAAATATACAAACACATAACAGTCTCAGACTATATCATTTTTGTGAATGTCTAAATCCTAGCAGTTTAGCGCCTGCAATCCTTGCTATGATATATTTTTCCATTTTCCCATTTATGAGGCTCTTTCATTGATATTTTCCTAGTTTTAGGCAGCCAAACATACCACTGAAAAATTTTACACTTAAAAACCACTGTTGCTGGGGAGATGGCTCAGTGGAATAAGTGCTTCCCTGGCAAGTGCAAGGGCCTGAGTTCCATCCCCAGTTCTGCAAAAAAAAAAAAAAAAAACCAAACCACTGCTTCCGAGGCTTTACATTGGTTTAGCCCAGCTTACAGTGCTGTCCCATTTAAAATCAGAAAAGTAAGGATCTCGCGGTCTTCAGGGCCAAGGTCAGAAGTACATTAACATTCGCCTCTAATGGAGGGGAGCACAGACCATACACTGCCCCCGAAGTCACCTCTGAAGACTTGCACGGCTTCTGTGCACGTCCCCGTGGAATGCTACAGTGACAGAGCAGTGAAATGTCCCTGCAGGTCACGGGAGCTGGAGCAGGAGCCTTTATGATATTCAGCAGCTTGGAAATGTGAGTCCCGGCCACCTCCTCCACGTTGGAGATAGACCAGAGATTCCGATCCCCACAGACCTGCATGCTGCCTTGGACAAAAGCCACAATTGTCCTTTGGAAATGTACACCACCATTCTTGAGGGAAGAAGGGAGAAGGCTTTTCTTAACTGTATTCCTTATAAACATGCAAATCTTCCAAGCTAACATGAGAATTAAGGGGCCAGGGTGTGGCTCGTGGACCCAGCCCCTGCCTCGCAAGCGCAAAGTCCTGAGTTCAATTCCTGGTAACAAAAGTAAAAAGTAAAATTTAAAAAAAAAACTGAGAGTCTAAAGGTACCTCTTAGGTTTTCATGTGCTCCATCAGTTCATTGCTCAAAGATTAATTCATATTTTTACAGAAAACTGCATCAAATACGAAATGCCACACACCACTAGCGGATGACTGCACTTATGGAAGGCGCGTGACTTGGGGACTGGAAAGCCATCAGGGCGGCACCCATCGCCTGGCTGTATTTGGTGCTCATTTAACCTCCCAGGGGTTTAATTTCCTCAGTAGTGAGGTGAGATGCTGTCTCCTAAGCTTGCTTGATGTTTTTAGTGGTAGTCTCTTGCCCAGCACCTGAGAAACTTTCCGGAGCAGCAACGGGGTCCAGTGTCTGTGGGCAGCAGCAGCTGGCAGCAGGAGCCTCCGTCAGCACGACAGGCTTGGTCCAGCCTCATGGTCCCAGTTCAGGGGAAGCAGTGGGAAAGAAGCTGCTATAGATGCAGACTAGACAGCCAGCTCTACTGAGTGCTGGTAAAAGGGAACAACGTGGGCGGCAGAAAGACATGGCAGGCGGGGGCCAGCTGCGGGCAGCTGAGCAAGGCCCTGGGACCCTGCTGCGTCCACCAGGGAGCCCCAGCCTGGCTCCCAGGCTCTGTGATACTGTGGCTCAAGGGCAGCTCTGAGCACGGCAGTCCATGCTGGTGCCTCCACCGAGCAGGAGCTGGGTCCCCATAGCTGCCCATCCATTCTGTCCTGCTGCCTTGCCAGACTTGAGGGGCTCCAGTTGCAGACATACCTGGCTGCTTCCTCCCTCGAACCCTTGGTCTCAACTCTGCAGCCTGGTGAGCCTGTCCCACCCTTCCTTATGCTGGATTCCTTCACATTCTTTAGGTCTTTGATCAAATAATATTTTGCCAGAGGCCTTTCCAGAGCAACACTGTTAAACTTGCAGCCATGACCACAAACCTATCTGGTGTCCTTGTCCCCCTCCCTCCAGGACCCTTCACACATAGCATCAGCTGCGCACCTCACTGACTGCCATCCACAGTGTTGCAGACTCCACAGGGAAGGAACTGTCACATCCACATGGCCAGGAGAAGGCCTGCAGAATAGGAAGTGATCCACAAATACATGTCAGTCGGCTTAATCTGAGTGGAGACTATGCACGTGACGTCGATGCTCAGCAATGACCAGCAGCAAGAAGACAACAGGCAAGAAGCCAGAGTGAGAAGAGGCTCCGGAACAAAGAAGCCCGGAACTGGCTGGCTCCATCACAGGGAGGTCCAGGAGCAGTTGGCGAGACCGTCGCCTCCGAGACAGAGAGGAGCCGGAAGGCGGAGGACACAGGGTGCGGGCCTCCTGCTCGGAGGGAGAAAGCCTGTGGTCTCTCTCATGAAGAAAGGAAACTGGTCAGTCAAACTTTGGAGAAAATGAAAAAGAAGAAACACTGAATCCGGCTTTCATCACAGTCAACTTAAACAAAGAGACAGTAAGAGAAAAGCCGGGAAAGGAAAAGAAAAGACAGATGGATGAAAACAGGGTTTAACAGAAAAAGTTTACCAAAAGTGTAAAGAGCATCTCAGAAGGGAAAACAGAGGTCAGCCCAGTATCCAACAGACAGCCACAGGGACACCCGAGGGGCGGGTGGCCAAGCATGCCAGGGAGGAGCGCTGCGAGCTTCCGACTCGCAATCCAGGTCTCTGCTGTACTGGCGGCCAGTGCGGGGGCGTGGATGACAGGAAGTGGGGGCCTGCAAACTGTGCGCCGCAAGGACTCCGTCCCTTCTGTTGGTTAGCTCCATGACTGTGCATTTTTAAATTTGGAAAGAGTGTCTTTTGCATTTGCAAGTTACTTCTCTGAGCCTGGCTTTCTACGCGTTTGCACCCCCACGCCGCCACTGACAGCTCGGACAGTGTCCAGCTCTCCCGCTCAGGCTGGAACCATGAGGGCCCCGCCCTCCCTGCTCCTCCGGGACACACAGCTCCGGAGCACGCCTTGTCCTTTGGCCCCTCGCCTGGCTGACTCCGAGGCTAAGAGGCCACAATCCCACTACTTGATCCGTATTTCATTTTTCTATTTACAAAACATCTCTGGCTAGCATAAGTATATAATTTATTATCTCAGCCAGTGCCCTGGGGGATGAATGCTGGCTGCCAGGCCAGGCCTGTGCAGACTGCTGTGGCCTGCCTTCCCTCAGGGAGACCATCCTGCCTCGGCTGGCCTGGCATCCCCACCTCTGCACCTCGGGGATACGTGGCAGCAAGGCAGAGGGCATTCCCTGCCAGGGCACAGACAGATGAATTAAGCCACAGTGCGTGGCATGTGTGCAGAAGTTTCTCAGCTATGTTTGTTTTGTTTAAAAACCCTAACCATTTGTCAGAGGAGTAGCTTTTGTTTTTAATTCTTTTTCCTAAAGAAATCCTGTAGCTTTAGACAGCTATAGGGAAAGCTTCCTCGTGATAAACCAAATGTTGCATGATGTAATTTGGTGCCGCCTTTTGGAGAAACAGTTTGTGCTCCCCGTTCATGCTGGTGACACTCAAGGAGGTTGTACCGCCCTGAATGAGCAAACAAGGGAGCTCTCTTCCTCAGGGAAACTCAGGAACCCTGGGAACTTCCAGTCCCAGCTCTTACCACCCAACAGTGTACGACCTTGTAAGTTGCTGAAGACACTTCTGTTGAAGATGCTGTACTGATTTGTGGCAAATGCGCACTCGCTGTCATCGCGATTTCAGGACCAACAGCTCTATGCCTTGCGTGGCCACAGCCTTACCTGCAGTGCTCCCTTGTGTGTCACAAATAGCTTGTGCTAAACTGTGCTAGGCCCAGGATGAGCCTGTAGTCCACTTTATGTCCTTCTTAGCCATAACTGTAGATTTCTTTATTTTCTATTTCAATTCTATTCATTCTTGATTCATGTAATATGAGAGATTTAGTATAGTGAGATCAGAAGACACAAGAAAAGGAAAAAAGCAGCCCTGAACGGACAACAGAAAGGACAAGCTTCTCACAGTATCAGAGATGAAAGGAGGGCCTAGGGTTAGGGTTAGGGTTAGGGTTAGGGTTAGGGTTAGGGTTGGGGTTGGGGTTGGGGTTGGGGTTGGGGTTGGGGTTAGGGTTAGGGTTAGCTTAGAATTAGTGTTAGGATTATCCTCAGGGTTAGGCTGTTGACCACCCTTGCTCCATCATGGCCTGAGGCACATGTCCACAAGGAGTCAAGTTTCTAGTGCTCTGTGTCTGTCTGTGAATGTTCACAGAGTTCCAAGGAGGAGTGATGTACGGTTTCTCACGCTGCAAATTCCGGGCTGCAGTGTCCCGAACCAGCGGGTCAGTCAACGAAGGTCACCTGGAGAGGAGCGGGGAGTTGAGGAGGGGACAAAGGACAGGAGACGCTAGAAGCGAAGACAAGACAGGAGAGTCTGATCAAGTCTCGCTTATTCAGGGAGGTGCTGGGTATATATAGTGGAGGCATAGGGACATGACGTCGGCGGGTGAAAGGCGCGAGTAACTAGGCAACCGGCTATGACAGGAAGTCCCACCTCTGGGTCATGGCAGGAGACTCATGGGAAATGGGTGGGGTGAAGAATTAGGAGCTTAGCTCAGCAGAGGTAGGGGAAGAGGAAGTCAGCATCACTAATGACGCTGATGCACCAAGAGAATTTTATAGGTTAGAGGCACACAGGTGACCATTAAGGGATACGTGGCACAGAGTCATGATGCGGCAGATTCACAAGATTTAGGAAAAGACTCATTTGCAACAGTATCGGAGGCCTGGAGTTATCGAGCCTCCCACAGTGCAGAGTGCACGGCGATGCTGGTCTCCCCCCGCAGGAGCCGGTGCAGTCCCCTGAAACCACCTGCCCAGTCTTCTTAGAGCACATGTGGTGTGGAGCCCAGCCTGAGGCAGGGGCATGCCATGTCTTCCCATGCCCTGCCCACCTTGAACCTTCTCTGTCCCAGAATGCCATTCATCACTCAGCTTCCTGTTGCTATGACAACACACCTGAAGCAAATAGGGAGGTGGAGGAAAAGCTCCTCCTGACTGGCAGTTCAGTCTGTGGTTGGCTTGCTTTGCTGTTTGGGAGGCTGTGGAGGGGCAGATTCCATAGAGGAATCAAGTGGTGCAGCAGAGCCCCTCACCCCTCTGCAGCAATGGAGTCAAGACAAGGAAGGGTAGTGGTCCCAGCATGCCCTTCGATGCCACGCCCCCTGTGACCTCACTTCCTGCCCGGAAGCCCTGCCTCTTGAAGGTTCTCGCAGCTCTTCCAGCAGCAGGGCAGGGCCTGGGCTTTGAAGGACACTTCAGGGTACACTGTAAGCCCCCTGCACCTGCTGTAGGAAAGCACATTATCTTTCGGATGTTGGAAGCCTCTTCCACCCGGACCTCCTCAGCTGTGGCGCGTGCACTCACCTATTCCAGGGAGTACTGCCAGTCTCCTTAGATGCTCTCAGAAGCTGCACACTCTGGACCAAAGCAGGCCTCCTGACCCAGCCTCTTGGTCCTGCTGCCCTCTGTGGACTGTCCGCCGCTGGCAGTGCCACGCTGCGCATCCTGTGCTCTGCTCTTTTGTGGACATGAACACCCGGGGACCATGCCCTCCCCATGCCACTCTTTCCCTTGGGCAGGACAGGCTTTTGGAGTTCAGTCATTCCTGACCTTTTTCTGCAGCATCACCAGCCAAACTCCATTCCACTCCAGAACGCGTAGTGTCGCCCAGGGCACTTGGCAGAACACGAGTCATGCTCGGGCTCATCCGAACACCTGTCCAGGACACCTTTCAACACCAGCCCTCATAAAGCAGTGTCCATGTCCTGCTGACACCGTCTGCATTAGTCTCTGTGAAGTTCTCCCCTGTCTGCTGCCGTCTTGTTCACCGGAACAGGAGCTGGCAGACTCATTCCCTTGGGACGGTTCCCGGGAACAAGGCCATACCTGCTTGTTTATCTGTCCTCAGTGGCTGCTTGTGCGTCACAGGGATGGGGTTGGCTCACGCAGCAGAGACCAGATGGTCAGCAATATCCGCTTTCACTCTCCGGCCCTCTGGAGAGGGAGTGCTGGCCACGACCTCATTACTGGCTCCAAGGCCAGAGACTCTGCCGCCTCACAGAAAACCACACAGAAAGGGCTGGCCGGGTAGCTCAGCACACTAAAGAGCCTGCTTAGGCAGAGCGCAGTGGCCGAGGTTCGATCCTTGGCATTCAGTGCTGGCCTCGCCTCTGGGGCGCACTGTGACAGTGATGGAGACTGGTCATGGTGGCACCAGCCTGTAATCCCAGCACTTGGGAGACTGAAAACAGGTGCATCACTACGAGTCTGCTCTGTGTACTGAGACCCTGTAGACCCTGTGCCAAACACATTAGAGAGAGGGAGAGAGAGACAGAGAACTACACAGAATTAGTTCTTCAATAGGTAGTGAATACTATCCCTTTGGAACTGATGTGCCCAAGTCAACATCCATAGTCAAAAACTGCAAATTCTTTTGTGTCTGTGAACATAGGACTCTGTTGTCTTTTTTTTTTTTTTCTTGGTGGAACCAGAGCTTGAACTCAGGCCCTTGCGCTTGCAGGGAAGTGCTTATTCCAGTGAGCCATCTCCCTGGCCCTTTGTTGCCATTCTTGACTCCTTGATCCTTGATCCTCATTCCTTCAAAGGCTTTTCCAAATCATCTCTCCTCCATGGAGAGGAGCGGCGCTGGCATGGCACACCGAGGATTGAACCCTGTCCCTGCCTCTGTCTGAGGAGGTGCTTTAATTTGCTGAGCTGTCTGGCCAGCCCTGGTGAAGTCTTTTCTAAATTACTTTGACTTCAACCTCTGTACTTCGCTCGCTTCACTCCTCACTGCTTTCCCCACTTGCCATGTTAGCCTTGAATGCTGGGCCCATCTTTCCCAAGCAGCGCCATCCTCATGCCCTTCAGAAGGATGCATTCCTCTGCGGGGCTCAAGGAGCCTTTTCCATCTTTCACTTTCCAGGCCGTTGGAGAGAGGTCTGGAAAGTGAAGGTCACGTTATTGGGAAAAATTGCTTGTATTAACTAAGTAACAAAATTACTGGCTAAAATTTCCATTGCTGCTGGTGTACAGTGGCACATACCTGTGAGCCCAGCCAGTTGGGAGGTGAGATGGGAGCGTCACAAGTTCAAGGTCAGCCTGGACATCTGAGCAAGACCTAGGATTAAACATAATTTTTTAAAATGTCCAGGGTAAATCTCAAGCAAGTACTTTCATGATGGCTTACCACATGTGAGACCCTGGTCTCAGTCCTAAGTGTCCTCCTGTGTACATGTAAAACAACATAGAAAATTTATATTGTCAAATACTAAAATATTTAGCATATGCTAAATAGTCACAAATGCTTTGAAATAGTAAAGTTTATGAGAACGCATTTAGGGGTCAGCGAGATCGCTCAGCAGTCTAAAGTGCATGCTTAGGAAAGCTTAGGCAAGCACACAGGGACCACGGCTCGGTCGCCGGCACCACCTGCCATACCAGCCCTTCTCCCAGGGGCAGATCACAAAAAAAAAAAAAAAAAAAAAAAAAAAAAAAAAAAAAAAAAAAAAAAAAAAAAACCCACTTTTATAATACAGGAAAATGGAGTCAGAAATGTTTATCCTGTCACTGAGACAATTCCCTAGCAAATGTTTCTTGAATGTCTACTCCGTACACATAATTATTTAAGATTTAGTGCGCGTGATTGAAATATCAATGTAAGCATCACCAATACAAATAATTTCTGCACAATAAAATGAAAAAGAGAAAACACACATACATCGTAGTCAAAAGTACTGACAAGCGATTGACTCTGAATCTAATCGCTCTGCTGCTGACGGAAAGAAGTGAAGGTGAGCTGAGCCCTGAGGGGCCAGGAAGCGCTCACAGACGCAGAATTAGACAAAGCACATGCTGGATAAATCACTTGCTCTCGACTACTGCTACGCCACAATCTGGATTTGCTAAGTGGGCTACAACCCTGTGCTTTCCCATCACATAAATAAAAGGACACATGTAACACGCCACTGCGAAATGTTCAAGTATTGTACGATGATTATTTGAACAATGAAAACCAGCTTTTACCGCTTTGATACTTCCTGCCGAAAGGACTTTTTGCATTTGCTTTAGTGTTTTGGATTCCTCAGCCCTCTGTAAAAAGCAGTGTCTAAATATGTACAGTCCAAATGTGCTGCAGTAAACTTCCACTCTATCATGGTGACAAGGTTTAAATCTTGGTGGTAGAAAAACAGTTTCTTTTATACAACCTTATGGAAACAGTCTTGAAGTTGGACACCCAGTTTGGGATCCGTCTCCCAGCAGGGATAAAGCAGCAAGTAACTGCGTAGGGGGATTTCTGAGCCCAGGCCACAACGTGACGCTAGCTCTGTCCCTTGGAGCGCCCAGGACAACCGCGTGGTCCGCGTGTGTGCCGGTGTCTTCCACAACTTGCCGGCTGTCATCTGCAGACACCTCTTTGCTCTGTATGACTCATAGTAATTTGGGCCCTTTTCTCCTCTTTCTCATCTATAAAAATGGAGAAAAGTATGAATTATTCCATAAATTGCTATAAAAGATGATTATTTTAAAAGTGAATTACTAGTGTCTTCTGTCTACTAGAACACATGAAACAAACGAGCCCACCCAAGCCAAGAGGAGTGTATCCTCTGATAATACTGAGGGCCAGGATGGGCCAAATAGCTCTGTGGATTAAAGCACCTGCAAGCAGGCCCAAGGGCTAGGGGTTCGATCCCCAGACCTTCCATGCAGGCCCTGCCCCTGGGACACACTGAGATGGCAATTGAATCTGCACATGGTGGTACATGCCTGTGATCCCAGCTCTTGAGAGGCTGTAAACAGGTGGATCACTATGAGTCCAATCTAATAGTGAGACCCTGAGCACCCTGTGGACCCTTCCCTAAAATGAAAACCAGAGACAACCACTAGGAGCTGTATGGCTGGTGTCTGGGTGGCTCTGAGACTATTTGACTGCTGGCCGAGGAAGATGGCATTGCTGAGCCCACAGGTGGGGCACCCTACTTCGCCTCCGCCTTGACTGAGACTGTCCCACATCTCTCTGTGTCCCCCCACTTGTAAGGAGAGCTGCCCTGGCCTCAGAACTGACCCCATCCGGGATGGCCTTGCCACACTACTCCTGACTTCACTGTACCTCCAAAGACACTTTCTATGTAGCTGCACTTTCTGGGGTTCATTCACCTTTGAACTTCAGGGAAAACAAATCTAGCCATTGCAAGTACTTTGAGCAAGGCTTGATATAGCATGAGTACTCAGTGCATGAGAATGAATCTTTGGAATAAATGTAAGTAAATATCAGGGAGAAAACTGGTATAAAATTATGTACCTTGCAATAAAGAAAGGATAATTATTTCATTAAGTAATGTTGGGAAAATTGAATAGCTACATTCAGAAAAATGAACTTAGAACTTAAATTTTCATGTAACTGTATCTAGCTGAAACAGATCACAAAGATTAGAGTTTATAAATAAAACCTGAAACTGTAAATCCACCAGAGAAAACCCATGACATTAGTCTGGGTAGTGGTTTTCTTTTATTTTGTTTAATTTAATCACGGGCATCAAAACTAAAAATAAACAAATAGGATTGTATGGCACGAACAATCTTCTATAAATCCAAGTAAACATAACAACAGTGAGAATGAGGGAAAATATTTTAAAGTATACATCTGACAAGGAATGAATAGCCAAAATATTTAAGGAGCTCAAATAACTCAATAATAAGAAGGAACCCAATTTACCAAAATACATACGAAGGACAAAAGGAGACATTTCTTAAGAGAAGACAGAAATAGCCCTCAGGTAAATGGAAAACATCGCTAATCCTTGTAGACGTACCAAGTGAAGCCATGGTGAATTAGCCCAGGTGAATATGTTATAATAACTGTTATCAGAAAGTGAAGCCAGCTGTGGCGGCTGGGCCTGTAACTGCAGCACTCCAGAGGCTGAGGCAGGAAGGTACTGCAAGTGCAAGGTCAGCCCTGACTACACTGTGACAGTGTGCGTTCAAGGGCCAGCCTGGACTATACAGCAAGACCCAGTCACAAAAAGTAAAGACAGACAGACAGACAGATAGAGAGACAGATAGACAGGCAAGGGAAATGGCTGGGAAAGGTGTGTAGAAAATAGAAGTCTCGCTCCCTGTTGATACATGCGGAAATTAATGCTGTGACTCTTATGCTAAACAATATGGAAGCTCCTCAAGAGATGGACAACGTAATCCAGCAGTGCCACCCCAGGCTGGAAAGGCGGGTGCAAGGAACCAGACCAGCACTCCCAGGGAGAGTCAGCTCCGCCCCGTTCGCTTCAGCACCCCACAGCTGCCAAGCTGGGAGGCCGATCTAAATAGGCGCGGTAGGTACACAGACCAAGAAAATGTGGTGCTTGCACACGGTGGGGTATTGCTCACCCTGAAGAAGAAAATCGTACAACAACGTGGATGAACTGAGAGAAACTGTGTGAAGCGAGGAGCCCCAGCGTGGAGGCATGAGCTGGCCTCTGTGGGGATCTCAGAGAAGTGGAGAGACTACTGCTTACTAGAGGCCAGCGTGGTGTACGCTTGTAATCAAAAGGACGCAGAATTTTAGACAGCAAAATTAAGCTTAAGAAATTTATTGAATGTAATTATTGTAATTCATAATGATGAAGCATATTTCTAAAAATTGTGATGGATAGATTTTAACTGTTATCACCACATAAAAGATGGTGTACGGTAACCCATATGTTAACTAGATTGATTTAGGTTTTCATAGTATATGCCTATTTTAACCTATCATGTTAAATGGGATAAATACAGAAACCAATGGATTTTTTTTTTAAAAAAAGTAGAAGCTCTTCAGCAACTCAAAAAATTTATCATTTACCTGATAAAACCTGCTACTATTAGAAAACAATGAGCTCCACTTGTGTCACCACGTGTAAGTTTGACAAGGGTAAGGTCAGGATTAAAGAACTTCAAAATTGAAGGGTGTGGGGTTAATGTAAATTAAGGGTGCGATATTTTCAGAGTATAGATACGGAACTCAGGATGATTACAGTCCGGTGAAAGAGAAGAGTCAGAAGGAGCAAGAAGATAAGGGACTTCAAATCTTCGGATACAAACTTTATTTATTTTTATTTATTTATTTTTTGGCGGAACCAGGGATTGAACTCAGGCCCTTGTGCTTGCCAGGGAAGCGCTTATTCCACTGAGTCATCTCCCGGGCCCTACAAATTTTATTTTCACTAGATTTATTTGTTTTTTTGTGTATTTATATTTACTTCTTCTTCTGTGGTGCTGCAGATTGAACTCAGGGCCTTCTAGACGAGCATTCTACCACTGAGGCACATCTCTAGCCTTAGACTTCTAAAATTTAATTTAAATAAGTACTAAGAAGACTAAAGCCCATAGAAATACATACAACTCAGGAAGCAAAATATCAATTTATTTGAAAGTATAAAAGTACTAAAAGATATTAAAGACCCTCTACTAGGCAAAGCTAGCGCGCTCGCGGCTCGGAGGGCTTGATCTAGTTAGCACGTCCGTTCTGCACAGAGCGATCTCTGATGCACACAGTGTCTATCAAAAGTCCAGCGATGTATTTTGCAGAGATACACAAACCAGTTCTAGAATTCACACAAAAAGTCAAAGCACACTGAAAAGCCAAGGTAACCGTGAGCACCACAAGCCGGGTGTGCCACTTCCTAAGCTACGCCGACATCGGCTAGGGGCGGAGGGACCCAGAAATACACCGCGCGAGCCTGCCGGAGGGAGACTCCAGCCCGGGCGGCCTGCTCGCGCGCCCGGGCCGAGCGGGTGCTCCTCCTCCTCCCGCGGGCGTCCCCGTGCACCGAGCGCGCAGCTGCGGAGGACGCACGGAGGGAGGAGGAGGAGCGCGGAGGGAGGACGGCGGCGCCCGCCTCGCCAGCCGGGTCAGCCGCAGCAGCCCTGGCCATCGGTGGGTGGCGGAATGCCGCAGCCACGTCGCCTCACATCTAACACAGACATGAACTTTAACGCATGCGCCTGAATGATTTTCAGAGAGAATGCTGCGATCGCTTGAAGGCAAAGGGGTAGCAGGTTCAAGAACAATGACGTTGGGAAAGTGAGCACCGGAACCTAAGGAGTTAAACTGCACTACGCCTTAGCACTACGCACAAGGGAGCAAGAACGAGGGCCGCAAAGCAGCTGAGAAACTCAGAGACGTAAAAGCGCCACGACTCCGGATTCATAAAGGATTTCTTTGGCTTAGACTCCAGACACAAATAAAAACAGAAACAAATGGCATGACATCAAAATATAATTGTGCGCGCACAAACAGTGAGAAAGGCGTGGCCAGCGTGAGGCGCGTAATCCCAGCACTCGGAGGCAGAGGCAGGCGGATCCTGGAGAGCTCGAGCCCAGACCGAGCTACAATGTGAGCTAAAAAATGGTGAAGTCTGCAACGGGAAAAAGTCTTTGTTCCGTACAACAGAAATGCATATAATGTATGTATTGAGTGCACTTCTAAATTAAAAAAAATTCAATGAAGTATCATAGTAAAATGTCTCGATATTTTAAAAAACTAAATTATTATCATAAGCATGAGGCTATAGGATAAAAATTTTGAAAGTTCCATGCCAGGATTGGCATAGGAGAAATAGACAGCGAGGCCCAGCGGCCTGGGGAGCAGGGCTGCATCGAGTGTGGAGAGCTGCCCCTCCACCTCTGTCCCGAGCAAGGAGGGAGAATCAAGGCTCTGATCTGCGGGGCCGATTTTAGCGCAGGCTTCTCACTTGGTCTCCTAGATGGTTACTAAGTTCTACTGCATGGAGCTTTAAAATTTCTTCCGACTCCTAGTTTCCTTTGGTTTCCAGTAGTGGTCAGTCAAATCCATTTGGACATCCCACAAAATTAATTTTGATAGGTTTTATGTATTTTGACAAATAATATGAGAAATATTAAGGCCCCAAGATTTGTAAGTTAATTTTGGTGTTTGTTGCATGATCTGGTCGAGGTGTTACAAATTGCCGATCCAGACAGCGCTAGCTGTCTAGCTCAACTCCCAGTCATTCCATTTAGGAAAGTTCCAGCTTAGCGATCCCTTCAGCTTCACAAGCGGGCTCTGCAATCACACGTACTGACGAGGGCTGGGGAAGGTTAATTACCCGTCAGGGGTGGGATGAGGAATTAAGTTGAAGCATATTTTAAAATCCTGTTCTTTGCAGTGAACTGTGAACCCAAGGTGTGGCACAGGGTCAGTAACAGAGCCAGGCACCTGGACACCATACACCTGTGAGGACAGGGCAGGTGAGAGATGGGTGCCGGCTCCTGGCAGCCCTGCCTTCCTGCCCTTTACAAGTACTCTTTCTAAAGCATTCATTACTTCTTATACTTCATTTTTATACTTTTCTGCTGGATGGTTAAGACCAAGATAAAGCAAGACCTATGCAACAAGAGTTGTAGCTTTTGGATCT
>NW_004524684.1:8139595-8141341 GCF_000260255.1 Octodon degus | reverse complement strand
CGTTTTTCTGTGTAAGATTTCCTGTGACCACTAAGAATATAAACTATCTCAGAGGCTACAGAATAAATTAAAAATATTCCAAGTAGTATATTTATCCTACTCTAGATCAAAAATATATACTGCAGTACAATTTTTTAAAACAACGTTCTTTACCTTGACCATAAAGGTACTTTAGGGGGAATACTTAAGATCTAATGGATGTAATTTGGAAATGCTGGCAATACTTTTGCCTAGAATTCCATAAATTATTCCTGGGACCATAAAAGAATTAGTGTTCAAGTGTTTGTTCAATTATTGTTTAGCTTCACCATTTGGAAATTTTGGTTGTTTTTTAGTTCACCTCAAAGAAATATTTGTCCCCCTTATTCTATTCAATCCTACCCTGTTTATTATCTATCCTTTAATGTTTATGTAACGCCAAAAAATCCATACCATGGTACCAGCTTTATTTTATTTTTTCTGCTTATGTAGGAACTCCTTTCTTTCTTTCTTTCTTTCTTTCTTTCTTTCTTTCTTTCTTTCTTTCTTTCTTTCTCTTTCCTTCTCTTTCCTTCTTTCTTTCTTTCTTTCCTTCTCTTTCTTTCTTCCTTTGTGGCCTTTTGTGGCAGGCTTAGTCCACCCTGAGGGCGTCGCTGACGTGGCATGTGCCGCCAGGGATTGAACCTTGGTCCGTGCACACTTGCCTAAGCAGGTGCTTTAGAATGCTGAGCTATTTCGCTGGCCCCTGAGCTATCTTGCCAGCCCAACGTTTTCTAGAGTTGATAAACCATTAACAACAGATGATGATTTTTTCCCTTCTAGGGCTGGTAAAATAACAGAAACGTGAGACTTTCTGTTCTGTCCTCACTCTCTCTGTGACAGCTCATCCAACAGCATGGGGAAGCAGGCTGACTGGGGCAGCACGTGGACGCTGCGTGAGCGCTCTCTGTGTTTACATCCGAGGGTCAGCCAGACCCAACCTTGAAATCAGGGAGAAGGAAAGTCAAAGAATATGGGACGTGCTCTGAAGAAATCCATATGAAATATATTTGTACGTAAGAATGAAAACACTTTCTGAAATGCCACATTGCCACTAGGGTTCAAAGTGAGGTTCTTCCTTTGCCTCAAACTCAAAAATAAGCAATAAGGAACTACAAGTATCTGTAATTTTTGTCTCAAAATCTTCACACAGGTGAGTCACATGTTTAACAAAGAATCAAGCCAGAAGCCAGAGAGGGAACAACACCTTGAAGCTCCATCCGATGACATTGTATCTTAAGCATTTGTACTAAACAGAAATATTTATACAATTTCAATAAAACATTTTCTATCAAATCATATTTGAAGTTTATTGGACTAGCCATGCTCATACCCACTTCACAGTAACTGCTGCCCCTGCTGCTTCCGACCACTGAAGCACAGGAATGTGGGTGTGCAGGGCTGGACTCGACCCCAGGGAAGTCAGGGTCAGGGTCAGCCACGCTATTGTGCCAGGGAAGTCCTGATCTCTGTCTTCCTGCCACGGAAAAGAAGGCCAGCCAGCAACGGAGCATTAGTGCCTTATTAGAAAATGTTTAAAAGTACCCTTGAGCACATCCTTGTAGGATGGCTTGTAAATAAAGCTAGAAATGCATCAACAGAAGGTCTATATGCATCTCTAAATTGCATCTAAAACTTAGTGTAAACTTTGAGTTATACATTCCCCAGAGTGTTGTTTCTTTGGATTTTTCCAGAAAGTTCCATTTACAGTCACATGGGCACATGTGC
>NW_004524684.1:8123057-8137840 GCF_000260255.1 Octodon degus | reverse complement strand
CTCATCCACACTGACCTTGAACTCACTCTATAGTTCAGGCTGGCCTTGAACTTGCAGCGCTCCTCCGGGATCCACCTCCCTGTGCTGGATTTCCGTCATGGGCCTCCACGCTAGGCTTGAGATGGATCCATGATGCTTCACTTTCAGCCCCATTCTTCTTTCTGATGATTTTCTACAAACTAACTAGAGATATTAATGTAACATTTTCTGAAGCGAGTGTAAGAACATGCTCCAGTGATTTTGGTTTCAGCAATATATGTTCTGAGGTTATTTTATTCTTAATTTCATGAGTCCTTAGCACTTTTAGTGGGACTATTGTAAATGGAGTAAACTACATTTTAATTATCTGCTTGAACACACAGTGCAGAGTATCAAATTCTGAGTTATAACTATCCTCCAAATAAAAGCTTATTTATAATTTTCTTATAAAATTTGATGGTACTCAGGTTATCATATACAAAGACTATCTGATATGGCAAAGAGTGAGGATTCCAGAGACAGGTAGACTTGAATCCTTCTCTCAGACTGGAGCAATTTATCTTACTGTGAGACTCAGGAAGATACTCTCTCTCATGTAAAATAAGAAAAGAAAAAGAGCTAGAGGTGAAAAGATGGTGATCGCAGTACCCAACTACGCTGGATCGTTACAGGGCTCAAAGGAGAGGATACATTAAAGATCTTGCACAGCAAGTGTTCAAACACCACCACCACCACCACCATGACCACCACCACCATGACCACCACTACGACCACGACCACTACCACCATCACGACCACCACACTGCCGCCACAACCATGACCACCACCACCACCATCACTGCCACCACAACCATCACCATCACCACATTCATAACCACCATCAGCACCGCAACTACCATCACCACTATCACCACTACTTTCACCATCAAAACCACCACCACCACCACCATTATCACCATTACTGTCACCACCACCGTCACCACCACCACCATCACCACCACCACCTCCATCACCACCACCACCACCACCACCACCATCACTACCACCACCTCCATCACCACCACCACCATCACCAGCACCGTCACCACTGTCATCACCACCACCACCTCCATCACCAGCAGTATCATCAACTGTATCATCAAGTAGTGATAAATGCACACTGTTTGATGTTGGAAACATGCTCTCTGCAGTACAGGAAAATTGATCAAACTCTTCTAACATGTGAAAGCAAGTTAAGCTCATTCTAGTTATTCGTACCTTTTTGTTTTCAGAAGGAGTGGTGAGGAAGAAAACCCTGAAGTCCTGCTGGCTTAGTTCCTGGAAATAACAAGTGTGTGCAGAAATCCCTCGGATCGGGATAGTGCTGAAAAGTTGGCCTCAACCACATTACAAAAAAATGCCCAAGTGCAGGGTGTCTACCTGCCTGATGGAGTAAATCTTCCTAAAGCAATTTCATTCTGATTTGAAAGATAGCCCTGGCTTTTGGTAGCAGAAAGGGGTCTGTTTCAAATCCACTGCATTCACACTATCCTCCCGTGATGGAGCAGTTTTCATTAAGTTCCGCCAGGGTATGAGGAGTGGCTTGTGTCACAGGACCCTTCATCAGTAGTCAAGACGAATATGACAAGCCCATCTCTAACTTTTGTGGGCTGAACGTCTTTCTTTGTGACTGGATTTATTGTCTGCCTGGCTGCGGAGCAAGAGCGCGGGGACGCTGGCTCCCTGGAGCTTTCTGCTAGCCCACTCCCAGCCCCATAAAACAGAGCCCTGCTGTTTCCATCCCGCCTCTCCCCTCCCAGTGTTGTTTGCGCCCTGGTACAGCCCATCTGCCTGAGTGAGTGCTCCGCTGGGGCCGCGCACATCTGCCAGCCAGACTACCTTCGTACACAATTACTCAATCCACCGTAAGGCTCTCTAATAGGAAACAAGTGTGACAGCGCAAGCCTCTTTCTGGTCCCCGCCTCCCTCCCGAGCCTCAGAGTCAAATAGCTCTAATAGAGATGGAGCCTGATAGATCCGCCCAGGTGTAGGTGAAACGGTAGAACCCCCGGGGGCGGCAGGGGCTGTGCTCTCGCAGTTTAGCGCTGTGTCCTGAGGACTCCTGGCAGCCGGCCGGCCGTGCAGGCTGCTCCTCGCTCCGCCAGAGGCAGAGGCAGCGTGCTCCTGGCCAGCCGCTCCATCTCTCCCGGAGCGGAGCCGGCCACCTGGAGCTGTGACAGGAGCCCAGGGCCCGCGGCGTCTGGAGGAAGGACAGCAGACGCAGTAAGTGGAACGTGCAGCCTTGCTGCTTTTCCTTGGGAATTAAGCAAGCGTGTTTACTCTCAAAGAATCCTCTAAAGACGTGCAGAAGTGCAGCGCGGTGAGCCTGCGCCTGGCGGTGGGCCGCCCGCGCTCTCGCCTCTCACAGTCCCAGAGGACGCGAGCTCCAGCCCCGCGCGGCTCCTGCTTCCTGAGGTTCGGTACTCGGATGTGGCTCTGATCATCCTGTAGCCTGGCCGCTCAGCGTCTCTCTCTAGGTGAAATATCCTTTATTCCTGTCGAAAAACGAGGGTGACCAGAGCTTGGTCACAGTTCCGAGAGAGAAGACAGTTGTGGAGGAGCACGCACTGCTCCCGGGGTGGCTTTCGGGCTCCTCGCAGAGCTGCGCCGTTGCGTCACCGGGGTACACGGATGGAGGGGCTTCCGTGGAACGCTGCCCAGCACGTTCGCTGTGCCCAGCGGGCGCTCACCCAAGAGCGGGCTGGAAAACGAACGGCAGCATTCGGTCGTTGCTGCAACGACAATGATACTGAATCTTTAAAACAAACAGAACAAAACAAAAGGTCATTTGTCTAATAGCCTAGGAGGCGATATTAAAACCAGGTGTAGGAAATCTTAGCTTTGACTTTTTGTCTTTCATGTGTGGTGTAAAGCGGCCTTCATGTGGTGTTTCTTCTGCATTTACAACTTTGGATTCACCTCACCGTTAAACTATGTTTCAATTCAAAGTTTGAATTCCATCTAAGTAGAGCAGCGACCCGGAGCCCTCTCCTCTGACATTTACTCGGCTGGGGGCATCGTTTTACAACTACCTCTAACATACTGAGTCCTATTAACAAGCTAGCCATGGTGACTTTCAGGTAGAGTGTCCCCACGTACAAGAATGTGTTTGCTGTTACCCATATGAAGCTCCATGTAAGAAACAGCACTTAGAGCCCGTGCTGACAAAGATCCAGTTAAGGTCTTTAAATTGCTACCACAAAGGGTGTGCAAAGATAAGCAGATTTTAAAAGAATACCGTAAAACTTCCAGCATGTCATTGTATCTATTTTTAGACTTTTGCATTGATTTTTTCAAATTTAGGAATTATGTATTTGAAAAATTATTCTGGGCGGTATTGTGCTATTCAAAGATAATAAACATGCACAGAGGGAAGAGACAGGCAAACTTAGACAAAGTCCTGTCGCGGTGCTTAAACAATTCCCCATAGGCCAACGCTCTGTTTTTTTCTTGGCTATTCTAGATGACCATCATGGAAAAATGATGATTTAAAATCCATGACGCTAGGACCCTGATGGCTCCTTTGTGTATATTCAGAAATGATTTAGCCTGGATAAAGTCGCTGCTATGAGAGGTTTAATTAATTACTGCTAGCTGAACATATTTCTTTAAGAATTGCTTTTGACATCACGATGGTGGGGTCTACGCAGATTAGAAGTCATTCTTCATGAAATACTTGGAGCGGCAGTCATAGACATTGAATAGTGGTCGATGTCTACCCCCTACAGGGGGAGACTCTAATTTCACTGTGCTGTCCCTGCCGGAGAGCACAGAGTACAGTTCCCACATATGAATGCTGTAACTGTGTCAGCGACTCCGGCAAGTGCCCCTCATAGAAAGGCAGCTGTGATTAATTGGGAGCCAGGTTCAGAGGCTGCTCCTCCCTTCAGCACGCCTTTGGAATGGGTTCCTCTTGATTTATTCATTTGCTTCCCAGAGCATAATAAAAATCAAGTGGTACACCCTTGCACATTTTCAATGTGTTGTGATCCTTTTAATGTGATAGCAGTATATCACATAGTGTATTTGGGTTAATAAAGAAAAAATAATAAAGTGAAAAATTCAGTTAAGTCAATAATAATGAGGGTGCTAAATGAAACTCTCACTTTTTATCCAACTAGAGTCTGAAGGCCTTGCTTAAGCTTCAGTTATTTTAATAACTGTTAAGAAGCTCTGTGCAGGTAAAGCTGGTTGGCCCAGGCAGGGCTGGATGGGCTGGCTCCGCTTCTCACCGCGAGCGACAAGCTACGAGCCAGCGTCTCTGCAGGTGACTTGGGCAGATTGGACCCTAGCGGTCCCACTCCTCGGTGAGGGCCGCCAGCCGAGACAGCATGCATAATTAGGTATCTATTCACAGCCTCACGAATGAGTCTTTTAAATTTATACTGGAAGCTCGGTTGCCATCTTTCAAGTTACGACGACTTGGGCGAGGCGGATATTAGGGTTGAATCTGCCCTAAAATTTAAGTGATTCTTATTGATTGAAATGAGGTGCACTGAGAAGTGTCATGATACACTAGGCAGGCGCTAAGGTCGATGGGCCTTAAATAAGATCTTCTCTTTTCACTTATGGACAAGTTTTGGGACCCAGTGCTTTACACTTGTTTGCTCAGAGGTTGCAATTGGAATAATTAGGTAATTCAAACAATGTAGTTCACTATGTTTATTTCATGTGAAATTTTCTGTATGCTTATCATAAGGCATATTCACTTTCTGTTGACTTTGACCTAAGCTAAGATAGAATTTAATAACTCTGTGTTCTCTCGGGATAAAATATTTTTGACGCGTCAACACCGAGGGGTAGCAGAGCGCAGTTACCCAGGAACGCCTGGGCGGCTGGTGTCACAGTGGCTCCAGGTGCGCGTGTCCTCACCCCTGCCAGAACTTGCCGCCGCCTCCCAGGTACCCTTCTGCTTGCAGCCCTGTCTGCTGGCAGTGGAGTCGGGCTCTGCTGGGCATGCAGCGCCTACAGGCAGCACACTCCACACCTCGGCCTCATGCCCAGTGCAGAGTGCTGTCTGCCCTTCTCCTGGACAAGGGCAGGCCAGGCAAGGGATGGGCCACAGGCTCAGGGCGCTGCATCCATCGGCCTGAGGTGAGCTGCTCCATGTGCTTTCCTTCCCCGTGGCTAGGGTGACTTCACTCATGTTTGTGCAGCTCCTGATCCAGCTGTCAGGACTCAGGGAAGGATCCACAAGTGAAGTCGATGGAATCTCCACCAAGTCACACACAGGCAAGCACCCAGCTGTGAGCGACCCCACTTCTGTGGAGCCACCTGCTCACAGGAGGACTGGGGTGGGCAGAGGAGTCACGGCTCCACCAAGCGCTGCCACAGAGGAGCTGCTTCTTCCCGGGCTCTGCCCTGTCGGGTCTGGTGGGTCGGTCCACTGGGGTGTTTCCCTCCGGGCTGCCACTCCCATGGGCAGCGTAGGCCAACACGTAGCCCCTCAGGAGGTAGCCAAACACATCCTCACATTCAGGGGCTGCAGAAAGCCAGACACTTGTAAGGGTGGTCTGGTCTAAGTTATTCACTGGGAATAAACAGGCATTTGAAGTTTGAAAGATACGATGTTAGTTAAAGTTCTGTATCAACACGAATACGTACACCACACTTAGGTGCACACACCACGGAGAAGTCTAGAATATACTGTGATGCTGACAAGCTGAGCAAGTGCGCTTTTCAGGATTCCCTGTGAAATACAGGATCACCTGGATCAGGGTCCAGGCCTCTGTGGCTTGTCCCCCTGGCGAGAGGCTTTCTCCCCAAGCCAGACCTTTACTGTGATGATAGAGATCCCCGATGGAGAAACAGAAAGCACAATATGTATGATACAAAGTGTCTCTTATGTGACTCTATGGTTTTATGGGCCTGTGTAGTCTCTACCCCCAAAAGAAAATAATCATTTTAAAAGTCACTTTTATCTTATTTTAATAGTCCATGTCACCATATTTTAATGAAGACATTATTTAATTTTATAAGTGTAAAAAGATGTATGCAAGACAAATGAAATGAACATAGGAAATTACTTCAAAAATTAGTCATTCTTAAACCATTTAAAAAAAAACTGAGTAGGAATAAATGTTCCTTTAGTATTCATATTGCCTTTGGTTTTGATCAAAGCTTTTGTGATGAACATATTCCAAAGTGATTGACATTTATAAAGCCAGAAATTAATCTTATGAAAAAAGACAGAAGAAAACAACTGATACTGTTAAAAAATCTAAGCCCAAGATGTTGGGAGAATGAGCATAAAGTGACGAGATCTGAGAGTGCTATGGAGGTTGAGGACTGATGACCACTCAAACAGTGACCAAAGCCATCGCTCTCAGGGCCATTGTCAAAGAGATCAACGGCATTGCCTTGAAGTTGGTCTTGTCCTCCTAAACAGCTTTGAGTTACCCAGTGGTGGGAGGCACCCTGTCAGGTGTGGTGTCAGGGCCGTCACGGGTTCCTACCATTCAGGTAAAATGTTGCTTCTATTGCCATGTGTGAGTCCATGAAATAGTTCATAAAATTTTGGTACTTCTCACTTCTTGAACCTTGGTAAAAGTATATCTTACCAGAACCAATTTTATAACCAAATCCTAGAGTTACACAACATGAAGTTTGAGTATTACCAACTTATGTGCAAATACCTCCATTTCTTAGGGCATACCAGCAGAGAACATCTACTTCTTTGGCTCATTCATGAGGTGCAGAGGCCAGTGGCAACTATATAGTTTTGCACTTGGACATTAACTTTGCACCCTATTGTCAGGTATACACATTAATTTCAGTGTTCAAATACTGTAATAAAAACTTGTTTTGTGTGTGCATAAGTATGTCTGTGTACTTATGAAACTATTTGCCAGAATCTCTATTATATATTTCATGGTAATGGTCTTATTACATATAAAAGAACTTTTACTTTGTTTAAAGAACTATAGCCTTATAAAAAAAGTCACCAGCTTCTTTTTGCACCAGAAAAAAAAATCTATTCCTTGAAAGCACTTTTTGCTGGCTTACCTTGGCCTTTCAGGTTGGGACATTTATGTCGACCCCTTGCATCTTTGCTGCTTTAAGAGCACTATTTTCATTTGTTTGTTGGTTTTACTAACGCCACCTTGCAGCACATGCCGACCTCAGCTGCTGCGGTGAGCTGGTCATGTGCACATGGCCCTGATCTCTCTCAGCTCCAGTTCCTCGCACTCATCTCTTGGTCTCCACAGAGGAGGAGAAGCCTACACTCCTTCAGTTCACAGGCCTGATTCGCTGTAGGAGAGTTATGGTCTCAGGCTGCTTCCATGGCTTGCAGCTAACTCAGGCTTAGCTTCTTCATGGCAGAGTCGCACCCTCTGCAGGTGAATACTGTACTCTCTTTATCCATTGATGTGTCGCTGGAAAGCCGCCTCCCTACATTAAGTGATGTGAAACCGTTAGCAGGAACTATGGCCATCAACTGCAGCATGTAAAAGTCTCCAAGGCTCGTTGAAATATGGCCACAAAACAATAGTGTTACCTTAAAAAAACAGCTTTGGAAATAGGGAGCTTTCCTTCTTAGTTATGACAAAATCCAGATTTGTCAGCCCACCTGGGGTGCTGAATTGCTCCAACGTCTTCTGGACTCTCCCAAGCCACCACTCACAAACCCTCTGGTGCCCACAGTGTCATTGCCACTGCAAGGGGTGAGGAGACCCCTCAGGTGGGCCACTAGGCCACACCTGGCCTTACCATGGGCAGCCCCGGCAGAATCCAGGAACCTGGAGCGGAGGAGGACAGCTCGGGGCTGGCCGCAGGCTGCTTCTCCTCAGATGTAGAAGCTTGTGGGTGCAGCACGGAAGTGGCATCTGCACTTCCTACAGGGCCCAGTTGGGGTCCACACTGCCCACTGTCCACAGACACTCACCGGAAGGTCAGCAGTGGAGACTCGAGTCAGCCCAAAGCCCCAAGTCACTGTAGAGGCAAAGTGGCAGTTAAACTCCTCTCTAGTGTCCTCCTAGAATGGGCCCAATGTGTGGAGCTTGGTGGGTTTGCATGAGGAGTAAGTCCAGACAGTGAATAAAAGGTCAAGTTATCACCAAGAATGGGGAGGTGTGCTGGGGCCTTCACCTCATTCTGAGGACGAGGAAGGCCTTGGGCCTCTGTGCACAGTGGAAACTGCTTCAGCTCCGGGTTGTGGCCTTTGCACATAAACCCACACCAGCCATGGTTCTGACTCTCTATGCAAAACAGGGAAAGCATTTGGGGCCCTCTGGAAGCTAAACACCACCCTTGCACAGGCTGGGAAGCTCTGGGTGTGCTCCTTGAACGTTCCTCGGGGGTTTGTCTTTTATGTGACACTAGACTGGAACAGCCCAACATGCATCAGAGCTTAGAGTATCGCTTTGTAGAGAGCTTGGACACTGGTGACTGAGTGCTGCCTTTGTCATGGGAGGGTGACGGAACCCACCATGGGACACCAGATGTGGACCCCAGGACTCTCACCTGTGGGCGGTACATGCAGGCTCACTTGCCTGGGGAGGTGGACAGGAGTGGGAGGACAGGGCTTTACAAGGGCAGCTGTGTCCTGGGCAGGTGTTGCCTGGTGTAGCCCTCCAGCTCTGACCATGGCCTCAAAGACAGAGCCTGGCTGCTACTCAGAAGGGGCGTGGGCCACACAGGGTACCACACTGCTGGTGCGTTAGCCATTGCTGTTCACACACTGACAACTGGATTCTAAAAGCACCACCAAGAATTTGCAAAGATGAGAAATAACCGAAAGCTAGAGGGCTGCATGTCAGTAGTACAGTTCGATGTGCTGACCTGCTGTTGAAAAAACAGATGTGACAAGCCAGGGAGGAGGGCACACCAGTGATCTCAGCACACCAGAGGCTGAGGCAGGAGCACTGTGAGCTCAAGGCCAGCCTGGGCTAGAGTGAGTTCAAAGCTAGCGAAAACTACAGAGAAAGACGCTGGAGAGAGAGAGAGCGAGAGAGAGAGAGAGAGAGAGAGAGAGAGAGTGATGAATGAATATAAAATAGGAATATGTAGGTGTGTATCTTACTGTTTTATGGCTGGAGAATTAATCAAAAGTTTAGAGAGTCTATTCATGGTAAAGTCCAAGTAAACAGCATGAGCTTGGGCGAGAACCACAGCTAGCCACTACACACTAATAATATCAGTGTTGCCATTTAGCATTTTCACCTGCAAAATAAGATTTTAAATATACATGTTGCATACAGTTTATTTTATGACTAATATAAAAATGGGTATGTGTATAATTCTGTTTATGATCCAAAACAACTTTGAGCATTAGCAACCAAGATAATTTTAAAAGAATCTTAGAAGATATATTACTCTCATAAAGATGTGTGGTTAATTTTTAAATTAATCTTATTTTTTATAATACACTTTCATGACAAAGTCAGGCATGGCAGAATTAATAAACTACTCTTGAAGATAATTAAATATCTTCAATTTCTTGAATATTGAAAAATGAGAGCACTAACTCTTTCTGATAATTTTGCCAGCTGCTATTAAATGCTTATCATGAATTAAAGAAATAAAATGCATCTCTTGCACTTTAAATAGATAATAGTTTGCCTTTTTTCTATTAGAGGTAATTTTTTATCCTGTCAAACTATAGATACCATAATAAAATGGAGACAGTGAAATGTAATTAGCTCAAAAGACTGAACTTAATTTATCATGAATTACATGTAATAAGAAAAAAGTACAAAACCCTATCAAGCATTACTTAAAAAAGTAGAAAAAAAAAACCCTCAAAACTGTCCCATACTCTTGAAACTTGAGGCCATCAATCTTTGGCCAGTTTCCCAGGGACGCTGAAGTTTCCACCCGATCTCTTTCCTTCTGTACGCTGAATTGCTCAGGGAATAGTGCTAGGGTTCAGCGTGAGCTGGGGCTGCTGTCCTAAGCCAGAGGAGTACCGCACGAAAAGAGCTTTCAGTTTAAACTCAGGACATCACCAAGTGACCCCGAAAGAGCTCAAAAACGACATCTTTTTACCACCAGGGTCCCCACGTGCGAGCGCACAGCCCTCAGGGATGGAGACACCCCGAGGAGACGGGTCTGGCGGCCTGGGACCCCTCCCGGGCCAGCCTGGCCACTGTGCTGCCCGCCACCGGGGCCCAGGCAGCAGAAGCAGAGCCGCCCGCCGACCCGCACGCAGGGACGCCCTTCTGCCAAGCTCCTCTCCCTCACTGTTGCTCTCAGAATCTTGCTATACGTCTAGTTCTCCCCGCACTGTCCTTTGGTCCAAAGCAAGGTTTTCTATTCCAAAAGTGCCACGTTCCTTTTCTCCTGTGTCCTCACTCTTTCTTCAAGCCTAGCCTTCCTGCTGATGGATGTGGGCAGGGCAGGGCCCTCGGGCCTGAGGCCAGTGGTGACACTCGGCCAGTGGTGACACTCGGGCCTGAGGCCAGGGCTGCGTGGTGGCAGACCCCGGCCAGGCAGAAGGGCTTAAGATGTCCAGCCGCGCCTCGACACGGCTTTGCGCTGCCACCCTCCCTGTTAATCTCTAAATCAGAGCACAGGCCTGTTAGCCTCACAGTCCCCAGCAAGTCCTCAAAGGGAAGCCGGTTAGCGCCAGGGGGCCGCGGGGTCCAGATGGAGGCTGGCGGGGTGATATTTACAGGAACAGAGTTAAGTCCTCCTGCCCTTGTGAGCTCTGCGCCTGTGGGGAAGAGGACTCTTCGGATATATACGGAGAAAGCCCCCCAATTAGGTAACTCAGCTGTAGAAAAGCAATCCAAACGGGATCAGCGACAGGCCAAGAGCCAAGGTCCTCCAGGCGGCCCTCGGCTTCCCGCGCATGCTCGCCACCACCTGCCTGCCGGCCTCTGAGCCCGCTCGCGTTGGCCTGTTCCATGTGCACACTTTCAGTATTTTGAAACTAAGCAACAGAAGAATGTCACTGAACAAAAAGATTCTTTAAGAGCTGATTTAAATCATCTGCAAACATCGGAGCGTCACTTGTAAGCGTCACCTTTCCTGCAGCGCAGGGGACCCCTGCAGCCCTGGCCTGCACCGCCGGCACCCTAGAGCCTTGCAGGGCTGGGGCCGGGAAAGGCCTGAGCGGGGCCCAGAGCCGGGCCGCGCCTTGCCGATCGCGTGACGGGGCGGCTGCTCCTTCCGCGTGAGCCGCTCTGCAGAGAACATTAATCTTGTTTAAGGAAACTCGGCCCACGCAATCAATCGTGCGGTCGCTGACGGGTCTGCCTTGGAGAGCCGCCGCAGGCTTGGCTTGGGCTCCCCGCAGCTCGCCCAGGCCGCGGGAAGGGCTGAGCTTTGCGCGGGCTGCTCGCGTTGGCTTTCTGTCGCACTGACCCTGCGATCTCACCGGAGAAATGAGCAGGTGTGTAGCCGAACGTCGGGCTTCTTGCCTGCTGGGGTTTCTGTCGGCGTGGGAAAGCGGCTCTAGTGCAAGCTGCGGCCGACGAAGGGTGTCGCTAAGGTACGTTCACACTCACTGGGATTGCGTCTTTCTTAAAGAATGACATGTAGCTCTTTGGAAATGACTCACTTCACAGTTTAGCGAAAATATCCCTCCCATCCTAGGAGCCCTTTGCTAAGCTGTGCCTTTCCCTGCGCTGGAGCTTAGCGAAGGACTTGACCGCTTCCTGCGCCAGCACGGTGCCTTCCTTGTCCACACCCAGTGAGGGGCTCAGGGCGCCAACTCAGACCCCTCGGCCTCCGCTCCTTTGTGAGCAGTCCAGCAATCACCAAGTAGGTGTTCATTAAATACCGCTTGACTGAGGCTGACAGGTCCACTCGGAAACTGCAAGCTGAAGGGTCTTTCCTTTCAGTCCTAACCTGCCTTCGCTCTTTAATTGGCTATTAGCTGGAACTGATTGATAGAATGGCAGCTATGTAAATACAGTACTTAACCTTATGCACTCAGACGTTAACCTTAATTACTGTCCACTAACCCCAAAGCACCCAGGTTTCTCCACTTACACCCCCACAGTCCCACTCCAGGCATTTCTAGCAGGAAAAGGAATCGCAATAGAATGCTTTTATTGTCCTGTGAATGGCTATTAAACAGGTTCTCAAAGCGATCATCTGATCATTCTGTAGGTATTGATTTTCCAGGTGTACAAAGATAAATAAAATACTGGAAAATCAAGCAGCAGGATAGAATGTGTTTGGTAAGAGAAAGGCTAGGCAATTACTTTTTAAATTATCATTTTATGTAAGGCTGGTGACCCCAAGCTTGTCATCATCTTCATAACCTTGAAAAAAATATATGAAAATTTTAAAAATCCTATGGTTTTGCTCAAATCATATTTAATAGTAGTCATAGAAATGAAATAGCGATCAGTTATTTTAAGAGTAGAGATCACTGAAATGCTTTCTATCTAATGTTACATTATAACAGAAAGACAAAAGGTAAATTAAATGTCTCTCTTTAAACAAAATGCTTTAGATTTGTTCTCATGAGCATTCTTTTCTATAGATGCAACCAAGATTACTAAAATAAAAATAGCTCAATAGCTTTCTTAATCCCTTGTAGTCTCCAAACTCATATTCTTTGTGTATTTTACAAAAGTTATATAAAATGAGAATTACATGTTATTAGAAATAAAACCTTGTGTCAATTCATATACTCAAATTTATTAGTATTTGCTTTATACATGGATTTGTTTTCATCAAGTTCTACTTTCAGTGTGCAAAAACGCAGTAAAATAGCATTATAAACCTGCGAAACGTTTGGGGTGTAATTTTATATGCAATTATGTTTTATGGCCTGAGTCCTTATGGTGGAAAAGTTTCCATTGTGTTCAGAGCATAATAGGGTTTAGGGGAGTGGGCGGGCGGTGGCTGCATGCAGGGAGAGAGCCTGCTAGCAGGCTGAGGACAGCAACCCGATCCTAATGCACTGATCATTTTTAGATTTGCCAAAGTGCTCAGTTTTGCTGCACGTCCCAGGGGAGCCCACTCTGGAGGGGTGAGCGGCCCGGGCAGGGGGGCTCCCTCACCGCTGGCCTCATGTCTGTTCCAGTGAATGTGAAATCTCCCTGGAAAAACAAAGCACTGTGACACAGTGACTTCAGCTCCAGAAGGAAGTCCTGGCCACCGGCTGCAGTGCTGAGCACATGGAACTTTAGTCACCTAAGCAGGAAGGCGGGGAACCTTTGGGGCCGCCTGGGTAAAGGAGTTCATGGAGGGCTCATGTGTCACCAGGGCTGGCCTTCTGCGGAGCATCAGCAGGCCGCCATCAGGACCTCGGGCAGAACCACCCTCTGGAAGCTTATTTCCCTCTCCAGCTACTATTCAAGCGCTCATGGGCCCGCAGGTGCCCCTGACATATGTGGCCTGAGGCCCCCTTCCTCCACGGGTTCTCTTTTTACTTAGTAGATTCTTACATCTCCAGACAAGGAAACCAGCCCAGGCAGGTGTGTCATTGTACACAGGGACACTTTTCACACAGCATGACCAAAAGCCTATGCCAGGTTAGCTGGAAGCCTGAGCAGTTCGGTGACTTTAATGACCGTCTTCACAGGATGTGTTGCCAGGATACACCTGGGGCCATGCGACTTCAGTCCTGTCCGCTGCTTGTTGAGACAGTGATGTAACCATGGTAGGGGCGCATTTTCATTGTGATTTCTTTGCACAAATCTGAGGTGGATTCTCTTTCTGTAATGTGTTTAGCTTGCACAGGAACAGCAAGATTTATTTCCATAGTGCAGGGTGAGTTCTAGTAAAGATTAGATACTGAAAGGGCCAGTGAGATAGCTCAGTGAACTAAGCACCAGCTTAGGCAAGCCCAGGGACCAGGGTTCAATCGCTGACACCTCATGCAGCACCGTTCCCGCCCCCAGGCATGCTAAGCCAGCCACCAAGACCAAGTGTTATGGTGCACACCTGTAATCCCAGCATTGGAGAGGCTGAAAACAGGAGGATCACTATGAGTCTGAACTGCGTAGTGAGATCCTGTGCCGAATACACACACACACACACACACACACACACACACACAGTAGATCTGGAATGCGGGTCACATTGTTATGGACAGGAATAGTTATACTGCAGTCAAGTCCCTAAATTACAAGAAACATTTAGTATAATGGCAGAACAACCAAGAGGCAGGTAAACTAAGTGGATTGTCTACACTTCTGTCCGAGTCTCTCCCAGGGTCCTGAGCTGTAGCTTAAAGACTTGATGAAATAAGATGCACGCCATTCTGTAGCTCTGCAGCTCTTCCACTCTGACTTTATCACAATCAGCTATATATCAATTTTATTTGGTAGATATAAGGAACAGAAGATTCTAGTATTTTGTTAAATACTTTAATGGCATAATAATATGCTACATATTGATAAAAGATAGAACTTCATGTTTGCGATATATGGCTTTCCACTTGGACCCCTGAACACCTAGCATGGCATTCACGTTCTTTGTTGAGTAGCTTTGTGATCCTTCCAATGAAGCACTCTGTCTGAGGCTAATAAAATTATAGTGCCGGCCTGTATTGCCTGCAGACCCTCACAGGGTTGGAATTCTGGCACTCAGACAAGTTGAAAAGATGTTTAAATTGTCTTCATCTTAGTCCCAAGTTCTAAGAAATGCTCAACTGATAGAAATTGAATGTCGTGTCTTTCTAGCAAATGTGGCTCTGAATGTTTTACCAGCCTGTGCGCCGACCCACAGCTTCCTTATGAAAGCTGGAGATGCCAGATGAGAGGGCAAAAGCAGATTGTTGAGTCTAACACTTTTCACAGCTGACTGTGAGAAGGGGCGCTGGGCAGGGACCTGATTCCCTGGCCCCAGCTTCTCAGGCGAGG
>NW_004524684.1:8034580-8122547 GCF_000260255.1 Octodon degus | reverse complement strand
CTTCTCAGGCGAGGCGGCACCAGGCCCCGGCCCCGCAGCCCCGTGGGCACCCACACTCCTGTGAGAAGGGGCGCTGGGCAGGGACCTGATTCCCTCGCCCCAGCTTCTCAGGTGAGGCGGCACCAGGCCCCGGCCCCGCAGCCCCGTGGGCACCCACACTCCTGTGAGAAGGGGCACTGGGTAGGGACCTGATTCCCTGGCCCCAGCTTCTCAGGCGAGGCGGCACCATCCCCCGGCCCCGCAGCCCCGTGGGCACCCACACTCCTGTACACAGCACCTAGCACGAAGGACAGCTCTGCCAAGCCAAGTGCTCACAGCCCAAGCAGCAAAGCATTAAGAAAATAGGGAAGCCCCACTTTTAAAATTAAAACATTGGGTTGTGTTTTATATGCATTTTTCCCCTTAAAGAGTGTTTGAAAAACTCACTTGATCACATTTTACCCACAAAGGACTTAGGTCAGAGCGTCCACCCAGGCCCAATAAAGTCTGCTGCAACATCTGTCCGACTGCTTTTCTCACTTGGTATTTTCTCAAATGCTAAGTAGAAAAAAATTTAAGGAAATGGTATCTGCTTCTTATGAATTTTTAAACTTTAAAACAGCAAGCCAACAAACCACCAGCACCCTCGAGTCCATGAGGAGAAACAGCAAAACCAGTCATCACGTTCACACCTTGACCCCAACGGACAAACACACGCAGAAACAGCTAAACAGCTCTCTCTCTCTCTCTCTCTCTCTCTCTCTCTCTCTCTCTCTCTTACCTGAGAGTTAATTACTATAGGGAATTTTTAGGTTAATTGTTGAGACAGAAAGGAAAAAAGGAAGAAAAAAGAAAGAAGAAAAACAAAAGAAAGAGAGAAAAAGAAAAGAAAAGAAAAGAAAAGAAAAGAAAGAAAGAAGAAAGAAAGAAAGAAAGAAAGAAAGAAAGAAAGAAAGAAAGAAAGAAAATCACACATGGTTTTGCAGGTGTGGAGAGGGTGTGCTCAACAGCTCTCCCCTGAGACCCTGCCACCCTGGGCATGGCAGCAGCAGGAGCTCTGGCGCCTGGCTTCCCCCAAGACCTTCCCTCGAGAAGAAAAGTGACATTGTGCTGTCACCTTCCTTAGGCTCTGCACTCCCTTCCCTTTCCTTGCACCTGTGAGGATTTTCCTTGCTGCTATTAGCATCACCCTCTGTCTCCCTGAACCTCTAGCCTCATGGCGTCCGCCTGGTCCTCTAACATAGTGGGCTCTCACCCAGGTGCACACCCACCCTCACGCCTGCTGCAGCTGTCCACACCTGTGCCTGAGGCCTACTCCCAGGGTGGCAGCAGGCAGGGCGGGGCCTCTTCCCCTGGAGAGCTGGTTATTAATTATCTCACGCAGAGAGATGCCAAATAGCAGTAATCCAGTTTCTTCTCCCCTTTGGGCGCGGATCCAGCAGCTCACGCCCTCCTAGGGGAAAGCGAGTCTTCCTTCTTACCTCGGCTGCCCAGAGGCCAAGTGCCCAGCGCAGGTGCACTGTGCAGAGGCCCAGTGGCGCTCACTTCGCGCTGATTGCGAAAGTCAGCTCCGCGCGGAGAACAGGCTCGGGGGGGGGGGGGACCTGCGGGAGCCGAAGCCCCTGCAGGGGAGGCAGCTTCACCCGGACCTCCGCTCCAGGACGAAGGCAAAAGAAGAGTCCCCTGTAGGAAGGAAGGAAGGCACGCGCCACTGCATGCTGCCGACGGGGTTCTCTGCAGCGCCGCGCCACCTGCAAGGATCACAGAACACCTGGCTTTTCTGCCAAGGAATAAGGATAAGGGCCAGGAAGTGGGAAAGCCCCGTGCCCAGTGGAGGCGAACAGAGCACTTGCGCAGCACGGGAACCACCGGGCCTTCTGTCGTCCGAAGTGTGAGGAGTGGAAGTCTAATTGACGACTGACTGCAGATGGAATTTTAATAATGTGCCTCTTGAATTCGTTTTACTTGAATTCCCACTTGCATCACCAGCATTTACTATAACGTCTATCGCGGCGGTTCCTGGTCATCACTGGAACGGTTCCTCATAGTTTCTCTACAGTTTAAACCATCGGATATTTATAGGAGTTAGAACCTGGGAAGGCGCAAAGTGCTGAGCTGGAGTCCCAGGGCCACCACATACATACGTACATACATACATACCAAGAAGAAAAAAGAAAGAAAGAAAGAAAAGAAAGAGGAAAAAGAAGTTAGGGCACTTACCACGGGTAACTTAGACTACCAAAGTCTACTACTACTCAAATCTTTCTTTCTGAACATGAGTGTATCCATCCGCGAGTCGTAACTGCAGAAGGTAATCACGTGGACGGCATAGATACTCACGGCTAAGCTTTCAGGAGAAAGAAGGAAGGAAACGCGCTCTCAGACACACCTAGACGGTGACCTGGAGCACGCGTGCCGATGTTCTGGTTCTCCTGCAACCCGAACAGCCCCGGTGGAAGCAGACACGGGACGAGGAAGAGGTGCGGCCGGGAGAGCACGCAGGCGCTGCGACGCGCACTGCCCAGGGACGCGGGAGCCGGCTGCAGCGGAGAGCTCGCCGGGGAGCTGCGAAGGCCGCCGCCCGCCCGCCTCCCGGAGCCGCAGCTGCGGCTCCCTGTCCCGCACCGGTATTTCCTGCACTGGAGGTGCTCTCCCGCACCCCGCCTCGCCGGCCTAACAGACCTGCGCCCGGCTGGAGCGACTCGGAGGGGGAGTCGGGGTGCAGCTCCCGGGCCGAGCCGCGGGCAGCCGCAGCCCTCTTCTCTTAGAGCACACCAGCTGATGTTTAACGGAAGAAAAAATGCCTCCAACCGTGAGAGGGCGTTCTGAAGTCTAGCGCACCGAACACTGCATCCCAGATGCGCTTCTCTTTTTTTCTGAAAAGGGTCGGTCGGTGCTGAGACTGAAAGAGAAGCCAAGCACCAGTGAAGAAAGTTGAGCGAACGCGAACGGACTTGGGGCTCATGAGAACGCAAAGCATTCATGAGATCTGGCTTATTTTTCAATTAATTAAGAAGTTTTATAGTGTCTTAGGCTTTATCTGAACTCCTCCTTCCATGCACATTGGAAAAACCTCCCAAACCTACCTCCGGGCGCCTGCCTCTTCTGCCGCCTCTGCTAGAGGGGTGGCGTGCAGGGCACCGACCCTTGGCTTCGGGCTGAGGTGTCCTCGGTTCACGAACAGCTTTACCGTTGCTATCTGATTTCATTACATGGCCATGCAGTCACCCACGCACACCCACGCACAGCTTCCTTCCTACAGGGCCCTCTGTATTAGTATTGTATTATAATTGGACACTCAATTTGAGGTTAAGTAATCTCCAGAGCTGCTTACTTCTGTTATTGAGTTAGTCTCTTAAAACTCCATTAAATTAAATTTAGTTAGCGATCAGTTTCAGGGCAGTGCAATTAATAACGATCGTGCGTGTTAACCCAAGATATTAAGGGAAAGGCTGATCCCGGGTGGTGTGAAGGTCGGCTCACACCAGCGTGCACTTCACAATTATAAGCAGCAATACTTTATTGGAACAAGGGATCTAAAAAAAGATTTCCCTAGTCAGCCTGATGTATAAAAGCTTGTCTCCCTGGAAACCAGGAGGAAAACAATGTACAGAAACACAGCTAGTGTAGACTCAGTCTTTTATTTATTTATTTATTTTTCTTCTTCTTCTCTTTGCTGGGGGAATTGGGGATTTGCTGCACTCTAGCAATTCCAGGTCTAGATTTCATAACGCATTTGTTGCCTTTCCCCCTCATGAGAATATAAAACCACTGGGGTAGGTTGCTAGCACAGTTTCTATTTTTGTCCTTCAAGAGACAGGAATTATTGTTCTATAAATCTGAGCTTGGCTTTTCAACATCACTATAAATTTCAAAATCTTTTGATTCCTCCTGCTAAGTGCGTACCATGGAAAAATGGGGCACACTGCATTCAGCAACACTTTCAACACTGTATTAAAAATATTGCACTGCAATAAGATACCTGAAGAGCTGCCTGCAGGGATTTCTTTGCACCCTCTCAGAGATGATGGGTCTCTTTAGTAAGGAATAAATAGGTATGATGAGTCAGAAAATGGTTGGCCTTTTCAAGTGATATAGTGTCAAGAAATCTCTGATTGCTGAAAAGAAATCCCTTGGAAGGGAAGGGACTGCACCCCTCGTGTGAGTTTGCTGCAAGGCCTGTGCAAGCGTGCATATTTTATGACCCTGGGCAGAGCGGAAACATCGGAAAGACAGTGGAAAGTGATGCAGTCCTCCTCTGTTTCTGGCCAGAAAGCGCTGTTGTGGTGTTACGTTTTGCTGGCTATGTATCTGAGTTTTTACTGAAATCACAGAGCCCCACAGACCCCATCGTGTCCTGCGATGTGCTCATTGGCAGGGTGGTCCAAAGACAGCACTCTGCTCCCAGTGGTGCATCTTTACTGGTTGGAGCCAGAAGAGAATCATACTTTACTTTTCCTCCTGACCTCAATAATTTTCTATGTGAAATCCAATTATGAAAAAGGATTTCAAGTGCAGTCTATAAGGAGAGGCAACTAGAAGCGGTGGTGGCCTGGTGGGTGAGTGGGGTACAGCTGGAGTGGGCCTGCCGTGACCTCCTCGGTGCTCCTTCTGGCTCTGTGTGGAGGGCTGATGTGAAGCAGGAAAGTTTTTAAAACATGATTGGGGAGGGGTTCTAGAATTTGCGTGTGTGACCTTGGCCATACACTTCAAGGAATATTAGCTCATGTCTATAGATGCACTTAAGCTTCCAGTGAGAGCCGGGTGTCTGTTATGATTTGTGCCTAGTTGCTCACTGAAAGCCTCACACAGTCATGGGGAGGCTTCTGGAGTTGTGGTTGATTCTTGTTCTGATGCTGGGACTGTGGGCATGCGTGCCCTGAGGCCCAGCCTCTGCATTACAGTGTAAGGAGGGGGAGAGGCTGGTGGCTGCCCAAGCTGCTTCCACTGCCTGTGCACTCTCTCCTCTTTGCCAGCATCATGAACAGCTGCCCTCTGCCATGTGCCACTGTGCCTTGGAGTAGGCAGCTGAGTATGGACTGAAACCTCCACTAACTCTGAGCTAAATAACCCTTTCCTTCTTTCATTCTGGCGTCGGGTGTTTGTCCCAGCAACAGAGAAGAGAAACTGAGACAGAGACTGATCCTGAACTCACCGTGCTTTGCCCCAGGTGAAGTCACAGGTCACAGCAAGGTGATGCAGGCAGGAAGGCCAGGCACACTCCCATCGTCTCACCTCCTGGAGCTTATTTATTTTTGCTTGTTTAAGTCTGTTTCATAAATAGGCTGGTAAGATAGCTCAGCAGTCTAAAGCACCTGCTTAGGCAAGCTTAGGCAAGTGCAGGAACTACAGTTTGGCCCCTGGCACCACATACTGCACCAGCCCCACCCCAGGATGGGCTGAGCTGGCCACAAAACAAAACAAAAAAATTGTTTCACAGCTCCTACAAGTCATAGGATCACTAGGGTCTCCAGAAATACCAATTCAGCCTAATTTCAATCTATATTATTTTTTATTGAAAACACAAACGTGGTCATTTAATGAGAACTATAAATGAAGCTTGACAAGGACATTGTGCACAGTGAATGCAATGCTCCTAATTTGTTACCCTGAGATTTCTGATAAGGGAAAAACATAAGACTTCTGGACTTCTTATCTAAGTGTCCTGGACTGTCCTGCACTTGAGGACCCTCCTGTTGTTTCTGTTTCCTGTTTTTTGTCAGAGTAACTGCAGTAAATTTAGTCATTGATAACTTTTTTCACTGTGCAAATCTCAGAAGTGATGAACACTTTCTCACATTCTTGTTTGTTTAAAATATTCGTTGTCTTTTCTTTCTTTCATTTTATCCCTTTTATCTCGCAGCAGCAAAGTGGCCGACAGCACCAACAATCCTGACACCCATTCTTTCTGCTCACTTTTACAAGTGTAGTTTTCCAGAGTTTCTATGCTTCATCGCTAGAACCAATGCTCACCGTAGCTGGAACACAAAATTAATTACTGCTGTTATCTGTAAGGGTCTCTTACCTCTTGCTTATGACAACAAATTTATCACTAGGACATCTTGCTTTGCATAAGTAATTGAACCATTTTACAGAAGAAATCAATTGTGAGTGAGGAATCAGAGAAATTAATCAAAGTCATGGTCCTGCTTGCTGGGATGCTGCCTTTCCACTTTCTGCAGCCTTTCCACGCACAGCCCATTGAGCACACGTGGACAGTGATTGCGCTCAACAGAAACGGTCTTGAATGGTCATCAGTTCCATGGAGAAGAGAAACACTTTCTTTCTGTGCTGAGACACCGGAGAGGGAGTGGCACAACCTGCACTTTATTATTTTGTGTCAGATGTGAAGATGTGTCTAAACTTTAGGTCCAGCTGAACACGGCTGCTGGGAAAATATCCTTCCCCCACCTTAAGCTGCACAAACCAATTTAATGGTGACATTTTATTGTGTTCGGAGGGTCTGTTCTTTTCTTCTGTTCAAATCAGTAAGGTCCATGGAAACTCAATCTGGGTGAACTCACAGGAAGGTGAAGCCTTGGGACAGAGCGCCTCCCTTGCAGGCAGATGGGAGAGTGGCAGCAAAGAGCGATGGAGGACAAAAGGCCAGAAGTGGCCTCACGTCACATGGCCAGAGAAGCCCTGAGCCCCGGATCCAGCCTAGGACAGCATGGAAAGTTGTTACCCAGACATGTCAGATCAGAAGCACAGCTGTGACTTCGAAAAGCACACGTTCTGTGCTCCTCAGTCCAGCCTACTTTTATAGTTTTAAGTGAAATAATCACTTCGCTAGCTTTACCAGGTGAAAAGGTTCCTTAATACGCATCTCCTTGAAATTAAGAAAAGAAGAGGAACCTGCCTCTGCTTGTATTCAATGTCTACACGGTCGGGAACTAAACAGAAACTAAGCAAAATTTGGCGCTAGTACTGACATTTTAAAGCTAAGATATTTTTCTGCACAGAGGCAGGTTTTTGTTTGTTTGTTTAGTTTTTTAGAAAATTTAAAAAATGCGATGTAAGTGCAATCCCTATAAGATTTTACTGGGCACCACATGGAATCAGACGTGGCCCTGGTCTGTGCCACATGGTCAGTCTTACCACCCGAGAGCAGTGTTCGCCTACCACTCCCAGGTTCCGGCTCTGGAAAGGTCCCACAGCCACAGAAAACCAGGACGCAAGTGGCTGTGAAAACCAAGCGGGGAAGGGCCCGTGTGACCACACTGCCAAGACACAGAAGTCAGGTGATGCCCGACTGTGGGGCACCTAGCCCCGTGCGCTGCACCCGTAGAACGACCCTCTGTGCGCTAACCCAGCACCTTTGGCCATCGCAGTCACAGCCTTCCACGTGGACAACGATCTTAGCACGCAACTGCTAGACCTGAAGGAGGCGGGCTGAGAGCTCAGGAGCTGGCGTCCTGCGGCGGCGGCACCCACAGCTTTGCCCAGTGAGAAGGATGCCGAACTCCATTTTAGAAGTGCAGTGTGCGGTACTGTAAAGGTAACTTTATCCTTCTGGCCTTAAGTCCACACTCTTAAAGGACTTTGCTGTACTCAGTAATTCTCGAGGACTTGCCCTTTTCACAGGTTCTCAGTGAGCGCTCTCCGTGCAGCACGCACGCTGCCTGTCATGACTCACTGAGCAACTGGCTTCCAAAGGTGAGGTGAACAGTGTCCGGAGCCCGCTCCCAGAGCTTTGCCAGGAGGCGCAGGCACGCGAGCAAATCACTAGACACAGAAGAATATGCTTTCGTGGGTCTGGACGCTGTAGGAAGTGCTTCGGCCCTTTGGCCAGGTCAAGAAGCAGCGGTCTTAAAAAAAAAGGTAGCGCAGCAGCTGTCCTGCCAGAAGGAGGAGTGGTCAGGGCGGTGGAGGAAAGGCCTGAGCGGGGGCAAGAGGCCAGGAAGGCCGGAGCGAGGAGCCTTCCTAGGAGCACGCCCTGCCAGCTCTCCGGAAGCGGGAAGGAGCTTTGGAGTCTGCAGAGGTCCCACCGAGGAGGAGCTGCCCAGACCCCGGTGCTCAGGCCGCGGCCCCGGGGCAGGGGCTCAGGTAGCCCGTTAGGCCCGTGTCTCGGGACAATGCGTTTCCTCTGAGCCTCGCCCTGTACACTGGTTCCAGGCGATTGGCGTTCTCCCTTGGCGAGTTGTGCTAAGCGGTAGCTGCGCTGCTGTAGGCCGCGCTAAGCTTCACTCGGCAGCACGACGCAGACAAGGTGCAGTGACCCGAAACACTACAACCGGCACCGCAGCCCCGGGAAGGGCGTCTGGACGTGGGCCGTCCTCTCACCCACGCTGCGGTTACGTACAGCTGGGGCGTGGTGGGGACAGCGATGAAGAGCTGGCGCTCCAGTGGGATCTGCGTAGCACTGAGTCCCAAGGCCACGCCACGGGAGTCCCTGGCCTCCCCTCGAGTTCCTCTTGGGTGGAAGTGGCCAGTTAATACCAGACTCGGGCCACTCTCTGTGCCCTGGATGGTCATAGAACTGCCTTTATCTCCCCGAAGGGATTCATGCAGCTCCCCGAGTTTCCTTCTACAGCCAATGAAATTTGGCCCTCATAAAAATGCTTTTGGAAAGATGTTGAGAGACAAAAGTGCAGTTGCGTGGTGGTCACATCTCACGCTGCCCAGTCCGATAGCGCTCAGGCGTCACAGCAGCCCAGGCGCAGCGGGAAGGGGTCGCTGAGACGTGCAGATGCCGGGCGAAGGCAGAAGCGCCGCGAGGAGGGCAGCGTCAGTACAGGGGAAGATGCTTTAGAGGAGAAGTTGGGACTGTTGTTGGGGGAAGGAGGAAAAGAGGCATGAAGGCTTCTAGGAAGCTGGTCGGCATCATCTGGAGATGCGGAGACCTGGCAGTGCGGACTAGCGAGCTGGACGGAGCAGATTGGTGGATGCGTAGGCAGCAGAACGCAGGAGCCAGGGCACGGATTTCAGTGATGAGACTAAGAATATAGGATGACTCTTCTGGCTTTATGGTTTGGTCAGTGAAAAAATAACCAAAGGAGAATTGTGTATTTCCTTAAAATATGCTGTTTAGTAAATTCTCAGAGAGTTTGAAATGATTCATGAATGCAAGGCGATATTAGAAATTAAAAATTGAAGACTTTCGGTGTCAGTGGCATATGTGAGGCCAACGGATACTTATGAGAGGGAGAAATGAGTTCATGATAGGTCTGCAGACTACATCTGGATGTGACCTCAGGGGCAGTGTCGCAGTGGCTGTCCGCACTGGGTTAGCTTCACTAAAGCAGGGTGCTGAGGCCAGGAAAAGCCGCTCTGTGACTCCCGGCTGGAGCTCCACGTCTGCAGCCCAGGTTGCCCCATCTCTGGATTCTCACGCCTTCTGCAGAGCATGCCGGGCTGCAGGGAATTGGAAAATGACTGATCGTAGTACCACTTTAGAAGCAAGGAGCTGATGGGGGAAATTCGAGTTGTTTGCTGGGAGTGGCCCAAATGCAGGTGCAGCCGAGGGCTGCAGAACTCAGGACTGCCAGGTGAAGCAGAGGGGTCCGTGCCTTCCCGGATTTTCAGCTCTTTGAGCCACACAACAGGGGCTTTTCTAGGAAAGTCTAGCGCTTTCTGCGTGTGCTCCTTCATATCCCAGGCCCTTGCCCAGATTGTTGTGTTCACTTGAGGACAGGGCCTCACTCTGTGGGACAGGCTGGACTTGAGCTCACTGTCCAGCCCAGGCTGGCCTCCTGCCTCAGCCTCCTAGTCCTGCAGTTCTAGTGTGCATGCCGCATCCCACTCAGATTCACACAGCACTTCTCTTTGTCTTGCAGCAAACCTTCCTACTTTCACCCTTTCCTTGATTTTGGCTCTTGCTGTGTAACTTACCCAACCTCGATATTCTTCTGTCATACATGCACTGGTTACAATGATCTTTTTTGTACAAACAAAAAAAATTGTACAAACAAAAAGTACATGTAGTACTTTTGAGAGCAAGGATGGGGATGAAGGGAGAAGGGAGGAAGGGGCTCTGTGCAAGTTCAGGAAAATTAAGGGGATAGTGAAAAACTTCGACTTTGATTCTGAATCCCTCCATGCTGTCTCACTGGCCTGCCTCCTGGCCTGACGCCACTCTGCGAGTGGCCCACCCACTTGTCTCATTTGTCTGCAGGCCTAGAAACACAGATCCTCGCTTCTGCTCACTTTCTTGTCCACTGTCTTCTTCCTGCACCACACAGCGGCCCTCCCTCCATGACGGTGCATGGACTGGACAGTGCTGGGCAGAGCCTTGAACTCAGGACCACTCAGTGTGGTCTCAGGTAAACAGCATTGCCAGCCTTCCCACTGTGCCAACACGGGGGGAGTAGTGCTTTATTACAGAGGTCGTGATCAAATGAAGACCTCGGTGAGTGAAAACTTACTATTGCACTGATTTCTATCTGTCCTTACCACAAATGTACTTGAGTTACACTTTTGTTAGCTTTTTTAAAGGTCAGCAAAGCTAGAAATGTGGCTACACAATTGGAAATTTATGCTACAGGAAGTTAAAGTTTGTGGCTGGCTGGCTATGCCCAGCACCTACCACCAACTGGCCAGTTCATCTCCATTCTCCATTCGTATTCCCTACTAGATAATGCAGGCCAACTCAGCCCTAGGTGAAGAGCACATGACTACGTAATTATAGATGTCTTATAAATCAGTGTATCCATGCCACTGATAAATACATTCATGTAGTACTTTTGAGAGCAAGGATGGGGGATGAAGGGAGAAGGGAGGAAGGGGCTCTGCGCAAGTTCAGCGGGAGTTCAGTTTCACGTCTTGGCCAAGGACCTGACAAAGAAAGCTGAATCGTGTGCAGCAGAAAAGCATGCAGGGACATCTGTGAAGTTAAACACGGGGAGAGCACAGCCTGCAAGTGCCCACAGTTCAGGTGTGAGGAGTGGGGCCCACGGCACCTCAGCCTCGAGGTGAAGAGGGGCGCGGTGTGAAGCAGTCACACCGCTGGATCTGGCGGAGGTGCTGGGTAGCACTTCTGGGTGAGCGCACTGAGAGGAACTCTTAGCATCTTGGCCCAGACCAGGAGGAGGGAGTGCCGAGAGACCACCAGCGAGGGAGGCTGAGGATCATCCCCAGGAGAAGCCTGGGAGGAACATGTAGACCGGCGTCCTGAATAAGTGTGGTCAGCAGGGAAGATTTCTGTTTAAAAAGAAGAAAGGTGAGACCAGAGAGGCCACTGGAAAACACAGGGAAGGAAGGTCAGCTGCCCGGGGAGGATTCAGAGTCGCTGCTGCTGCCTCAGGAAAAGGAGGAGGCCTTCCAAATGGTCTGCGTGCACACGTCACCACGTCTGCCACACTCTGTGTGTCTGCCTGTGCATACACGTGTCACTACTGTCAGCATGCACACACATAGCCATACCCATTGCACCCTTTGTGTCTGTACATGTATACACACATCACCACATACATGTGTGTCTGTATGCACACATGTAGCCATGTCTACCACAACCTGTGTGTCTGTGCTTGCATGCACACATACATGTGTCTGCATGCACACACATAGGCATGCCCACCACAACCTGTGTGTTCATGTATGCACATGCATGTCACCACATACATCTGTGTCTATATATGTACATGTAGCTGTGCCTAACACATTGTATGTCTCTGTGTGCACACACATCACCGCTGTCTATATGCACACACATAGCCATGTCTACCATACCCTGTATATCTATGCCTGCACACATGTCATATACATGTGTCTGCATACATATACACATAGCCATGTCCATACATGTGCATGTGTGTCTATGTGCATGCATATATGTTCAACACATACAAATGTTTCTGCATGAACACACATAACCATATCTACCACATATGTTTGTCTACATGTATATGCATATATTTACCAAATATGTCTATTTGCACATCCATAGCCATGGCCACACATGCATATGTGTTATATGCACACATGCAGCATGCCTACCATACACAGGCATGCCAACACACATATACCCATGATCACCACACATGTGTTTGCACATGTAACACTCACCACACATGTATCCACCACACCCATGTTTTTCTACATGCATGTACACATGCCCACCACACACATGCATCTGCATGCACACACAGCCATTCCCACCACATGTGTGCCTACATGCATGCACACTTGTTCACCACATGCATATACCTATATACACACACAGCCATGTCGACCACACATGTGTCTACATGTAATCGCTTATGACCACCACATGAATGTGTCTGTATGCACACAGCCCTGCCCATCACATGTGTGTGTCCACATGCATATGCACATGCACACCACACATGTGTGTCCAGATGCAGATGCACACAGCCACGTTTCCGCAGCAAGACTCTTGCTGCAGATTCCCCGTCCACGGTCACTGTGTGTTCCCCTGTGCCCTGTGACCCACTGCACCCCTGCCTATGCCCTGACCCACCTCAGCAGGCCTTTGCTGTGCAGACATACATGACTAATTAAGAATTCCCAGGTGGGGAAAGCATGGTGTGGCTTGAAGGAAACCAGCCAGACGAAAGCACAACCGTAGCTGCTCTGCTTCCCAGTGAGAGTCCAGTGATCTTGTAGAGCCACTGTTGGATCAGCCTCCACGGAAAATGAGCTCCTACATTCCTTTGGGATACTTTGGCTTCTTCACATAAAATTCCTTGGGAGGGCTCCAGAAGTCACAGTTGTTCTGTGTAAAATGCTGTCATTTCTTCTTGCTTGATTAATATGTGCCCCTGAATTATATGCTGCATGATAAAATATTACAGCAGTGGAATCCTGAAAATGTAACAGAAGCTGAAAAGCAGGCCATACGTCTTATGTTAATTCCTCATCAGGCTTCAGTATTAAGGTGTATTTTTGTGAGAAAAATATCAATCAATAAATATGTAATATATCAATGCTAATGCTACATGAGAAAATGTTTTACACATTGTAAGGTACTATTTATGGACAGAGAGGAATGATTACGATATTGCCAGGAATACTTTAAAAAAGGGAAACTTAAAAAGACAACATGAAAGTAAATTGTTGAAAGTCTCAAAAATACATCATTTCAGCAGTGTTTCTAGGAGCTAGAGCCTTCCGAAGTCTATGCGTCCACTACAGAGACATTGGGTTTTGTGGCTAAGATGAAAAATGTAAGTTGGGAAAGAATTTCCTACCTGACGTTAAACTAGAAGTAAAAGTCATAGAAACAGAATAAATGAGTTTTTGAAATAAACACGACATGAACTCATTTTCCTCAGGTGGTTTAATTTCTTTCATTGGCACCAACTCTACCACAGTGTTACCATGAGTGCTTCAACAATAGCATCATTTAAAGGGATGTAACTCTCCTCTGAAGCCCACTGCTTGTCTTGGTCCTGAGATGCCGGTACAGGACTTGAAGAAGGGATGAGTGACAAGTTTCCATCGCTGGGTCATGGCCTGTGCTTGCTTTTAGTGCACAAATTGTTACATCTTTACACATATGCAAGCTAAATTATGTGTTCAGGTTTCCCTTATTTATCTAAAAAAGGTAAGGACCAGTGTTTAAAAAGACATCCTTAGAAGCCCAGGGTTAGGAACCACAGGCATGCTGCGTCCCAAAGCATTGACCCAGGTGCTCAGCCAAGCCAACACGGGAGGCGTTCAGAGCACCCTGCTTCTGAATAACGAGGGATCGCTCCTGGCCTACTCGGGTTATGGCGACATGGACGCCCGGGTCACTGCGGCCATTGCCAGTAACATCTGGGCCGCCTATGACCGAAACGGGAACCAAGCGTTTAATGAAGACAATCTCAAATTCATCCTCATGGACTGCATGGAGGGCCGTGTAGCCATCACCCGAGTGGCTAATATTCTGCTGTGTATGTATGCCAAGGAGACCGTGGGCTTCGGGATGCTCAAGGCCAAGGCCCAGGCATTGGTGCAGTACCTGGAAGAGCCTCTCACGCAAGTAGCAGCATCCTAGCAGTTATTGGTGGACACTGGTGATGACAATTGGAGGGGCAGGGCCCCCTGAGAAAACCTTGGACTGTGGGAGAGAGGAGGAACTCTGTTTTTTTCTAGAATAAACTTCAACTTCTGTCTGAAAAAAAAATAAAATAAAAAAATAAAAAAAATAAAAAGACATCCTTAGTGTTTGTGCATCAAAAACACACGCTCGCCATGGAAAATTACCTACAAACATGTGATCTTTCCGGAGGCCACACTATCATGACGACAAAGCTAGACCCAGTCTTAGCTGAATGCCGGTGTTGGTGGGGCGCAGTGTGATACTCAGTAGGGAGCTCAGAAACCAAGTTCTCTCTGAATGTTTCAACATACTGAAGGAGGAACAGAACTTACGGGTGACTATGAGTGCGACATAAGGTAGCTGCAGCCTGCTGGCCAAGAACATTTATCAATGTGTTTAATCTGCAACTCACTACACGTGTCACACATAGAGCAACATGTCTACCACATGGCGCTTGTGTGGAGTATGGCTAACATGCGCCTCGTGCTCTCTTACACAAGCAAAGTCCCATATGCACCATGGATTTTAAGATTCTATTTGAGATGCTGAGACTATTCTGAAGAGTAAAAGTGTTCTTAAAGTGATGAAATAAATAAGCCTCCTCTCCGCCACATACCCTGGGGCTCTCTAGGTCCAACCCTGGATCCCAGCAAGCTGTGTGTGTGTGTGTTGGCTTCTCACAGAGCCATGGGACTCAGCTTCATACCAAACGGTGTGTCTGGGTGTCAGCTGCCAGAAGTCAGCAAATAACACCTGAAACCAGGAGGCTCCGCGGGTTCCTGGATGTCTATCCTGTTTGGGCTACATCCTGCTTGGGCCTTCACACCTTGCTCTGCCCATCCACCACACTCCAGGTGCCGTACCCTGCACACTTGGGCTGAGCTTTGCCAGATAGCGTGAAAACCCATCAGCATTCCAGTGCTGGTCCCCAAGTTCGAATTTCTCAGTGGCCTGGGAGCAGAACAGAGCCTCTGATGGCTGAGATTGTAAGTGATGCTTCTCAGTTTTACTGAGTTATAAGATCTGAAGAAGTTAAACGAATTTACCTTTGGGCTTCACTGAGGAATGGGAAGAGAGCAGAAGCAGAAGCCTCTGTAAGCTGCATAAAAATCTCCCTGAACAATTAGCGCTATTTGTTACTACCCTTCTTCCTTTATGTCACACTGAGGCCCTATTAGCAAGTCATCATTCTTGTGGTTCAACATATTTTTGGAAAAATAACCCAAAACAAAAAGGCTGATGCAAAAAGGAATGCCGTATCACCAGTTCCTGAATCTATTAAGAAGACAAAGCAAAGCTTCTGTCTCGCTGCTGTATTTGTCTGTTTGCAAGATTAGAAAGTCTAACGGGAGTGCATTCAAGATTATAATGTTTTCAAATTGCATTTGAAATTCTAATTCAAGAATTCTTAACATTCTTAAAATTAAAATTAATAGCACTCTTAAATTTTGTTGAAACTGTTATTCCTGAAAAAATCTGAATAAGGCATTAATTTGGAAGATTATTATTTTCTTGATATTATTCAAGTTATCTAGGAAAAATTTTTAAAAAGCCTCACATTGAATACAAAGCCTACTTTTCAGGTATCAAGAGCGTCTTTGGGAAATTCGCCCCAAGGCCTTGTGTCCGGTCTACTCTGTGCCTATCACTTTTCCTCGTGCCACTGACTTTCATCAGATCGAATTCCTTTCTTCTCCATTCGGGTTGATAGTACTGATTGTCCAGCTGCTATATGGATTACTCAGGTATTGTTTATTGCTTTGCTTGAAAAAACAAAACAAAACAATTGCAGTTCCTTGAAAGGATATTAAACAGTTTCAATGCGTCATCACCATTTGCTTCATTCTAAAGAAGTAGCACAAGACACAACGGTCGGTGAAATTCTGTGGAGAATTTCTGCAGTGTCAGCATGCCTGCTGTGACTCCTTGTTATTAATATTCCAGTAATCACGTTCTCCTCTCAGACCTGAGATAAAGCCTTTTACAGCTATGAGTGTGTGTTTTCAGTTGCACCTCGCTTAGCATCTGACTTGACCTTTTTTCTCTAATGCCACAGCGTGTGTGTATGTGTGTGCATGTGTGTGCGCGTATGCATGTGTGTGCATGTGTGTGTGCATGTGTGTGCATATGCATGTGTGTGTGCATGTGTGTGTGCATGTGTGTACGTGTGTGTGAGTGTATAAAATAAAAAGGCAACTGTTGGAGGAGGGACGGCATTACCGTTAGAAGCTCAAGCAGACTTCACTGAAATCCAGAAGCTGGCAGATTCAAGCACCATTTCCAGGGTTGCAGGTAGAGAGGAGGGAGGATGCCTGCAACATACCAGACAGTCCAAGGCCTTCTTATCAAAGAAAACGAATATGAAAAGCAAGAATTTTAATTGTGAAAGTATGCAAGTTGAAAAACCATTTTATTTGAGCACATTGGAAAATGCAGTAAGAATGAAAACCTAACGCATACACTGTCTGCCCTCTGTACAGCCTACGCAGCAGCGGCGGGTACCCTAAGCAAACCTTCCCACGTGGACCCGAGGCACTCACACACTAGGCGGCCGTGGAAGTGGATGAGGACGCTCCGAGCGCGGCACGAGCCGTCCGTGGGCAGCTGCAGTGCGCTCCTCCACCCGCGGAGCAGGACTCAGTTGACGCCAGGGACCTAAACTCGGCTCATGGTTTTCTTTGAGCAAATACGCGTTCTTCTTACCAAAAAAGACCACTCTAGGTACTCTGCACCTTTACTGAGAAGTGAAAGTGCTCCCTCTCTTGCAATGTCAAATACTGCGGCGCGCTGTCCACTGACCCTTTCGCCGGGTTCTCGGGCGTCTGCCCCGCACCCACACCTGGGTCAGCCTCGCCCCACGAGTCACTGCAGGGCTGCAACTGGGGCGCTTCTTGGGGATGCCAAGGCAGGCAGCGCACCTGCTTATGCGAGCGGAGAGCGGGCGGGCCGAGGACTCTGGCTCACGCACGGGCAGCCGGGCGTGCGGCTTTCCTACTGGCGGATTTCTCGCGCTCCAGCGACGCAAGCATCTTCCGTTTTACAGGGACACCCGTGTGCGGGGCGGAGGCCGAGGGTGGAGGCTCTGGCTTTGGTGCCAACAAGGGACCACGTTTGGGAAGGACACACACAGCATGCTTGGTAGCTGCGGGCGCAGGCGGAACGCCCGGCTGTAGGACTTACTGGGGCAGAAACAGCGCTCAGGGCGTGTGGTCTCGGCTTTTCTTGGGTCTTTTCCTTTTTGTCCTCATAATTTATGTAAAAACATTTAACTTAGAAAATTTCTCAAGGATGAAAAAGGCCCTTTACAATGTTCTAATGTTTATAGGCCCTTATAAAATGCAGACACAGTATTATAGATAGGAGGTATAAATAAAAGCAAATGTTTTTAACTATGTAAAATAGTTGTTTACATAGGTGTCTCAGTTACTTTTTACTCGTTGCTGGGACAAAACACCAGACACCCAAAATCAAGGGAGGAAAAGTTTATTTAGCTCACAGTTCATGGAGGTTTTAATCCATACTCGCCTGGCTCCCAGGCAGAGTGGCACAAGGCAGAGGGCAGCAGTTCACAACAGCAGAAAACAGTGAAGAGCAAAGGGAAGCGCAGAAGCTGCGGCTTGTAGCCAGCCTCTCCCTTCCTTATAGTATAAACAAGCTACCCTGGGCTGGGGCTGTAGAACTCAGGGCAATGTCCATGCCCTCCTCTTGCACAGGGTGAGGGTCTTTACAAACTAAGAACGCTGGCTCTCTGCTGAGTCACTTAATTAAACTTCTCAAGTTGACGCAATGTATCAACCAGTACAATAGATTAAATTAAAAAAACCCTTGGGTGCTTTAGTTGAACAATTTATTTAACAAAGTGACTTTGTAATCACTGTACATTAAGCTATATAACTGTATTCACCTAAATCAATATATTCTTGTATGTCTATGTATTAAATTTATTAATATTAATTAAATTAATATTAAATTTCACACCAAATATTTGTGAAATTTAAATGTTTCTACTTGATTAATGTTAGATACTTAGCTTTGCGAGTAAAATTCTTGTCATTTGAAATCCGGCCCACTCAGAGTTAAAAATTGAGAAGATGGTACCTTACTCATCCAATCAGCATGTGGCACTGGGAAGATGATGTCTTATTCACCCAATCAATGTGTAGCACAGGGAAGATGGGAGCTCATTCACCCAATCAGCATGTGGCACAGGGAAGATGTGGCCCCATTCACCCAGTCAGATTGCGGCTCGGGGAAGATGGGGCCTCATTCACCCAATCAGCATGCGGCACAGGATGCGTCAAAGAATTGGCAGGTGAACACTTTACTGACTCGGGTCTCCGAGAGTGCCCTGCACATTTCCTGTAGTCTTAGCGATGAATGAGAGATTCTGCTGTACGAAGCCTTGGGCAATCCCCATTCTCAGGGTCCATCTAAGAATCTTACTGTCTGAGCATCCATTTTTATAGGCGTATCATGATAAACAAAGAGGATTAGGCAGAAGAAAAGGGGATACTTTTTACTTTTAAGGCAGTTTCCTCATGGAAGAACTTAGGTTGTGAAGTGCATGGGATAGCTTTAGAACAGCATATATCTCTTAGTTAGGGAGCTCTGTCACAAGTGTTAAGTCTACTTTAAGGCCCGACTTGCAAGGATCACGTGCACTGGGGAGCTGCCCGATTCCCATGGCAGCCTACTTGCTGTGTGCCCAGAGTACACTGCCTTGAGCCTGCGGGCACCAGCCCGGCCACCGGGTCTCAGCACTCCCAGCCTCTGCGTACAGCACACGTGGCCCAGAGTAGCCAGCGCCCGCGAGGTGGGGCATTTCCTGGTGTCTGCATCAGGTAACTCTTTTCATAATTCTTCCCTCTCACGTGCAAAAAAAGAAAGATGCTGTCTTCTTGAGATTCAGAAACCTACCAACTTGTTGTTGCTGTCTTTTTGATACAGGGTTTCACTATGCATTCAGGCTGGCCTGAAACTCACTTTGCAGCCCAGGTTGGACTCAAGCTCACAGTGATCCTCCTGCCTCATCCTCCCAAGTGCTGAAATTACAGGCATGCACCACCATCACACTCAGCATAACTTCTTAAAGTTGTTTACATCTTATAAATTTCAGAAAACTTTCAAATTCAGTGTTAAACTCCAAGTAAGAAACTTACAACCATTCTTAAGTTGTCCAGGCTTCAGAGCAAACTATGAAGGTTATTTAAGAAGACATTCGAGAGATTGATTTCTCTCTGGAGAAGTAAAAGTCCTCAAGTGGATAGCATTGTTCACTAACTCATGGTGTCACCAACGCAGATGATGTCCCTGAAACTAGCGTGGGGCAGGCAACAGAGTATGGTCTGCCTTGTATGCTACGGTACAGAAGTCCTCAAACATTTGTGTTGAGCATCTATTAAAAGTTTAGAATTATTACATCATCAGGCAATCTTCCAAATATTTTTGTTCAGAAAGATGGACATTTTTAATTAGGTAGTTCTTTTGAAATAAAAGATATAAAATAAATATTATACTATTGTTTGAAAAGAATACTTTGAAATTATATAATTCATATGTCTTCATTTAGATATATATTTGTGTGTATTTTAAACTGCCTGTTGGAATTTCAAATATTTTCAGAAAAAAACTCTTTATCCTCATCCTTCAGTATTTGAAAATTGATGAAAGATATTTTTTAATATTTATGTTACATTCTCATTTAAAAACTGTCTTCCATGTTCCCATCAAATTCAAGTTTCTAATGGAGGAAATAAAATGGTCTTATACAATATGCACATATTAATAAATTTTTAATATGAGTAAAAGAGAAGAAATATTGGCCTACTAAATGATGCCAGCATACTTGTCAATTTTTCGTCTTGCTTTCAGTGAATTGTAGTATTTGTTATAACTTAATTATATTAATACTTAAGGTGCTACTTGTTAATATAGCTAGAGTAACTACTTTATTTGAATTGCACATGAAACTGTCAGACTTACCAGATGCATTACCAGCATCCCAAGCAATTAACGTGGGCGCGGCACTGAGAGCATGCTCAGCCCTAAAACCCGAGCGCGTTCTTGCACAACCGGACGCGTACTGCCTGGCCGCTAATCTTGCCACCAGATGGCAGAAAATTCAGACTCAAGTAGTTTTTGTTGAGCAGCATGAACAAGGTTTTTGTTCGGAGTGTGTGTGCATGTGCACACCTGTGCATGTGTTGTGCGTTGGTCATTTTGCATCTATTGATTTGTTGCACAAAGCTTAAGACATGATCGAAGTACTAAGAATACATAATACCACTGCAGAGTGTTTCCTGGGTCCTGCTGTAAATATCGCTCACTCCATCCATGTTGTCAATGATACCATGATACCTTGGGTTTGAAAGTAAGTTAGCAAAATTTAACTTGCTATAGGGGTGGGTGCTATAATTCCTGTTCTTTCTTAGGCTAAATAACTATCATTTAGCTCCTTTATAGACAAATTTTCACAGAAAATAATTATAATACATTAAACTGCATAATCTGGGCCAACTCAACAAAGAGATGACAGGAAATGATTGGCAGAGGGAAGCGAACTCCCCTTGGGCTCAGCTCCTTCTTGTCCAACGCCAAGTGGTGCGAGTCCTGAGGTCTCAGCACATGACAACATGACCTCCATCTGTAAGCAGGAAGCAATTTAATTACAAAACATGAAGAAGAAACGATTCCCCAAACTGTAGTAAGACTCAGTTCCTTTATCCTGTTTTGTGTTTATGCTTTTCTGCTTTTTGTTCTAAGGAACAGTTCAGACTCACCACTTTGACTGTGAAGTTTAGAATTGAAGCTAGTGCTTTAAAACATTGTCTATTATATGGCGCCATGGAGACAGCTCAGCAGTCTGTGCGCCTGCTTAGGCAGGCACAAGGACTCAGGCCAGATCCCCAGCACCACACCCTATGTCAGCTTCACCTGAACGTGCTGAGCTGGCCACCAAAACCAGGCACGGTGGTGCACACCTGTAATCCCAGCACTGGGGAGGCTGAAAACAGGAGGATCACTATGAGTCCGAGCTGATAGTGAGACCCTGTACCAAATACATAAATTTTTTTACAAAAATTAACTATTACAGTATTTTAATTAAATATTTGGGGAAAACAGAGCATAGATACATTTGTCATTGCTACAGTGATTTCGGCTATCGTTTATTTATTTTTGGATAGAGCAGGTCCACGATCTTGCTTTAGAGCACTGCGCTCAGGCCAGCAAGGGCAGGCATTTCTTGCTCCTCTTGCTAAGCGGGCAAAGGTCAGCACAGTTGAAGCATCTCCAGCAGGGCTGACCCGGGATGCTGGATCGCGCTTTCTGCCAAGAGCCTTCTGTAGCAGTGAGCAGTGTGTCTGCACACACATCCAGGACAGTCCAGGCTGCTCCCTCGGAAATCGCGAGAACAGCGGAGTGTGACGCAGTGCAACAGCACGGCTGTCGGGTGGCAGCAGGGTTGGGCCTCTGGGCCAAAGCGAGGTTTCCTCGGCCTTGATTCTCCTGAAGCTGGGCTCAGAGGCTCTTTTCCACTGTGTTTCCCTTTGGACCTTGTGGAGCAGGAGGGCTCAGTGTGCTTAGGGCTGCAACTGCTCCTCTCTTTCCAGACTTTTTCTTTGATAAAGATAAGGCAAATAATCGGAGACTTTAGATTAGGCTAATGAAGAAACTTTTTGAACTATCAGTGGTAACATGACCTGCTCCAACTCCAGAGGATGTTTCTTTGCAGCTCGTAATGTTAACAAGGAGGGGCAAGACCTTGACAGTCTACAAAGTTTACTTTTAGAGAAAAGGCCCTTGTTTGCTTGCACAAATGGTCATACAGCCTGTGACCCTGCGCACCAAGCTCAGTCAAGTTGCAAAAGAAAAAGAAAAGTGACACCCTGGACCATGGCAGATGGTCTCTTCCTCCAGCGCAGCGCAAGAAGGAAAGCAGCGTGGGGAATGCTCAGTGCCGTCTGCCTGCCTGTCAGCAGCAGCAGGTCTGCGCGGAGCAGGGCCTGTGAAAAACACATGCATGTCCTACTGCGAGGCTTGAACTTTACCCGACCTAAAACGTATTGTTGATCAATAGCAACATAATAGCACTGGGTTTGAAGATTTGAGTTGATGTAAAAAGGTATGAGCTGTTTTGGAAGAAAGCAAAGCAATACAGTGCAAGCCTTTCTGAAGCCCAGCAGGCCGTGGAAATCCCAGGTCGGTCTGGTCGTGGAGTTACTACGTACCATCTTGATAAACGTCCCTGAGGGTAGCACACAGAGACACTGAAGCACTCACGAGAACTTGTATATGACCTGCGTGGCTCGTGGGCACCCTGGTGCTCCTCCAATAGGGCCTAGGTCTCCAGTGCGGCAGCCATGATCCTGTCGGGGGTCCCCTCAGCAAGCCAGCGGCTCACTGCTTATCCAGGGTGACACCCCAGGGCGCTCGGTTAGGAGTCCATTACGATAGCTACTAGCCGTTTTAACTCTTGCCTTCAGATAACTACTTGTGCATTTGTTCCATCTGGGGCTGCTGTGTTTTGCAAAATGTTGTGCTTTTAAGCTTTCAAATAATTTCTAAACAGTGGTCTTAATTTCAGCTTTTTAATTTAAATTTATGTTAGGTTATTAAAAAAGATTTGACTATGTAATAAATAAAGACAGAAAATCTGTAATTTTTGAAAATGCATTTTAAAAATGGACACATTGAGCAAATGCTGCTAATTTGACTGAAGATCAATGTACCAGACATCACAAAGGTAAATGAGGTGAAATTGCCTTTATTTGAGCACAACGCAATGATATGGAATTAAGCTATGCAGGCTAAAGAGTGAAAAGCCTGACTTCCATGTTGTCCTTGCACAACCTTCTTAGAAGAGGAAAAGCGAGAGGAGCGATGCAAGCTTTAAATAATGAAGCTCTGTTCCTATTTGCAAAAAACTATCCAATAAATCATGAGCTCAGCATGAAACTAGGTCATTGATGATTTTTCCAGCAAGAGTTCTGCCAAGGCAAAATCTGTGCGGCAAACTTGCAGTCACCTTTCAAATTGTGTCAGTTTGCCAAAGAGCTCTAGATGGCCGGGGTTGCAGAGCCTTTCTAGACAAGTGAACTTGGCTCCTGTACGTCGAATGTTCCCCTATAACTAAGGTGACATTTTGTCATTGTCACGCTCCATAGAAATGCTGCTATCAGAGCAAGAGTAATCCAAATCCCAGGGTAACCATTTAGTCTTGCTTATTCAACAGTATTTTAGAGCCATAAACATCTGTAATCAATTTAGGAGCTATTTGTGATAGCTGGGTAAATCTGGTCCAGAATGATGCAAAAGTGACAACAGGGGCTTTTCCTATGACCACGATTACCCGTGGTGATGACGTCACACCCACCCAAAGGAGAAGAAAAATGCTTTCCACAGAGCTAGGGAGAACGCTGACTGTGCATGTGTGCTTAGGTCATCCACTTCCTCTGGGGATTCAGACTTAGTACTCACCCGAAATACTGAGCCCCAGTGCACACATGGGAGAATTAGCAGTTTTCTCTACCGGGAAGAGTCCTGTTCCTGCCACTTCCACTTAGTATAACACTGGAAATTGTAGCCAGAATGATTAGTTGAGAAAATACCTAAAAGGCATCTAAATTAAATGGAAGAACTGAAAATGTTTGCTTGTTTGTATGGTCTCACATGCAGAACAGACAGCCCACAGTTCTCCTAATTGTGCAGTGCTGTGGCAGCCTGTGCCCCCACCAGCACGGAGAAGGCCTTTCCCCACGGCTCCTCCAGCACCTCTTACCCACTGATGTCCTTTCTCTGATGGATTGAGGTGGACTCTCAGGGCTGACGTAATTGGAATCTCTCAACCAACCAAAGAGGTTGAACATTTTCGCACATATTTATTTGCCATTTATGTTTCTTCATTTGAGAAGTGTGCATTCATCTCAGATGCCCACTTTTGGATGGTGCCTTTGAATTTTGGGAGCCTGATTTTTTTCAACTCTCTTTATGTTCTAGATATAAGTAATTTGTTTGAGAGACACATGCTATACTTTTTTTTCCAGTCTTGTGGGTTGTGTTTTCACTTTGTTGATGATTTCTTTTGTCATGCAGAAGCTTTTAATGAAGTGAGATTCTATTTGTTGATTCTTTGCAGTATTTTGCATGCAGTCTGGGTATTGTTCATAAAGTTTCTGCCTACACCTATTTTTCTAGATTTCTACCTATTTTCTCATCCAGCATATGTAGTGTTTCTGTTTTAATACTTAGGTCTTTGTTCCATTTTGACTTTAGTTTAGTGCCTGGTGGTAGACAGGGGTCTAGTTTTAGTCTCTGGCATGACAGTGTGGAAATTCCTTTAAAAATTAGAATGACAAGTTCCATTTGACCCGCTATTCTCCTTCTAGATATCTTCCCAGAAGAATTAAAAACATACCACAGTGATGTATGTGTACCCATGTTTCATAGCAACACAATTTGTAGTAGCTAAATATTGGAAACAATCCAAATGCCCATCAACTGAGGAATGGATAAAAAACACTATCTATCTATCTATCTATCTATCTATCTATCTATCTATCTATCTATGCATATGACTTCAGCCATAAAGAAAGACAAATTTGAGACTTTTGTAGGTAAATGGATGCAACTAGAGTCCATATTCATAAGCAAAATAAATCAGACCCCGTGTGTAAACATCATACTGCCTCGTTAGTGTGAAAAGCTGAAAGAGCAAGTATGACCCAAAATGTATAAATGGTATTGTGAAAGGGGAAACACTGTTCAAAGAAAGAAAAACCGACAGGAGAAAGGGGAAAAGAAAGAAGAGAAAATCAAATTACACACATAGGCCAGTGAGATTGTTCAGCAGACTAATGCAGGGACCAGAGTTCAATCCCAGCTCCATCAGCTGGGCCAGCCCCACCCCAGGCACGCAGAGCCAGCCAGTGAAACGGGGCTTGGTGGCTCATGCCTGTTATCCCAGCACTGGGGAGGCTGCAAATGGAAGGATCACTATGAATCCGAGCTGGGCAATGAGACCCTGTAGCAAATACATTAATAAGAATTATACGCACAAGATAGGTAGATAGGGAGACAGCCAGTTTTTTTTTAAGTTCATTGAAAAGAAATGTTTGTGGTAATACTTTTTTGGACAATATATCATGTCTATATCTTTTACTCTGAACAACTACTATGAATATAGCAATATGCAATGTATTAATTATTATTATTCTCCTAGTGGCCTAATTTGAAACTCTGTTTTATTATTATTTTTATTGTTTTCTGTTTAAAATAAAAAATAATTCCAATTGTATTGCAAAAATTTTTTAAAAATTCTAAATTTTTTATGCAACTGCAAAGGACCTCAAATAAATAAACAATATTGAAGCAAAAGAACAAAGCTAGAATCACCATGCTTGTCTTTTCAAATTATACTATAAAGCTACAGTAATTGCAAAAGAGGCAGACTACCATAAAGACAGACATGGATGTCTGGAATGAAATGGAGAGCCCATGAATTAGCTCAGAGCGGATGAAAACCTTCAGCTCACACTCCCCAGGCCTCACGCGGTCAGAGCCCTTCACGCCACTGGTGTGCAGTGATTTCCTGGCTGTGAGACCAACAGCACAGTCAGCACAAGCGAAGCCACACAGAGGCGTTAAGTGGAAAAGCTCTCTCACAGCCTAGGAAACAACAGAATGACAAGGAAGACACAGACTAGGAGAAATTACTAACAAGCCACATCTCAGCTAAAGGGTTAGTACCCAAAATATGTTTACAAGGAACTTTTGCAACTCAGTAGGTGAAAAGCAAAATATCCAAGTCAGAGAACTTGAATAGACACGCCTCCAAACGCGACACACCAGCAGGGTCACTAAGAGACGCTCACCACCACCCGTCCTCAGAGAGGTGCAAGTCAGAAGCGCAATGTCCCGCCAGGCACTCCTGCTAGGAGGTTGCTAAGTGCTCAGGTCTATGCTGGAAGATTCCACAATCAGGCAAGGCAAGTCCCTGCTCACAGCCGATGGGGAGGTAAAACAGAAGCCTGAGGTATGAGCCGAACCTCTTCCCCAAGGTGCAGGAAAGCTGCCCAGGCCAGAGATGGCTCTTGGCTCCACATGTCTCACTTTTCACACAGTAGAGGGTTCCAGAAAGCGCTTCACGGGTGACATTGCTGGGTGGGCTCTGCTCCGGAGTGCAAGCGTTATAGACTATAAGGCAGACATACTGTTGGCGGTTCCAGACATTGTTCTCTTGTCTCAGGATGTTGCCTTCTTGCTGATGTTCACCCCTAAAGCTACAGCAGATGGGAGAGATGTGCTTCCTCGAGGTGAGCTGTGGGGCTGTGGTCCTGCGGGTGTCTGTCACGAAGGGGAAAAGCCAACTGATGGGAAGGAGATGGGGGAACTGGGCCTCGTCCACATTTTCAGTGGGACGATGAAGGCATGCAGCTCCTTAGGAATATTTCACTTCCCTTCCTCCAAAACACCACGCAGCAGATGATCCTATGCCTTGGCACTGACCCAAGATGGCCGAAGCCAGGATTTCAAAGCATGTTTGCACTCTCCTGTGGACGGCACCAATATTTTCCACAGCCAAGTGGAGACAGCTTAGCTATGATCAGCAGATGGATGAAGAGAGTGTGGCTGTGCAGACAGCGGGTTGCAAAGCTGGGAATTGCTGCCGTCTTCAATGAGCTTCGATGACCGTAGGCTAAGGGAAGGATTCGCTCTCAGAAGGACAAACGCTATATGGCTCCATTTAACTGAAGTATCTAAAACTGAGGAGCAGAGATGAGAGGAGTTAGGTATTTTCTCCTTCATTGTATGAGACAATCCACTGGCACAACCATAGAGGTCCAGAATTTTCTTTTCAAGAGTAATACAATAAAGGATTCAATACTTTATTTGGATAGGGCTAGAAGGGGTTTTCCATTTCTTTTGCTGTTAATTTTGGTAACATAGTGCAAGCAACTCCCCTATTTCATTTAAATTATCCAAGAAGTAGAAAAAAACTTACTGCCTAACCTGTTCTTCATGTTTATGTGGTTTATAACGCAGTTTACCTTACATCTTTTTAAACATGTCTGTGATCTATTGGAGTGATACCACCTTTCAGTTCTGTTTTTAAGATTTACATTTTCTCTCTCTTTCTCTTCATCAGTCATGCTGTAGGCTTAATAATCACATTAACTTTACATTCATGGACTTTGCTGCATAATTTGTGAAATTTCACTTCACTGTTTTTTTTTCTTAGCTTATTTCATATTTATTTTTGATACTATTGGGTCTTCATTACTATAGTTGCCTGTGAGGTCAGATTAGGCATGTAATTTTGTATTTCTTTTAATCTATAAATTTATCTGAAAGCCTCAGTCCAGCACATTTTGCTCCCTGTGCCATTATCATAGTTCCTTAATTGTCCGAAACGGGAACTTCTGAGTGCTGGGCCGGCAGCACGGACCAAGTCGCCCTCCAGCTCCAGATGCAGGGAGCCAGGGCGCGAATGCTGAGGCTGCGGGGCTGGGAGCAGGCAGGCCTCGGTGCCCCGCTCAGAAGTCCTTGAAACACAGACAGCAGAGCAGTCGGCCCCGTGGCTCCAGGGCTCAGGATTCCCAAGGCTTCACCACCAAATCCAGTGTCATTGAGCACTTTGACTTGCGATTTCTCCGAGACTCCTCCAGGTCTGGGTCTGCTCCACGGGCCCTGGATCCAGTTTGAGGTAATTTCTGTGGATGGTCTTGCTGACAACCAATATTGTCATTTTGCCTGTGTGTTTCTATTTTCCTCAGGGTGTTTTGTTGAAGGAATTACCATTCATTCTCTGAATAATCTTTAACACTTTGTTGACAACTATTTCACCACAGACATGGGGTTATTTCTGTACGATATAACATTCCATTGCTTTTATATAGCTTTCTTTGTACAAGAACTACATAATATTTTAAGGGTGCTGGCCAAATAGCTCAGCGGATTAAAGCACCTGTGAGCAGGCACAGGAGCTGGGGGTTCAATCCCTGGGCCTGCCATGCCTGCCCTGTCCCTAGGGCACGCTGAGACAGCAATTGAGATTGGGTGTGGTGGTACACGCCTGTAATCCCAGCTCTTGGGAGGCTGCAAACAGGCGGATCACTACGAGTCTGATCTAGTAGTGAGACCCTGAACACCCTGTAGACCCTTCTCTAAAATAGAAAAGAAAAAAAAACTACATTGCATTTTGGTTTTCTTAAATTTTTATTTTAAAGAAAAGGAAACAAAAACAAAGTTGTAACTTTATCTTTTTGATTAATGTGAGTCTGTCTAATTTACTCTTGTTTTCAAGATTGTTATTCAGCTAAAACCCCATATTTCTGCACAGAGAGCATCACTGGGATCTTGACACACACTGTGCTGAATTTGTGAGGCTTTTGGAGCAACACTGAGGTAGTACATTCCACTCTATGGTTACAGGACGCCTTTCCACATATTTATGTATTCTCAATGCTTTCTGGAAATATTGTCCGGTTTCCCTAGACAAATCTTTTCCTCCTTGTAAAATTCTTAATGCTTTTCTTTCTGATGTCATGGCAAATAAAATAGTTTTCTTAATTTTCTTTTCAAATCCTTCATAGTTAGTGTACAGAAACCCAACTAAGCTTTGGGTGCTAACTTGGCATCCTGCTACTCTGCTAACATCATTTCTTAATTCCAACAGATTCTGTGGACAGTAGAGTTTTCCAGCATGTGTTCCTTTCTTACTGCACTACCACTTAGCTTTTGCTCTTGCCTACCTTTTATAGTCGTGACTTTGAGTCATCTATTAGGTAAAGATGGTACAAGTGAATATACTCGCACTCGTCCTGATGGACAGGACAAGTGTCCAGCGCTTAAACAGAGCACGCTGTAACTGCGGGCTTTTTTGCCATGTACCTAGTATGTTGAGGCACTTTCCTTCTATTCTGTGATGTTAATTGTTGTCTAGGTAAGGAGACAGAGCCCGCTGCGTTACATTCTGGCATCTTCCAAGAAAGTCCACCTATGCATGGCATTTTTTTTCTTTTTAAAAGTAGGAAGAATTTATTGAGAGTAATCAAGCTTCTGTCTAAGAGAGACAGAAGGAGCCTGGAAAGTGAGCTGCTCACCCACCCTGCTGGAGACTACATGTGAAACAAGCCACGTAGCAAGCCCACACAGACAGAGAAGGACTTTCCTGGAATGGTGGCTTTAAGTTTGGTCTCCACCCCAAGGTGCTCGATGCCTACTTAGAATACCAGCCACAGTTGTCCATCCCTAGGAGAGAATACGGGTAACCAGTTCTTTATTCTGAAGCCGGCCCTCAGCGAACGTGCCTCCAGCCACAGCTGTCTTCGGCACTGGCCCGCGGAGGGCCTAGCCCTGCCTGCCTGCCTGCCTGCCTGCCTGCCTGCCTGCCTGCAGTATTTCTGCCTAACTTACCTACATTCACTACCCCCCCCCCCCGTGAAGAAGCGCCCTAACTGCCATGAGGGCTTTTTGTCAAGACACATTGTTTGCTTCTTCAGCTCCAAACGGAACGCGATGCGTGCTCGCTTACATCTCGGTCCCCTTTCCAAATGTGGCACCTCGTTCTCGGTAGGCTCCCATAAATATTTGCCTGTGTGAGTGGCATTCATTGTCCCTGTCTCAGATATATGATTGGGATTTCTGACAATGTTACCAGCGCTCTCAGGATCATGGAAGACAAACAAAGCTCCCCAGTTTCTTTTGTGTTTACAGATTTAATTCTTTTTCCACTTTCTAACCCTGAGTAATTCTGCAAGTAAGCTTTTTATAGCCTTAATCTAAATCTTCTTAGTGGGTGGCTAACCTTTGACAGTCACTGTTTGAAAAGTCTCATCAGAAATATCTATTTTCATGGCTGTGTCTCAATATCAGACATAATCCAGAAATTTTCATAGCCCACATATTTGTTCTGTCAAAATAAACTGATTCGGGAGTGCTGTTTTGCTTATGCTCAATAGAAACACTGTAAATAAAGCCAGCCACGCAGTCAGTAATCTAAAGTAACAAAATAGTTTTACTTCTTAAAATATAACCCAGAGTTAAGGCAGGGGGGAAAGGAAGGTAAGATGCGGCCGTGTAGGCACGAGGAATTTCCTTGGTAGCCCTCAGGGGCCCAAGCGCTTTGCTTCCTACGCCCTGGCACGGAGCGGGAGGGGAAGGGGTGATGTGAGCACGGAGCCTTTCTCTCTGCGTGCTGACCCGCGCTCTGCAGCTCACAGCCAGCAGGAAGCAAAGCCACTTGCCGGTGTCTGAGCTCCAAGTCCTTAGTCCACAGTGCCCCATGGCATGCAGGTGGCTAGAGCGCGCCGGTGCTCCTGGTTCCAGGGCCACGCCGGGCTCTGCATGGGAAGCACTCAATGCACAAGTCAGTGCTCTAGCTGTAAGGGGCTCATCTCCTCCTTCTTCTTAAGAGCAAGCAGGGTCTTAAAGAAGGAAAGCTACCCGCGAAGAGCAGAGGCCTCGTACGTTGTTCGCCTTCCGCTTTCCTAGTGTTCACCTTCCTCAGGTGCACGTACGGTGCTGTTACCAAGGCAACAGCCTGGTCTGGCTCCCTGCACACAGCCGACCTGCAGGACCTTTCTCCCTGACCTCTCTGCACAGCTGAGACACTTTCATATTTTCATTATGGTGTCCTAGTGCATATTTAAAATAGTAAGCGGTAGTCAGAACTCTCTCCTGTTATAAGTTAGTGGTGGAATACTTCCCCAGAACGTATGAAGCCTTCATTTAAGTCCCCAGTAGCTAACACACACACACACACACACACACACACACACTCACACACACACAGCCCCACCTATACTAGAATATTATAAGTTGAAATGACAAAACTAACAAAACATCTTGTCTTGGTATGCAGACTGTAAACCTCCAAAGGCTGAGGCACCGAAGAGTGCTCAGTACCTCAGTGGCCGGTGCTCTGGTCTCCCAGACGCTTGTGTGTGCATGTTAAATGCCACCTCATTATTTCAGAAGCAGTCAGTCTTCACAGCAGGCCATCCTTTTCCTCACTCAGACCAGGGGACATGTGCTCCGGCGAGTCAGTTATGGTCGGAAGCCATGGAATTCACAGTACTTGTTGGTTAACCGTCACGATTCATGTAAGAGTGTCTCATGTTGCAAGGCAGCCTGCCATCATTCCTAGGAAAAGTCTGGTCCAGCTAGGGACATACACAAATAAAATTGTGACTCTGTGACATTTGCAGTCACTGTTGTTCAATGCTTTGCATGTAGGTTGGTCTTCATTGGATTCCACTGAAGCAGGGTATTCTGATGCATTAAAATTGTTGGAAAATTAATTAAATTAAATGACACTAATATATAATGTCACATGACCAACTTCCTCTGCTGTTATGACTTATACTATACACACTGTAAAATTCTTCAATGCAGTGTTGAATTGCAATTCAGTTGGGTCTACATCTTTAATCTCCATAGAAGAGAAGCAGTTAATGTATGTTATTGGCTCTTGAAAATATAGCACTTAACCTCTTTTTTATCTTTATATTTTTTAATATTTAACCTAATTTTATTTTATTTTGAAAAGTAAAAATAGAAGCAAAACAAATAGAAAAAAAAGACAAAAACAGGGTCACATACAATGCGTACATTACAGATTTATAAAACAGGAATAGCTGACAGTGGCTGTTGTATTATCTATTTTTATTTTTATCATCAAATCTGTTGCTCAGATTAACAGACACAGTTACACAAGATTGGGGAAATAACTGAATATTGCCACTTGCTTTCAAAATATCTCAATTTTTCTCCTCATCTTTTTTGTTTTAATTTATTTTAAAGCAAGTATAATAATTGATAAGACATTAGCAGTGGTATACATTGAGAAGACCAAGATGAGAGGGATTCAACCAAATTCTATCCTCAGTGTGGTTGCTTGGAATGCAGATATCAGCATAAGAGTGAGTCAAGGTGAAAATTCTAAACATTAACTGCTAGTTAAATAAAAAAAACTGATGGAAATTACGAGTAAAACCATCTCAGCCATCCTGTATATACACTTGCATGCTTTTCCCGCCTTCCTTTTTCCTTATCTTCTCTCCTTTCTTTCATCCTTGTTATCTAATCCTTAAGTTCAGTTTCTTTGCATTTTACTATGTCTATTATACCTGTCAGGTTATATTTATTCTTTCAGGTTCTTACACTAGGAAGACAATACGATATTTACACATACGGATCTGATTTATTTCACTTATGAGTAGAGCCTCCAGTTATATCCACTTACCTATAGAAGATTCGAGTTTGTCTTTCAGCCCCCAAATTTGAGAGATCCAATCCAAAAGTGGGCATGTGAGATGAATACACACTTCTCAGTGGAAGAAATACAAGTGGCAAATACATGAAAAATGTTCCACAGCACTGGCCATTCAAGAAATGCAAATTAAAACAACAAACAAATTAAAATAACCTTGCTACCCCAGAAAGAATGGCTATCATAAAGAAATCAACTAATAAGAAATGCTGGAGAGGCTGTGGGGGAAAAGGAACCTTTCTCCACTGCTGATGGGAATGTAGATTGCTATAACCTTTGTGGAAATCAGTGTGGGAATTCTTCAAAAAATTAGGACTGGAAATCACATTCAACCCAGCTATTCCCTTTCAAGTTTTTTCCCCAAAATGACTGAAAATACCATTCCATAGTGATATCTGTTCATCCATGTTTATAGCAGCACAATTTGTCATAGATAAATCTTGGAAACAACCAAAATGCCCAGCACCTGAGGAATGGATGAAAGTGATGTGGTATTTCTATACAATAGCATGCTTAGCCTCTTTTTAACAGAGCAAACTCTGTTGCCTGAGGTCGTCAGAGACTCTTAGGTACATGATGTTCACGTATTTTCTCTAGCTCTGGTTTCAGGATAGATTTCTTGATTCATGAAGATTTTCCTCCATATTCAGTAGTAGCCATTAAATCTTCATCTTCTGTGAAAAGTGAAAAGGTCTTATGCACTTAAAAATCAACTGAGATTTAAGAGAGCAGTCAGTGCCGCGTTGTCCTGAGACAACAACCCTAAAGGGCAATAAGCAACGCTTTCTCAAAATTTGCATCAGAGCAGCACGTGCTGTGGTAGATATGGTGGTTGATTTGCATGTTAATGATGTTAAGTTCTATTTACTTTCATTCTGTCAATGTGGTTACTACACATTGAAACATTTTTCATTAATATTTTAAGTTTGAAATTTACAATCTCTGGAATACTCTGTTATTTAAATAATGTAATAGTTATTTTGAAAGCCTTTACTTAAATGATTTGAAAGAAATGTTGTAATAGTCTTAAAGTAAGATATACTGATCTAAAACAAGAAAAAGAAAAGATTGTATCCAGTTGTATGGGTTTATTATGCAAAAGACATTAACAGTTTAAGGACCTCATATTCAAGCTGGACTCTTAACTAGAAAGGAACACCCAAAGGACAATGACCCATGCATAGCTATTCTCACTACTAGCATTGAAATCTAATGGCTGCCTCAGACAGTAACCAATCTGCCATTTTCTCCATCAGTGCATCCTACGGCTGGTGCTGTCCTGAGGAGTAAGTGCTCCTGCTTACCTGCCATTCATTACACTTCTCTTCTTTAACCCACTTGAGAAATTGCCTCCACCATCAGAGAGCCCCTTGTAAAATCACCCATGGCTGTTCATTCTGAAGGATGATGCAGAAAGGTATGCAGAGTTGAGAAGCTGTGCTTAAATAACACCACTAGGACTCTGTTTTGTCTTTGTCCCTGCCTTGGTATCGAAAAACTCATGCTTAACATTAAGCAGTTTACAACTACTTGAGAAAGCTAACATTTGCAAAACCATCTGTCATTCAGAATAAGCTATTTTGTTTAGGAGTGTTTCTGAGAGTAAGACACTCACGAAGCATGTGCAAGGCCCCAGGTCGAGCCCCAGCACCGCCAAATGAACAAAGAGAACCACCAGAATCAGTTCTTTTTACCTAGTTCGCACAAGATAATATTTAGACTCTGAATGAGCACGGAGCATGAGAAAGATTATGGAGGAAACTGCCCTAACCTTAGCCCCTTAGCTATATATATAGATTATTTATAGCAAGAGAAGCCCTCTACAAGTAACTGATATTCAGATGGGTTATGACATGATTTTGTACATTAGTTCCTTATGAGAAAACACTGCAAACACAAACCAACCAATAATGTCCAAACAATCCTGCATATTATAAAAATTATGAAATGAAATACAAACTTATACTGAAAAATTCCAAGTATGTGCAGAGACCACCTTGCACACCATCGCATCTTGTGAAGTGTGAACTAGAATGCCTGCATAATGCACCGACACGCTGTGTTGCAGCAGCTTAGTAAATACTCCAGCACTCTAGTTACTAGAGATAATAAACGTCCACGGGTCTTCCTCCTCCACTCTTGCCGGTCACCTCATGAAAATAGGCAGCCACTCCTGTCCTGGTGAGGCCCGTGGTGAGGGTCTTCCCTGGCACCCAGGGTCTGGTACCTGTTTCCTTTCCACCACAGTGAAGATAAGTCATCCTCCTCATCAGCAATGCTGTCTGCTGCGGGTGTTCTTATGTCAATAACCCACAATCTTGCCTGTCTACATGAACAACTGCTCAGTGTATTACTGAACTGCAATCTTGTCATGCTATTATATGATATTCCCTGAACCTTCCCAAAAGAAAGCTTGCGCCTTTGCACTGCTCCAGCGTGTGTGTGTGTGTGTGTGTGTGTGTGTGTGTGTGTGTGTGTGTGTTTCTGGCTCTAGGGATTCTCTCTCCTGACACATTATGATTGTGTGTCTACAGGTTCCCTGTGGCACTCAAGGGTAAGCTGTCTGAAGGCAAGTGTGCTACAGCTTGGCAGCTTTATAATGTAAATGTGCAGGAGTGCTTATTAAACTAATTGAATCTAACTGTGCCCTCTTCTTTCATTAATCACCAAAGCTGGCCTCATCCATTTTTCTGCAATGCTGAGATTAAGTGTACAGCAAAATCATTAACATGTCCAAGCCTGCCATCAATTTTAGGTAGCCTCACTATAAAAACTTGATTTTAATTTTCTCAGATTCTTCAGAACATATTTCATTTTCTTTTCATATTAGCCTAAAGAAACAATAATGCAAAGCTTTCCTCACTGAATGTAATTGAACTTTGGTGAATTCTGACTCTGAAATTGAGTACACGCTTGGTAGGACACGCATCAGATGCTCAGCTTGCAGACACATGCCCCTGGGTGCGAAGGAGAAGGCTGTGAATGGCTAGCAGCCTCTGGGCTTCACGAGCAGCCGCTGGCGCTTGCCAAGCTCCCATGATGGATGAGACGTCAGTGAGTCCCAGTAACAGAGCGAGATTGCTTTTCACAGACTCGTGTGCAGGAAAGGGCCAGCCGCAGTGTGCCCAGGTCTCTCCACCCATCATCTCCAAATGAATTTTCAAGAAAAATCCCAATATGTGTTTTTTAATTAGGGATGCCCTTTGTGTAAAATATTTAGGGCAGCCAGATTGTTAGAAAAATTAATTATCCAAATAGCTGCACCTAGTTGCTATTAAAGTTAAGTTCTATTATATCGATTGGCTCTTGGGAAGATAATTTTCATGTACTGTATTTAGAATAGCTAAGGCCTTTAGAAATTTGCATTTCATAAGCCTTGAAGTATTATATGGTTTATATTACACAGGAGGCTGCTGTATATGGTTGACTTTTCTGTCACCGTACAGCTCCTCTAAAAAGTAAAGCCTGGGAACTATAATACATTGTAGTTTCCCTTTCTTTGCCAAACGTAAATATCGACTTCCACACTGTGTAACACACTGGCCAAGCTGTGTGCTGGGTCTGTTTACCGAACACCATTTCTTAAAAAGATTGTTAAATAGAGTCAGATCACTGTGTTATGTATGAAAAGTTAGAATAGTTATTTTCACATTGACTTATATAGTAATAATAATGTGTGTATTTTGAAAACGTGTAAATCAATTACTTGTAATGAGATTGTATGACATTTTTATATTTACCTATTGTCATTGATAGTAGTAATCATAATTGCCCAAGTCCATCATACATTGTTTAGTGTGGTAGGAATTCCACAGTTATGCAGAACATCTCCTTGCTTGGAAAGCATGTTACGTACTGAACTGTCTTGAAGGACTAAGGAGAGAAGAGGCTGGCGTAATGTGTCGTGCAATGAGAAAGAGATGCTGTAGCTAGAATTAGCCGAGCGAGGTGATGCCCAGCGAGGTGATGCCCAGCGAGGTGATGCCCACTTGGACTCTCGTGAGGCGCCCAGTGTGGAGATCCACGTGGGCTTGCACTCTGTCCAGAAGGCCCAAGTGACCTCTGCGGCAGCGACAGCGCCTGGTCCCTACCAGCCTAGGCCTTCGTGCCAGCGGACGATGGGCATGTTTGTCTGAGTCACTGTGCATTTCACTGGCCCTCTTTGGCTCTTCTCCTAAGTGTCTTGGAAGGTGAATTAGATCGCTTCTGTCTGTCTGCGTCCTCCTGTGGGTCTCACCTCCCAGCGTGTGGACCACGGACCACACTGTCCCTTCTCTTCTGCACCCACCAGGATTGTTTAGCCTCTATCTTAACAAATAGCAGCCAGCAAGCCAAGAAAGAAATCAGTTGAGTGATGATACATAATCAAGAACAGCCCTCCAAAATTTTTAAAGCATCTCTAATCTAAGTAGCAGCACTTACCGATCTCTGCTTCATTGACACAAATGACAAAAACTGAAGGGATAGAACTAAAAGGTGAGCACTGGAGACACGCTGTGCTGGTGCCTGAAATCAGAAATGGTGGAGCCCACCTGTGATCCCAGTGCTGGGGAGGCTGAGACAGGAGGATCACTGCGAGTCCAAGTTGCATAGCAAGACCCTGTACCAAATACATAGCTAGATAGACAGGTAGATAGGTAGGTAGATAGACAGACAGACCGACAGACAGATTTTTTTTTTAAAAAAAAGAAACCATAAGGAGATGTTTATATTCAGTGTAAGATTAAATTAAGTTTTCCATTATTGATATTGGTAAGAATTTTAGTGGAAAGGCACAAAATGCACAGCAGATCCAAACACATATGATTACAGTGCAAAATATAAGTTATTATAACCTCGTTTCATGGAAGCATTAATAGAACAGGGACGCACGACTAGTGCCTCGACACGATGCTGCTCTGGAGCTCTCCTGAGGCGCTGCCCAGCGGCCTCCCCGCCGACCACTCTCCTCTATGGCCGCAGCTCCCGTCTGGGGACCTGGACTCACAGTGCCGGGCTCCCCTTTGCGTCTCCACCCTTAGGCCTCATCCAGAGCCCGTCTTGTTCTGAACGTGCTAAGATTCGGGGAGAATGCAAAGTAGCTTCTTCTAGAGAGTTTTAATACTTGAAATAAAAGTGGACAAATCTGACCCTTTCCTGTGTCCTCTCATTAAATAATTTACATTCTTCAAAGTAATAAAACCAGCTGAGATAATTTACTTTTACAATCATTTTGTATTTATCAAATCACTTGTAACTGTAGTTTCTAATTTCAAAGATTAAAATTTCTTTGTGTATTTATTATTTATAAACAGTTTTGGTGGAAAGTAGTTAATGAAGAATTATATTAGCAATTTAGAAAATAGTGATGAAACTTCTTATAAGTGAAATACGCAGCTGTCCCTGTATTGTGAAGTGTTAAGATACAACCCATAGTATAGAAACAATATCTTTACATTCAAAAGAGTCACTATTTAATAAAATTTTCAACTACATGAAAAATGTATAGCTTGACTTTGAACAAGTACAAGCAAGGTTGTACTAGTTCATTTTAGGAAGTAAAATACCTGTGACAGGTGGCCATTAGGTTTGAAATCATATATAAATATGAAGCTTGATGTAATACATCATTTTATAGTAACAATGTCTCATTCTTTTCCCCAAACTTTAGGAAACATAAAATTCCTCTTACATATCATATTTATATCCTTATTTTGACAATAACTAATAAGAAATTCAGGTTTTTACAATTGTAAGGCAACTGTATCAATTCACTTCAAATAAGTTATGAGCTGCAACCATAAATCGATAGAATAAATTGCCTGCGTATTTAAATCCACACAGATTTCTATAATAAAGCAGTTATTTATTGAACTAAACACTGTAATTAAATTTCTCTAAATTACATCGTTACCATTTTCTCTGAAGATTAAAATACTTTCACTGTTGAAATTTATCAAACTAATAATAAATTAACTTTGCTGCAGTTTTCTGTACGAGCGTTCTGTCCCACCGGCCATGCGGGACGTGCCCCTGTGTCACGTGACTGTCCTGCATGCTGGGTCGGGGAAGGCAGGGGATCGTTTGTTTCCCTTACCGAGTCGGTGACCTGACTCTCTAACTGGCGGGCTTCCACCGTGTATCAGCCTAGCGGGCCGTGTCTGTTCACACTTCCTCATTGCAAGTGGACTGTTTAGGATGGCCGTCACAGCTCTGAGGGTGATGCACTAAGGACGTCACTGTTAGGCAGGTCTCATCTGTCTTAGGAATTTGTTTCATTTAGCTTAGGTCTCTATTAGGTCAAAATCATACAAAGTTTTACAAACCAAGTTATTTCCAGCTACTGGAATTGTAGCCACAGCCATTCCTTGAATTTTTTATTTGTTTAATGAAGACGGTATAGTCCGAAGTCTACTTGTAGACATTAATGTCTGTGTTGAGAGTGGCTTTGGGTCACAGAAGACTCACCCAGGCTCTCAGCCACGCCACTGGGGATCGGGGAGCTGGGAGATGCTCTGAGAGCCACGGCTGCTGGCTGCCCTCCCTGAGTCCCTCTACCAGTGTTCCTGCTCGGCCGGATGCTGCGACTGGCTCTCTGGAAGCGTCCTCGGCCGATGTCTGTCCCTCTCTTCCCACGCCTGGTCTCCTTGCCTGCCTGGAGGGAGGCCCCGGGCCGCATTCACAGGTGACTGGTCAGTGTGCGATCTGAGGGCAGTGGAACAGCTTGAGGTGGAGAGGAGAGAATGCACCAACGGTGAGGTCAGCGCTGCACTGAGACCCGCGAAGGGGACCAAGAGCCTGGAATTAATCCTGGAATAAAAGCTGCAGTGTTTATTTTGAAAAGGCGAAGATCAGTGCTAAATGCCTTAAAGTTCTTTAAGTTTCAAAAGTAACTACACTGAGTATAAACACACATTTTTCTCTGAGAGTCAAGAAGAGAAAGCAAGTTAAAGCACATTCGGAAATAGTTAAGATAGATTTGAACAAATCTTGTGATTTCCTGAGTTAACTTGGGAGCATTTTCTTCTTAAAAATTATGAAACAAACTGTGTCACCCAGCGCAGAGGAGAGATTTTGCGAACCCCGAAGTCCTGCTGGTCATACAGCTTCTCAAGTGGAAAATGCAGGTCAGCTAGCAGTCAGGTCTTTCTACCTCATTCTGAAATGCACGAAAATTTGCACAGTGCTATTTGTGGTCCTCTGATCAGATCAATTATCAAACACTTAGTAAAATCAAATATTTAATGGCCTTGAGATTTTTTCTAAGAACTACAGATATGTTTGTGGGCAAATCAGATATAACATTTGCTCTCCTGGAGCTTGTAAGTATTGCAGAAACAAAGCTAATAAACAAATGAAGATGTACAGATATTCCTTAGGACAAAAAATAAATAAAGGTGCACAGCAGAAGTTGAAGCAGGAAGTGCAGGAGAAGGCAGCTCTGTCCTGCAGGGCAGCAGAGAACTCTCCCTAGTGAGGTACCAGAGAGAAGGGACATGCCAGCCTCTGCACAGGGCCTGCGTTGATGCTGAAGGAATGGCAAATGCTAGGTTCTTCCCATAAAAGAGTGCTTGGTGTTGTCCACAAATAGGAAGGAAGCTGATGTGGCTGAGGGGGAAGAAGGATGGGACACGAGGTTCGAGCCCCTGCTCAGGTGGCGTGAAGCTTGCAAACATCCCCAAAGTGACAACCTCATGCTGAATTCCAATCCCTCCAAGTCTCTCCATGATTTGTCGTAGTCTTCTTGATGCACCCAACTACTGACCTGTCTCCTAGTGCCCTGTGCATGTGCAATAGAAATGATCCTCTTTTTGATGGATATTTGTTAAGTTACAGTGAGCTAAAATATGACAATGACTAAACGATGACCTATTGAAAGGAAAGTTCTGCACCTCAGCCAGCACTGTAATGCCAGAACCTATTAAAATAAGTATCAGTCAATGATCAAAATACATCAATGCCCACTTGATTTGGTTACTTTTCTCTCATTGCTCTGACAGAATACCCAAGGCCCAAAATCAAGCAAGGAGGGCAAGGTTTACACAGGTCCCAGTTTGTGGAGGTTTCAGTCCACTATCAGCTGGCTCCAGCACAGGATAGCACAGTGAGGGGCAATGGCCAACGGTGGCAGAAGGCAGCAGAAGCAGCGCGTAAACACAGGAAGAGCGAGCATCTTTTCCTGCCTTGCTGTCAGTAGGCTACCGTCCCTGGTGGGTGCAGCGCTCACCCTGTCTATGCCCTCTTTTGCACAGGCTTGGGATGTTCACAAGGGCACAACGCTGGCCCCTGCTGAGTCACTTAATTAAATGTCTTGACTTCTCAAGCTGACATCCGACATCAGCCATCACACCACTGAATGACTAAGCGTGTTCTCGTGTTTTCTTATACTGAGAAGTAGCACAAGATGGTTGAGCATTCTCAGCATACAGAAAAGCAAATTAGACCTGTCTTGCTTTGCCACAATCACTAAAGGGAACACCCTGAATTTATAATAATCTGAGCTTAGGCCACCTCCACTGCATTCAGAAACTTCTATTACTAAGTAGATCTTCCCCTTCCTTATGCTGTTCTAGTCATAATATAACATAGACTGATGATCTTCTGTGTATGTCTTCTAAATTATATAAGAAATAAAGAGCACTGTTAAAAGGTCAAGATGTACTACTGCAGGCTTTAGACTTTTCTTACGTAGCTACCTCTGCAGGAGGGCTTTATTTCTTTGTGTATCTTCGGGTCATTATCTAGGGTCCTTTTCTTCCCACCTGAAGTTCTCCCTCTACCATTTCTTCTGGACAGATAAACTGAAAAAAGACTCAGGCCGATTCTGTTTATGCAGGAATGATTTAACTTTTTCTTCCTTTTTGAAGGATAGTCTTGGTAGGTATAAAAATATTTTTGATGTTTTAAAAATGTTATTCCACTAAAAATGGCCTTCTTTTTTTCTGAATGTTAAGAAAATTTCAGTTTCAGAGTCCTTTCTACAGGATGAGTCACTTCGCTCTTACTTCTTTCAAAACTCTCCATTTACTTTCAGTAGTTTCTTTATCAGCCTGTCAGTGTGGGGCAGTCTGAGGTCACATTATCTAGAATTTCTTGAGCTTCAGGGAAAAGGAGATGTCAGGCTTTGATCAGCTATACAAAAGGTCTGGCCATCATTTTTATATGTAGGTTTTCCCAGTAGTCAGTGCGTTCCCTTTTACTCAGTCTTCTTATTCTCATCCTAAGACTGTACAGTCTGAATGGAACTGTTGTATAGTTCAAATTGAGACACTGCATTGCACCGCTGTTCGAGCAATCTGTGGAAGATCAAAGTGAATTTCCATTTCAGTTATGGTACTATTAAGCTCAAGAATTTCCAATCTTTTCCCTTCTACAATTTCTATACCATTTTTAAAATTATAACAGGGCCATCGGCGCGTGGTTGTGGCCCACACGGACCCCTCCTTGTGGGCGGCACCGGCACGCCGCACCGCGTAGCTCCCTCCTCCCCATGCTCTGCTTCCAGTTCCCGCCACCTTCTTAGCACACCATGTTTCCCATGTCCTTTCAGCTTTGCTTCATGCTCTCCATTAGCTCTTTAAAAATGTCCAAGACAGCTTGTTTAAGTAGGAATTTAGTAAGGCCAGCATTCAGTGTTCCACGGAAGTGGCTTGGGGTCCGCGCTCCCTTCTGTCAGCAGGCCTTACTTTCCTTCGCTCTTGGCAAGCTTAAGGAAGCCAGACACTTCAGTAGCATAATGCATACGATCTCCAGGTCAAACTCTCCTCCGTTGTCCTGGCTGGGGACTTAACACGGTGGAAGTCACATTTGTCCATAGAGATCTTCTCAAACTGTGCTTCTCAAGGATGTCTTGCAGTTAGAGGTATGTTACCTGAAGTTGCAGTTTGTTTAATTGTGTTTAGCAAGTATTCCAACAGAAGTTGCTTTGAAGTCTCAGGGCAAAAGACAAGAAAACTGCACAGAACCTCTCTCCAGATTTGCAGGTTGCTTCTGTGTCAGGATGTTGTGTCGTCATTGCTTTAGGCTGGTTACAGCTCGGTGTCAGCCCTCGCTTCCTGCCAACACTGCCTGCGTCTGTGAATTTCACCCTTGTGAAAGTCTTAGTCCAGTTATTACATTTTTCATGTCATGGCGAAGCACAGTCTGCCAGCTTCTCTCGCCCCTCTGGCCACGCGCTCTCCTCTGGGCTCACGTGCGGCTCCTTCCTGCAGGGAGGCTGTCCTCCCTAACGCCTTGCTTTCCCAAGGAACCCAGTCCCCAGTTTCTGCTCCCAAGCTTCACAGTTTGCTGTACGTCTCCATACACTTTTGACTCATACAGCTGTAGATTTGGGTTTGCCTTGCAATATAGTGGGCTAAATCTAACCATGCCCATCCTTTGTGAGCTCTGATTTTTTAAAATTTTTTTGTTTATTACTGTATCTTTGCAGGCCCTGCTGCTCCGTTCCATGTGGGAGTTGGCACGCGCACACAGCTCCCCTCAGTTCCACTGCCTCTGCTGGCTTCCATTCCCTTCTGTCCTCGCCACCCATCTCTTGACCCCTCCTATTTTTCCTGTGTGTTCGCAGCATGTGCTTACCCCGTGGTGTGGCGTTCTGAGTCTCCTGAGGTCTTCCTTTCTGGGACAGGTCATTGACTGGACAATTCCTGTGCCCGGTATCCTTATGTGCAAGAAAGATAGTAAAGTACAGAGCTGCTTCATGTAACATGTGCTAGCTTCTGCTGCTGACACGAAAAATTCAAAGCCACAGTGCTGATAACAATGTTTGCAAAATATTCTTGCCACATTTTTGATAAATTATCCAAAGAAGACACACATAAAGTAATTATTCGTGGGACCAGTTTCCAAGTAGGCAACTTGCTCCACAAACATCGAGGAGAACATCTTCCCCTAGCTTTGTACCATCTAGGTAAATATGAGTCAACTATGATGAGCCACTTTTCTGTTACGTTGACCACAAATTCCTCGGGCCGACACCTGAATTCAGTTCACCAAACAGGAGCTGAACCTTAGCATATAAAGTGAGAGAAAGCCAGTCACGTACCAGAAGCTGCCATGCCTATATACTACTTGTTTTGTGTGCCTGATGAATAAATGAATAATATTAATTAAATGATTAGAAATTTTCCTGCAGCTTATCATTTCTTACGTATGTATGTGTTGCTCAGTATAAACACTTTGCGTTCAACCCTAACTCTGAACCATTCCAACTTTAAACCTATGGAAAGCTGTTATCTCTCTACCTTCCATTTGAAAAACTCAGCTATTACAATGTTCTTAAATATAAATGAGTTTCAATTAGGCTGCAACCTTACTCATACCTAAGCTGATGCTTGGAAACAATTAAGTATTAAAAGCAATATCTACTAAAGTAATTGGAAGGAAAGTATGATTTTTTACACTTTAATTTTTGAATATAACTGGCATTTAAATAATAATTATGTAATAGGTAATAGGTATGTTTCTTTGGCTTTGAGCCAAATCACTAAAACTTTAAACATAAATTTTATGAGAACAAGTTATAGCTGAGAGGTAAGATTTTGTAACAGAAACGTGTGCTAGTTGTAGATGCTTCAGTTATGGTAATTCATCTGGATCAATTTGTTTTTCAGAAGCTTTCAAGTAACTTGTCCTGTCTTCTGTCATGTAAATAAATCCTTGCACAGTACCATTGGCTAATTCCCTAATCAGAAGGGAGGCTTTCATTGGCTTACCTTTTCTGGACCAAACAACCTTACAGCACTTCATACTTACTATCTGTTTGCATTTTGTAGTGAGGCTGGTAATGACCATACAGTATCAAAGATAGATTTTGCTATTGAATTATAACACGTTCACACAATAGGTACAGTACTCTATTTCCAGATTAGAATAGTTTCTCTGAGCCTGAATTAAACATCTATTTATAATTCAGCCAACTTAAACAGAAGTTTAGCACGTAGCCTAAAATCCCAAGTACCATTGCCAAGTTACGGTAATCAAGCTAAGTAAGTTTTTTTAGGCATTGTGCTTTAAAAATTGCAAGTGCCGTGGGATCCTTAATGAACAAGGCAGGAACTGAATTTTATTCCTCCTTGGAACAGAGTCCTTCTTCTAATTAGCGTGCTATACTGGAGCTATGACTCCATATGGATTAAAAATAAACGAATAGCCTCACCCTCATCTTGCTCTCTGCGAGTGTGTCTTTTACTCCAAAGAGTTTTCTCCAAATATTGCTTTAAGTCATGCCTGTCCAATTACAATGGAAACTGAGAAAGCTTGGGAGTATATTTTTGAAACTTCAATTTCTATAACTTTTCCAATCAGGTTTCCAATTAAAAATTAACAACCAAATTGAGATAGCTGTCACTTTTATTCAGTAAAGTCTGTACTAAACTGAAAGATTCATGTCTGGGACATTTCAACATCAAATCTTAGTGAGTACCGGCCAAGTGTGTGTGGCTACGACTGCAGTCCAGAAAGGCTGAGCAGCAATCGATAGCAAATACTGAGTTCTTAAGTGCCTAGCCAATGACAAAAGACTCCCTCAGACAACCAGTATAACCAAGTCCTCCTGATAAATGTGTGCTTACACTTTAGGAAAGAGGCTGACATGTCCCTTGAAAGAAATCTTAGCGTTCTTAATAGTCTGACCAACGTAAATTGGAACTATTGCGCTAATCACCAAGGAAATAAAATGGAACACTAGCAGCCTAGCATTTACTGAGTAGTAACAAATATATGATTGAAAATCTGAAAACTCTAGCCACAGCATCTAGCACAGAAGAGTATGTGTAGTGTATAATTAAATCATCCAATGGGACGCAGCATGTAAGTAGCAATTTTGAATGTGAAGGTTGCTAAAAATAATCTGCCACTTCAAAGACTATTCTCCAAGCTTTATGGTATTTCTATGACTGAAAAAACAGCACACATATTTTAAAGCACATTGATATTACCATAAAATTTAAATAAGAAAATGAAAGCAATCACAGCAAATATATTACAATTTACCTCTCCAAATAATCTAAGTCTTGTCTTTTTAAAAATTAAGAATTAGGGAAATCCACCCCCATGTCTCCACTGCCTCGACCTCACACAGTGCAAGCGGCTTAGCCACACTCACTTTTTGCCTTCCCCAGCCCTTTCTATGGCCCATTTGAAAACAAACTGATTGTGTGGTGAAATGCCAGCTGCACATGCTGCAGCGTGCAGGCTCTAAAGGCTAGGGCAGCCTTCTACACACATGGCGCCCTCTCACCATACCTAAGACCTTTGCTTTTGATAAAATCTTAAATTTCTTAATAGACAAAGCACATCCCTGGTATTCTAAGGTAGACCCACTAGTGTGAGACTCACAACTTTGTGAATTTTCTCTTGCCAGCCCTACTCTACACTATCAACATGAAGCTACAGAGCTAACCTGTCGATTTTTGTTGGTGGACATGTGCTTGTCCACTTTCTGTGCTTGTGCAAGTGTACATGGCGTGAACCGCTTACAAGGAGAACTAGGCCAGGTCCCCAGTAGAGAGGGCACTGTCCACGCTTGGGTGGTTCTGGGTCTGTAGGCTGCAATGAGCCCACACCTGGCCGTGTGAACAGGAGTGGTGAGTGGAGACCTCATGCAGGCCAGGCCCTCAGCGCTCAGCTCAGAAGGCCCAGCTGCCTTCCCCGGGCTTCACCTGTAAAGGTTCCCACAGGTCCCGGGAGCCAGGCCTACGGCGAATGGGTGAGCCTGGCTATGTCAGAGCCAGGTCCCAACCAACGTCTGTGATTTCTGCCTGCTTTAGTAGCCAGCTCTATGGGTACTACTGATTGTCCTGTCCTCAGAGCTGCTCCAGCCAAAGCACTTCAATATTTACTAATTAGCCTTTAGAAAGGTAAGTCCTTATATAATCTTGGCCCTCACTTTAAAAGATCACTGACTCCCTTATTAATGGTTGGCCAGAATAACAAAAATTCTTGGGTGTATTTGTTTTGCATATGTGCATCATGTCTTTCACCTTCTGAAAATTAAACTTTCATGACTTCACCTAATAGGTGGCTATTTAATTTCCTCAAGTGACTCAAGAGTATTCTTTGTAGCTTGTTGTTTAATGGTTTGCTTGACTGTGTCAGTCTCTAATCCAATCGTACTTCCTAAAGAGTGTTTTTACTGGCGTCATTTTTACCTCATTCACTGTTTCAGTGCTCAGAAATCCATGTTTGGAATGCCCAAAGCAGCGGAGCATAATGCCATGTGTGTGCTTCGAATGTTGCTCTTTGAATTTTTTTAGGTAACATGTATGAAATTTATATAAAAACAAAAATTTCTTTTCAATCTTCAGCATGGATGAGTTAAATGTGAAAATAGGTTCCTTTATTTCACTCCTTTTCACTCTTGCTGGCATTGACCTTTTTCTTTCCACTCTTTTTCAAAACTAAAGTCTCATTGGCGGGTAGATCGCCAGAGTGCCCGGAAGCGTCCATCTATCCAGGACCAAATTAGTGTTAGCTGACGTGGAGAAGAGTTCCGCTCACTCGTGCACCACTCGTCCACCAAGCTTATGGGTGGAGAAGTCACCTCTGCCTTGAAGACACGGAGTGAAGCACTGCCTAACAGGACTCCGGAAGTCTTCCTCCTTGTCGCGTTGCATGTGGCTCGAGTCTTCCTCAAGTTTTCTGCAAGTTGTTACTCTGGGGCTGTATAAAGAGCCCACCCCTCATGGTGAGCGAGTGACCGAGCAGTCCGAGGGGATTCGTGCTTGAGTTAATTATCACAGCTCTATTTGCAAAACCCAGTCCTTCTGTTTCAATGGTCACCTTGTAGGGGTGACAGAGGGGGCTGAGCAGAGAGCCACGCAGGGGCCAGCACACAGGTGAATGGCTTCTGCATTTCGAAGAATATGGTCAGAACGTGATTACAAAACTGTTTTAAGGGCTGGCCCAATAGCTCAGCAAACTAAAGCGCCTGCTTAGGCAGAGCACAGCGGCTGGGCTTTGATCCTTGGCATTCCATGCCAGCCTCACCCTTGGGGCACACTGAGACGGTGATTGAGACTCTCTACGTAGTGAGACACTGTAGACCCTGTCCTAAATACAAAGCAAAGCAAAGCAAAACAAAACAAAAAGCTGTTTTAAAAAATGTAAAACGTGTAAACAATTTACCTACTACCCCCCACCTCCCGTACTGAGGATCAGACTTGGGATCTCGCGCGTGCCAGGCAGGCGCTTATTCTCCTGCGCTATCTCCCAAGCACCAATGCACTTGCTTTTCAAGTTGGTATCAATTAAACTGCTTAAGTTAATGATGCAAGCATTAAGCCATAAACGTCACGCTAAGCTTCAGTAAGGTGTCAGAGGATCGCGCTCTCATCCCGGACTCCCCAGCCCCTGATCTGGCGTCAGAGCCGAGCCCCTGGGTCGCAGCGCTGAGAGGGAAGCGGCGCATGGCGCTGCGCCGAGGGTGGCAGTCCGCTGCCTACCCGGCCGGGAGACTCTTCCGGCCATGCAGCCCGCATTCTAGGGTCCCCGATACGCTTGCTGCCTCCTGCTGTCCTACTGAGCGTGATTAGGGTTTCCAGTTTTGTTTGTATTTTTTGACTGACTCTGGTGCGCCAAAGAATAGACACCCAGGCTACTTCTGAAGCCTCTTCATGTGAACGCTCTCACCTGATGGATTTGCTTTCCACTGTATGTCCCATTTTTACCTACAGCCCCCATCCCCGACCTCAGAAGGTGCCCACGAGACCTTCAGAAAAGGCGGCTTTCATGGAAAAGCCTTCACTCTGGGTGGTTGGCATCAGCATAATCTACACCTACGGCGATTATCCCCTTCTGCACTGAAGGCAGCAGTGTGAGTGAGGATCCTCCAGGAAAGTTAATGCGTCACAGACTAGGATTTCCAGGATTGTGGGTGGAAGCATTAGTTGAAAATTTTTAAAGTGTTTTAACTGTGAAAGGTGGTATTTTCTTGCAAGCAGAGAAAAGTAACTTTGTTTACTTTTTCATAATTTCCTTGAAACAGTATTTAATAATCAAAACTGGAAAGTTGCTTTATGCACTGGAAATGAAAATGTGTGCGTGTGTGTGCGTGCGTGCATGCGTGTGTGTGTGTGTAGAAAACAGTGCAATGTCTTTTTTCCTCTTTTAGATAAGGTCTTCCTACGTAGTTCAGGATGGCCTTGAGTTCACTGTGTAGCCAGGGCTGGCACTGAACTTGCACTGATCCTCCTGCCTCAGTCTCCCAAGTCCTGGGATTACAGGTGTGCGCCACCCTCCCTCCCCCACTTGGGCAACTTCTTGATGTTGGGCTTGGTCCTCACATGAAGACCTCCAATGCCCCCATCCAGAGTTCCGTAGCTGAGAACCATGTCATTCCGTAAGCTTCCTGGAGCACAGCGCTTCACTGAGCTTTCTCACCGTGTTTGTTGTCACTGAGCTTTCTCACCGTGTTTGTTGCAGCAGATCAGAGAGACTTGTGAGGAAAGGAAGGATTTATTTCCAGGACTTTAGATGTCATTGACACAGTTAAACTTGTATCTAAAGTGCTGGGCTTTAAAACAAAAGAAAGGCTATTTTTTTTAATTTTAACCTTTATGTATTTATGTATTTATTTATTTTTGCAGTGCCAAGGATTGAACTCAGGACCATGTGCTTGCCAGGCAGGTGCTTATGCCACTGAGCCATCTCCCAACCCATAGGCTCTAGTTTTACACATTCAGTTGAGGAGCTTGGTCTCTAGAAGCTGGGGGTCAGGGAAAGCAAGGGTATAGAAGCGAGATGAAGAACTCAGCCACTTAGCCTAGAAAGAAGGCAGAGCCTTCCGAGTCCTGTCAGAGCAGGACGGCACAGCTCTGTGCTCAGGACACAGCTGCCCAGCTTCTCTGTACCAGGAAAGGGGTGTAGCCGGGGAGGCCCACAGGGGTTGCTTTTTAAGCCTCACTTCAAGTTAAAATGCAAGAAAAAGTGATGGAACTCTGAGCAACATTAAGCATCCCTCACAGACCAGTGCAAAGGCTTGCTGGACGGAGGAGACACGTGCTGGCTCCTTGGGAAGCACGTGGACCTTGATTCACCCGCTGTGCCCTTTGAGCCATTTCTATCCACAAGCTATGTGCAGACACGAAAGGGCTGTGTGGGGACTTCAGAGCCACAGACACTAGGGCTCCCAAGAGCCTCAGATGTAACAGTTCAACTTCCAGGCAGCTTGCCCACATTGTGTGTGCACCATGACTGCGGACCCGACTCCACTTCTTGGGGAGGTCCTTGCCACGCCACGGGAGCCATGGTTCCACACGCTCGGTGCTGGGGGCTGGCCTTCTGGGTCCCAGTGAGAGACTCGGCTTAAGGTGATGGTGGGCAAGAGCGCTGTGCACCTGGCTGTGGCCAGCGGAGCCCGTGTGACCCGGGCGCTACTGTCCCGCAGCTCTCTGCAGCCCTCCCAGGACCCCTGTGGCAGTGACCTTGACCTCCCTGGGCTGCTCATCAGCAGGGTGTCGCAGTCAAGTGTCCAGCTCAGGACTCGGCCACGCCCTTGGCTGGGAGCTCATCTTTGGCTCAGGGTTTACCTAGTGTGGTAAGAAAAGGCACTGAAGAAAAGGAGGCAAATCAGGTGTAGGACTTTGTAGAAAGCATCTAGTTTAAAATAAAGACACGTTTGAATTAGTAAGGACCACAAAAGAATGGAAGCACAGGGATAGCTACAAGGTAGGCATTTGATAAACTCTAGCGTTATAAGGACCTGGTTTCACAAGTTTTATTTCATTCCTCAAGATCTGGCTTATGGGTGGTCCATGACCTTTTCTTGAAAGAAAAAAGGAAAACAAAGGAACCCTAATGTAAAATATTGTCTGTCCAAATCAAACAGCATCTTGTTGATGGGAGGGAACTTTTGAAAATTTCTTAAAGGAAAACCAGTGGCTTTTCCATGGAATTTTGACATGTCATTTGAGACTCAGAAAGCTCAGTAGTTGAAGTTGAGTGCTCCATTTACCGCAGTGCTGTTCTAGGAGGCCACAGCACTATGCTGTCCTACCCAGCTGTCAGTGCTCTGAAGTGATCGCAACGGCACAGGCAGCGCTTCTCTTGGGGGTAACAGAGCTGAGTGGCCGGCTGGTGCCGTGGAGGCCAGCGATGGCAGACACAGGATGTGGATCAGTCACCCACAGAAGCCAGGAGCAAAGCCATGCAGCCGTCAGGAGCCCCCAGCCTTGAGCACCCCTGGCAGGACGGAGTCCACTGCACCCCAGTCGACCGCGGGAAGTTAGTTCTCAGAGTACAAATTAATGGTCACGGTCTGCTTGCAGCCTCGTAGGGTACAAGGAGGACCCCCAGTCATTCTCTTCTCCTCAGCGAGCGGCTGGGGAGGTGCTCCTCCCTCTGCCCAGGGCCCCATACCCTGGCTGCTCTCTTACCTCCCAAATATGCAAGATGCACAAACCCCAAACAGGAAGTTTTGTGAGGCCGTCACCTCCTCAGGGTTCGTCTCCTCTACTGTGAGCCTTCAGGTTCAGAGACAAGGGACTTAGAGCCCCTCAAGCAAAGCTGGGAGGTTGTGTCCACTTGTTGCTGCTGTGCTGGAATAAAGCTGATCTACAGGTGCAGATACCCTGGGAAAAGAGTGGCTGGCTGTTCGCAGCCCAAGTGCAGACACGGATACTTGTGGATGCTCCGGGGTTGCATACTCCTCCGAGCAATTTGCCATTTCCGTGTTAATTCTGTTTGTAAAAACATATAATTAGAATCTCTAATACCTCCATTTTTCTTTTCTTTGTGAGAAAAGCACATGGTGGAGCCCTGAGCCATGAATGTGCTGTGAAGGGGCCCTTTGAGGGCACTTTGTATCGTCTGCTGAAAGCCCACGACTGCGTTTCCAACAGAAAACAAAGAAAAACAACACTGTACTCCTTTATTGCAAACTACCACCTCTCCTTAAAACCAAAATAGGCACTTTCATGTAGCGTAAGTAATTTCGTTCTTTACAGGTGTTGAACAAAGTGGCCTGGGGGGCGGGCGTGGAATCGGGCTGGGAATGAAAGCCAGGCTTCCTGCTGAAAAGCATAACACACAGCGGCAGGCACCGGCTGCGGGAACAGGCGCCTTTTATCTTGAGAATCGTACAGAAAGGAGCCCTTCATGGAGCAGCCACGTCACCTCTGCTTGCTGAAGACTTTGCTGTGTTGTGTTTACGTATTTTTATCACATGCATGTGTATTAATGTGTGGAAAGCATGAAATTTCATGTGACTGTGCATTTTCTTTCATCACAAACAATCGGTCATGCAATAGAGGGAGAGAATTTGGGTTTTCTTCATTTATTGTTCCCTAGGACTAAAAATGAATCATCCTGCATTTTTCTTTCACTTTTCTCATTAGAAGAATTGTCTTCGATATCAAGTGTGGTGTACCTAGTGCTACTTTATGTGAGCTGTATCAATTGTACTTTCCAAACAGAAAAAAGTGAAAACTTGGGAGAAAAGTTTAAACAAAATTTGCATTTATTAAGGGCTGACGAGACAACTCAGCAGACTAAGTGTCTGCTTTGTCAAGTACAGGGACCAGGACTCAGCCCCATCCAGCGCGCCAAGCTGGCCCTGTCCCCCAAGGCACACTGAGCCAGTGACTGAGTCTGAGCGGGCTGGTGCACACCTTAATCCCAGTGCTGGGGAGGCTAAAAATAGGCCAACGTTAAGTCCAAGCTGCAGAGTGAAATCCTGTACCAAATGCAAAAATTAAAGAAAAATATATTTGTTTTAGTAGAATAGATTCTCTTATAGTTTCATCTCACAGCAGAAGAACCTGGGAACACTCAGTGAATGATTCTCTGAGAAATGAAATTCATAGCATTATTCTAATTTCTTTCCAGATTAATTTGTTTCATTAATATCTGTTACCACAAATCATATGCAAAATTTAGACCAGCTTAATTGGCATTTTTTTTTTTTTTTTTGGTGGGGGGTGGAATTGAACTCAGGCCCTTGTGCTTGCCAGGGAAGCACTTAGTCCACTGAGCCATCTCCCCGGCCCCTTAATAGGCATTTTCTGTACCTGTGGTAAAAGCATAATCTCCACCCATAAATCCCAATTAATATTAAATTAAATGTTGGTCATGTCAAGGGTGATTTGGCCCTTGAATTTCCTTCTAAAAGCACTGAGGCAGTTATAAAACGTCGGAAAGCTAACACAAAGGGCTGGCATGAGAGATACCAAGGACACGGGAGTGGGCGGGCCTGGAAGAACGATTTCAGGGGGAGAGAGAGAGTGAAATGGAAGTTTGGCTGTGATTTGAGTTAAAAGCCTTCCCTGAGGATCTGAGGAAGGGGTGTGCTGGACACGGCTGGAGACTTCAGGGCAGGAAACACCCCAGGAAGTGGCCAGGATTGGCACGTGCCACGGTGACATTAACTAGGGTGACAACAGGAGCAGCGAGAGCGCCAGACCGGCCTGCATGGGGCAGCGGAAGGGTGCCGGTGTGTGGGCCCAGGCAGCGCACGCCCACGGCAAACAGGCCAGCGTTGATTTCAGCAGGAACAGTTAGTGTACAAGCCACGAAAGAGGAGCTTGATAAGCGCAGGTGCCGCGTGGCAGAAAATCAGGAGAGAGCTGACAGGTGTAACAGCCGAATTTTCTCTGGGTTGGCTGATTGCTTCTCTCAGTTTCATTCGAAACCAGACTCTCCAGTTAGCAAAAGCGTGAAGTGAGAAACGGCTCCTCTCCACCCACAGAGCCCGGCGCGGGGTACAGGTGGGAGCCCTGCTCGCCCACCCGCCCGCGTGAGCTCGCCAGCGACCTCATGGCATGTGGGTGGGGAGCCCCGCGGGGCCGGGTCGCCTCCCCTCCCGGGACTGCAGGTCACCTGCTGGTCAGCTCGCATGCGGAGCCTCGGCTGAGCTTTTCCGAGCTCCTTCCCCGGCTTTGCACGGGCCTTCTGTGAGGCCAGAGTGAGTCTCCGGCCGCCGTGCATTCCCGGCGCAGTCAGATCTGACCTCAGAGAGCGCTGCAGCGGTGCCAGGGGGCGTCCCCAGGCGCGTCAGACACTTCAGTGGAGCGCGCGCGATTGCTGAGGTGCTGACTGCCCTTCCACATCATCTTTCTCTGTATATTACAATTTTAACCAGAACAAGAAAATTGAAGATATAAAATGTACAATACTATTTTTAGATATTATAAATGTGAAAAGTCATCTTACCGTTGTAGAATTTGGGATTTCTGACCTCGTGTTTTCATTGCCTTTAACAATGAAATCATAAATTTGAAAGGTATCAGATTTTTCAAACATTTAGAGTTTGAGAAAAGCAAGATTTAGACTAACATCAACCAAGATTTGGAAAAAAAAATCTCACAATATAACTATCGCATTGTTTTACTCTTCTTGCAAAAAACAATCACGTGTCACTTTGCACTTACACAACTGTTTGGAGAAGCACAAAGGCTTGACCACTGCTTCCCTGATGTTGGACCATGACACAAAAGCGCCATCAAAATGAGGTGTGACGTGTGTAATTACTGACCTGCTAATTACCACGCTGTGAACTATTCTCACTACAGCGTTCCGGAGGTGAGTACTACCTTCGTAACTCCAGATTGCAGAGTGCGCCCTAGATCACTTCTTTAGGGCAAGAAAGTGGAGATTTCTTTAATGAAAATCAGTTGTCAGTGAATTGTTCCTCTTGTTTGCCTGAAAGCCAACATGAACTTCACGCTGGACCACGGAAGGAGTGCGAGCGACCCGGGACTTACTTCTGGCACACAGGTGGCGTCTTGGGGACCCCTCTCGCCCACTGGGGCACAGCCTGCCCCCTGCCACCCCAGACTACCTATCCTTAGCACTTGTAGCCGGTTCTCTTAGCCGCTGGGTCTCACCGCCCTTCCTGCTCCCGCACTCCTGTGGTCACTGTTCCACCACTACTGCGGCGGCCTGCAGTGAGTCTCGCTCTGCATGCTGTCAAGGCCCAGCGCACCCAGTGACTTCTGGATCCTTAGGCTAGAGCGATCCGTGTCTCTCACTCATTCTGTAGTTATAGTCATAGCTTGTAAACTATAACTATGTCCCAACACTCAAAATTGTACTCTGATTCGCCTTTCGACATCACCTCCCCTGCTCCCGGTGGTCTCCTCTTTCCTAGGCTTCCGCTGCATGGTCCCCACCTGTCTCCAAGGCCTCCCACCCCAAATGGCCTCTGTCACCTGTGACCCTTTCTGCCTGTGACTCGCCCCAAGCCCAATTCCCTACTTTGTTTCTGGCTCCTAATTCTACTTCAATGCACTGATGTTTTTTCTCCAGGTGCATTTCCTACTTAAAAAGCTTTCACTAGGTTCTCTTAAAAATTTTTCATGAACATTTTATATCTCTTGATTGCCATTCAGATTTTCCAGTTATTTCCTAAAGGGCATAAACCATGCTTACTTAAGTTATTTTCTTACACATCAAATGTATGATGTCTACACAAGTATGCTGCTGCTAGTTTTCACTCATGGTGCATTGTTTTTTCCTCTGTGATTTTTTTTTTTAAATCTGTATCTGAGTGTAAGGATTTTGAATTGAAGTTAGGAGTCTGTGGCACCAATTTGCATTTACAGCTGGTCCTTGTAATGGGGGCCTCCACCATTAACTTATGTAAAGTTGAGGATCAAATGTACACAGCCACCGCAGGGCAGTTCTGATCTCACAGCGTAATTGTCCCCTGTCACACAACGCCAGCGACACGAGGAAGTCTGCTTACTGTCCCTTGTGCTGGGAGTTTATCACAGGTGCAATCTCCTGGAAACCTGGCCTTCTGGTGCTCTCTTTGCAGCACAGCTTGGGCTTTGTCCTGTCCTCTGTCAGCTGAATAGACGTCAGGACGGAGGATGCGAATCTCCTGAGAGTGCGGGGCCTCATGGGAAGGGGCCCACGTGGTTGGGGTGGGGCGGGGGACAGAGAACGATGAGGCTGCGTCAGGGGAGGACCAGCAATCCTTGATGAACACAGCCACTGTTCTATTATGTGAAAAATGAGTGAAAATAAAAATTAAAAGAAACAAAGGTGCAGACTGCTGGTGAACTACCTCTCTCCTCTGGTTGTCCTTTCTTGGTCTAGCCTCCATGGACTATTTATTTGAAGCCCAGAGAGAAGTTTGGAAAGATTTCTATTATGTTTTATATGGCTCTGATATTAGTTTCATTGTAGGGTCCACTTATCGTTTGGCCTGCTAATTGCTGACAATGGAAATTCTATGGATTCCGTTTTTAGAACTAATTTTTTTGCCTTCTTATGTTCTCATACATAAACGCTGTCTTCTTCTTCTTCTTCTTCTTCTTCTTCTTCTTCTTCTTCTTCTTCTTCTTCTTCTTCTTCTTCTTCTTCTTTTCTTTTCTTTTTTATCCATCAGTGGGCCTTCAGCTCAAACACCCCTTGTCCCCTGACCCACCTATCACAGGTGGCCCTCACTGTGACGCCAGGCGCTTTGTGCGCAGTGACGTGAGAGGTGAAGGAGTGTTGTGGTGTGCTCATGAAGGCAGGCTCTGATACGCCACAGGACACTTGGCTGCCGGGCCGGAAGCTAGAACCGGCACCCAGCTTTGCCTTTGCGGTTGTGTGAGACTAGAAACGCTGCGCAGGATGGTCTAAGCTGCGCGCTGACACGCCCTTCCTAACGCTGTATGCTCCTTGTTGTCCAAATTCTGTGCTACACATCGGGGTAAGGACCATACAGGGCCGCCTGAACACTGAACAGCGAAAAGTGCCTTGGACGGCAGGAAGCAGAGTCTGCCCAGCAGTAGCTCCGCTCACCGTGCCCCTGACTGTGCGAAGGATGCGGAGGGAGAGCCTCGCGAGTGCGCCAGCGCTGGAGAAGCCCCGGCGCCCCGGCTCCTGTCCCGGCCTTCTCGCGCCCGAGACAATGTCTCCTCAGAGCTAGGGGTCACATTTGTGATGCAGAAGCTCAGGGCGAGGAGCAGCCAGCGACACTCCTGTGCCTGGATTTTGGGCTGCTTTGCCCAGATGGGCCACGAAAGTGGCTTCATGAGAGAGCAGGATGAGCCTCGGGCTTGATGAAGGGGGAAGACTGTGGTGGGCAGCACAACACCGGGGTGATAAGGGCTCTGCCGCTGACTCCTCGCGTGTGCCCTCATTCACCTGGGCAGTCGCCAGCTGTCCTGCGGGAGTGCCACCCAGGGCACGTCTGTTTGTGCTGAACAGAGACCCTTGCTGATTGGGGTCTTCTCGCTGGTGTGCATCACATTGTGACAGGTGACAGGTGAGTGGCACAATCACTCTGCAGTGATCCACAGGTGAAACAGACAACATTTGCGTTTAACGCAGGATGCGCAAGTGTGGGTACACAGCTGTCGAGAGCCGTGACTGCAGGTATCATTTTAAACGTGAGCAGTTACAATTCCGCAGCAATTGCTGGAGAGCACCCCTCTTTCTCTGCCAGACCTTAAAGGCATGAGATCCTGGCTCTGTAGAACGATTCCGGGGGGCTTTCTACCTATTCTGCTTCTGTTCTGAAATTTCCTGTCACTGAAAGAGGAGTTCCCCTCTCTCTGTCCCTCCCACCCGATGCATTATGTGGCATGCATGCTGGGCGCAGGGCAGCTGCATCTCCCAGAAGATGTGTCGCGCTTCCTACTGGAGCAAGGTGGGCGGCCCAGCACTGCCCAGAGATGTTTTCCAGCCAGATCAGGTATTTGGTGTTGGAGTTTTCCCCTCAGATTTTAGTAGGTGCTACCTATTTGTTTTTAATCTATTTTATACTTGCGTGTCAGTGTCACCACCAGTTGTGGAGACCTGGCTCAGAACCAGTGAAGGAGGCGCGGCCTCCCACTGAGCCCTGGTCCCTGACATGCAACCCAGGAGGGTGAGGACACTGGGCTCCGCGTGGCTGCTGGCTCTGTGCTGGCCGAGACTTGTCAAGAGGCGAGGTGAGCACTTTGATCCGCATCACGGCGACCACTCAAAGAAACTAGGTCTCTAGACATAGAGCTAGACATAGAGACACAGGGAAAATGCATAATCTAATTAGATCTTTCTGCTTGGAGACCAGCAGAGCAAATCAAAGCAGAGTCTAAGCGAAGCAAAGCAAAGCAGAGTCGGCCTTTCTAGCCCTGCCGGTGTCCCCAACGAGGACACGCTCTCAGCTCCCGGGAGGGGCCAGGCCCGGCAGAACAGCACTTCCTTTGCTCTGTGTTTCCAGTGAGCCAGGCTGGGGCAGGTTTCATCACTGCCTGTTAAACCCCACCCAGGAACAGCCTCCAACAGAAACTGGTGCAGGCCGGCCCTCACTGAGGCCCTGCGGCTATGGCCACACTGTCCGAGAGAAGCTTGTGTCTACCGAATCATAGCGGGGTCTCCAGGATGGGCTGGGGCTGGTGTTGCTCTCCACCCCGCATGGGCACAGGAGCCCGGGATCTTACTGACAGGGTCACCTCTTCTCAGATCACTGGCTAAATGTGACCCTGACAATAGCAGAGCAGCAATTCCAAAAGCAAATGGAAGACAGCACAGAGGCCAGACTGCGTGCTCCCGAGCCACGTGGAGGACCAGGGGAGGCTCCTTTTGTGTTTCACAGTGAGAGTTAATACGCAACATTCAAATTGATCCAAAGTTGTTTCCTCACTGTCCTACGATAATAGCTCTTAAATGCCACCAGTGTTCTTTTTCTTTCAGTTAGCACAATATATTAAAAGTTAACCATAAAAAAATCCTTACACTGCCAGGTATGCAGAAGGATTTCTAGCACAGTGACATTTGGATTGTAAAGTACTCTAAGCCCCACAAGAGAACATTCTAGAACACTCAAGTAGCTGTGCTTAGCTTATGAATATAAAGAATGCAGTCTTCACTTTTATTTTATGTTTACTTATGCAGAGGAAAGCTGAAGCTGTTACTGAGATTAAAAAAAAAAAATACCCTTGTCAAGCTGAGTTTGATATGTCAGAATACAAAAATAAGTTTGACAAAAAGACTAATAAATTAGCTATCATTTGCTTTCAATTTCAGCTTGAATAGGCAGTCTCCAATGGTGTAAATTTCGAGTGCCCTTGAATATATTTTAAAAAGTTTGAGGGTCTAATATCTTCTAGCTCTCCCTATCTCTTTTTGCTTTTGAAAGATTTACTGTGAATAAAATTCTTCATGTTCTGTTAAAAGGATCAACACTTTTTACCCTAGTTGTGTATAAATTCATAAGGATTATTACTACAAAAATTGTTGGAATACTGCAGCAAGAGGGGACAGAGAACTCCTCACCACCAGCAAAGCCATGTGCTCCTGCTGGAAGGGCCTGGGTGCCACCTGCACTTCAGGGCATCTTCAATCAGCGTCTGGCAGGTATGCTGAGGACGGCTGTGCGGCTTTATTAAATCTGACCTATGAATGCTGCCAAGGCTTCAAAGATCTACGAGTTGCTTTCCTGTTCAGAAGCCAGGTGTGTGCCATTGAGCCACCCAATTACCTACTTGAAAATCAAAGGAGGGAAATGACACCATAAAGCTCCGTAGACGAGAAAGCCAACTGCGCTCTCAGGGTGCACGATTACCTCTTCCTGTGCGCGGGCCCAGATCAGAGAGGCCTCAGCTGGTGCGGAGAGCAGCTCCCGAGGTTGGATGCACTCTAGCAATTTTCCGCACGAGTGGAGCAACTCCGCACACCCGCTGGGCCGAAGCTCGAGGCCGCACTTGGACTCTGCTCCCTCGGGAGAAGCCCCACCCCGGCTTATCCTCACCTGCTTCTGAGGGAAGACGCAGAAGACGCTCACTTCACAGGAAGCCCGTGGCCGGTGGTCTGAGCCCTTACCCCCAGCCTAGAGGTGAGCCCTGCTCTTCCTGCTCCACATAGCGCCTCCTTTTGGTAATTCTTTCCGTGGAATTTGTGGTTTTGTAATAATACAAGGATTTTGACTTGGATGCTGCAGGTCGCTGCAAATGGTCATAACAGTAAGGAACGTCCCACTGAACTGCCACACACTATTTTCCTGGTCATAATAGAGCTGCTTTGCTTCTCCCTGCTTTGGGGAACCCCCAAGGAAGGCTGAGGCACTCACGGACTCCCACAATTTGGGGAACACTTCCTGGGCTTTTGTCGGAATCCAAGGGTCCCTCGTATACTGCAGCTCTTCTTGCAAACTACTAGGAACTCAGCCATTTTCTGTTTTTCTATTTCTGTTCTTAGGACTTTGTATAGTTTCAGACCTACAGAAAGCATTTAAAGCCTGAAAGTTAATCTGTTTTTCTTTGTATTCTGTACTGGCACATGCAAATAAATGAAAGATTACTGCAAAGTCTGGTGGTGGTAAAAATCTAGTTGTCTGAAAATAAAGACTATGATATTAGGGTATTGAAAATTAAACAGAAGTTTTAGAGTTAGTGACTAATGGTTTTAAGTGTAATGAACAGAACTTTCAGGTAATACCTGAGCTAAAGAAAAGATGCTTCAAAACAGTACAGATCTGAGAGGAGCTAGTCTGTAATTCTCTTAGTCTTCAAAAAGCACACCAGGATTTCCACTGCTCTTTAAAGAGACGCACACAAACAATGAGGTTATGGTTACTTAACTACCAACTTCCCTGAAAACGTCTAAATCTGAGGCAGCTTACGAACCAGGTAAATGTTTTGGAAAAGCTTTTCAAGCTCAGATTTCTCACATGAGCTAAGATCCCACCTGTTGACTAACAGACTTTTCCAGAACCTGAAATTCAGCCTTTATTTTTTTAAAATGTGATTTTTTTAGTATGGGGGATACATTGAATTCTAGCTCATATCTGTGGCCTGTGTGGTTCCTTTAAATAGGTCATTTCCATTGTGTGCAGGGGGCCAACTTATCTTGCGTGGTTTTTGTACCCCAGTCTGGCTTGGGCAGCTCTAAGGGTGGCATCCAGTAGTGTCACAGAAATGGATATGAACCTAGCTATTGTGGTAGCAGTCAGCTTCTTCTAGGTGGTAAATATTCGAATTGTGTGGTAGGGCAACCAAATACTAAATTTTAATAAGTCAAACATGAACATGGTAACAGGATCTATTTTTAAAGAGGTCTGTTACTTTGAAGTCAGGACAGCTATAAAAGTGAAAAGCTAGGTCAGTGTCAAAGTAGAAACTCATTTTCTCTGATTAGAGCAAACTTTTTGGTGTTTTCATCCCTGTTTCCACCATTGAGTACTAAAGCGGCATGCCTGGGAGGTGGGCTTGTCTGTCGGCAAAACAGCCCTGTGGCCCAGTCATGTTCAGAACAAGATCAGTGTGGTGTGGCTCTGGGCGCAGCCCACCTTCGACTCCTCGCCTCTCCATCTCCTTCCTCTTCGCCTCATGTAGCTGCTCACTTACCCTGGCATTCTACCATGTTTTTAAATTTTCAGAGCATTTAAAATTAGCCATGGCCAAGTCGGTGAAATTTGAACTTCTCCAGAAAAACTTTACATGACATTTCCACAATGGCATAATGTTGGATTACTCTGGTGAGGCTCTACTGCTATATAGTCTGAACATAGCAGAAAACTGTGGGTTAAGTATATCTCTCTTTTGTAAGGAAGTAGAAAATTTCAGATGTAATATGTCATCAGATTAGAGCTAATGTCTGCCAAATACTTCGTAAATGGTTTTTGTCTGTTTAGTTGGTTGCTTAGTTGCTTGTGTGAATGCTAAGACAGTTCCACTCAGAGCATTCTCAATTCATTTAATTCAATGTTTATTTTTAAATTTTCAGGCAAGGTGGGTCCTACTAAATTGCCCAGACAGGACTGGAACTTGCAATTCCCCCACCTGGGTCCTCACCCACATTTTGGGATTATTTGTGAACCCAGAAGACAATATCCCGTGTTTTGTTACAATTAATTTTCTGGGTCCAAAGCACAAGCCCAACAGGCCTGAACTGAATGCATTCTTGAAATTGGGTGCATTGATAGTTTCAATGAAACAAAGAGGTGCTATGTGGTATATTAAGACAGATAGAGATATTGAATGCCACACTTACAAATATTTAAGAGAAAAGGTAGAAAGGCAGTTGTCCTCTTTTTTCATTAGAGAATAAAACTCACTAAATAACCCATTTGTCTATACATTCCCGGATACTGCTGAAATAATTTTGAACCACATAAATGTTTAAGACAAGGCAGTGTGGGATGGCAGCTGTGTGCTCCTCTGTGCGCTCCCGCAGTGAAGACCTCCAGCACAAGCCTTACCCTTCCCCCTCTGCGCTGACCTGGGAGAGCGTGCGCTGTGCACCCCAAAGTCAGAGGACCCCAGGTTATGGGACAGCTGACTATGTGTATGGAGAAGAGAAATCCACCATATTCTGGATTCAGAATGAATCAGAGAAGAGCCTTAGCACACCGAGCACAGAACTGCGGTGTCTTTGCCCCATCTGTGTGAGACAGTCTACCGTAGTTATCGGAACAAGTGGAGCAAGCTGAGATGCTGCTGGAAAGGCCCGTTCTGTGCGGCACTGATGGAGTGACCAGTGCCGGGTCGGCAGGCACTGAGGAGAGGTGAAGCAGCACTCCATCCAGGCACAGCCTCGGAACGCGTGGTTGGCCGGCCCGCCGTCCTGTGCCTCACGAACTTGTGGCTCTGGTTTGGAAGCAAGATGCTCAAAATGGATACACTTTGCTGTGAGCTGCCTTTGGCCACAGATCCCATGAAAGAAATGGTCTCGGGATGGAACTGGCTGGATGGCGAGAGGGGTGAAAAAGCTGGATTCGATGACTGAGCACGTACCAGCAAGTGACAAAAGCAAACATCTTTGCAGGTAACTGGCAACCCTGAAGCAAAGCAAGTGACGGCTGTCAACACTGCTGGTGGTAATTTGGTGCAGTGCCTGGGAGTAGGGACAGATGGAGGGCGCCGCCCCTGGGAAAGGCTGCTTCTGCGTGGCCGCTCTATGGAGGCAGAGTAGAGGTGTGGAGGAAGCGCAAACCTGCCTGGGTGCTTGATATTTGTCCTGGCAGTGAAACTGCATTTGGACTCCCCCCCTCCCCGCCACGAGATAATAGAGTGCTATGGATTTAAAAGGCTGAGGTCTCCATAGTTTCCAGGATCTGAAAGCACGGTGCTGAGAACATCCTGGATTCCACCCTTACCCTACTTCTGACGGGTTCACATATAGGGGAAAAGGAAGGGAAAGGCATCCTTCCGGACTGGAGCCAGGCGCTACAGAAAACAGCAGGCTCAGGCTCTCAAGTTGAAGAATGAGGCTCCGGTGGAAGGAGGAAGCCCCGACCCCACTAGCAGGCCCTCCAGGCTGCCTGCTCCCCAGAGCCCAGTGTCCACAGACAGCAACTTAGCACGGTGCTCATGCCTCTTGCGTCTGGGGCTTTTCCTTCCATCTCTGCTCATTTGCAGGATTTGCGCATGTGTGGACAGGCACGTCCGTGCCGGGGGCGTGTCCTTGTCTTAGCAGCATGTATTTCTCAACAAAAAGGAATCATCTCTGAGCCAGATGTAGAAACTCTGAGAGCTGGCTAGAACCCTGGGTGACTGGTCTTGGGCTAGATCCTTATAGTTGTTACATTTAGAAAGTACTTGAGCACGGCAGAGTTGTGTTTTTTTTTAGTAGATTAAGGGGACAACTTGATAGAGACAGCACCCAGTCCTAACAGACTGCGTTATTTGCTCCCCTTTGCTTGCTTTGGAGGCTCAGGAGCCAAATACTGCCCTTTGTCAGGAAGGAGGACAGAAGGAACAGGTGGAACACCAGGCCAGGAAACGCTGGCTCATGTTGTCTTCTCCAAACATCTTGGAAGGGCTGTGTGGCAGAGATACAGCCAGGGTCCAAGCAGGATGCACTGCGGGGTACTGCAGAAAGAGCATAGCCTCGGGCTGGGGTCTCCGCAGTGCCCTACGGGGAGTTAGAAACCCGAAGTAGTCACTACCCTAGGTAATTTATCCATCCTGGCTCATACAACACTATAATGACAGTGTAAATTATGGAAAGAACACACTATGCTGTATCTCAGAATAAAGAGCAGGTTTGACTATGGTTGAAGAGATTTGCACTTGTTCAGTTTGGTTTCTGCACATTATTATGAAATTGATCTCTCTGCTACCCTTTAGATACTACTATGCTGGAATTATTTTCTAAGGCTCTGTAATATATGCACCTAACACATTTATCAAAGTCAAAATAATGTGGAAACTATAGGTGATTATTTTTCAATTTCCCAGTGTCACCGAAAAGTGATCCTGCTCTTACATCTCCACAAAAATAAATGGAACAAGGAACCGATGAGTTATTTAAAGGACTCATTAACTTTCCTATGACCCTATTTGTAACTGAGACAGTGGTGTCCTAGAAGTATCCTCCAAGAAATGATTAATGAGGTTTCTAAATATTCTAAATTGAGTGACATGGTGGAGAAGACATCGTGCTGCAGCTGGCCTGAGAGGCCCTAGTGAACGAGGAGACAGCTTTCACGTGACTCGTGATCGTGTCTACTAAGAAGCATGTAAGTATATTTTTCCCTAAAGCTTAAAGAGCCCAACATATGAAGTCAGTCTGGAGGAGGTAAATTTATAAACATTTTCTAAGTTGATCAAAGTTACAGTGGGCTTAGGTACAGAACTTCTTAAAATTTATTCATGCCATTGAGACTTTTTCCAGTTGTATTGTGTAACACAGAGAATTAAGTTCTGAGAGCATTTTTCCACTTTTTTTATCCCATGAGTGAGCTAAGCTTCTGTCTGTGTCATGGAGAGCTGAGTGACGATCTGATCTGTTGGCTTACAGCATGGGATTCTCTTGAACAAACTATAGTTAGGCTACTTCCCTAAAGACCAAAAGTATATAAATCAGTGATTAAATTCTCACCGTCACTGTGTACATTTGTTACATCTGTAATTTTGAAGTAAAATCTTAAAAATGGCCTTCTTTAGCTTGCCAGTACATGAGCGCAGCACACAGTGCGCAGTGTGTGTGGAGCTGGTGCACAGATGCACAAACGGGACTTGGCTGCCCTCCCTTTTCCATTCCCTTTCCCTTCCCTCTCTTTCCCATCCACCCATCTCTTGATGCCCTTGTGCATGGTTTGAGGTTTTTTGCAAGGGAAACAATGTAATGCAGGGCACATTTTATAGGATTATTTTATAATGAGTCACCCAGAGAGTCATATGCAAGAGTGCAGGAAATCTGTGCACAGGTTAAAGACCGAAGAATCCAGCTGAGGGACTGGAACCTAATGTCCTGCACGAGTCAAGCTGAAGATCTAGGGCCCATAACAGTGCCTCCCACAAGTCCAACTGGAGGCCGGGAGCCCATCACAATGTCTCATGCAAGCAAGCCCATTTCACAGATCTGCCCTGGGAAGGCCTGAGGTCAGTGGTGAAATCTCCAAGTCTGTGCCAGTGGGCTGAGGGATCTGCACTGGAGCCAAGAAGCAATGCTCAAGGTGTGAACTAGAGTTCCCCTGAAAAGGAGCACAGCCACCCTCAGCAACAGTGAGGTCCCAGCTCTTCCAGTGAGGAGGAAAGCCAAAGTCCCGTCGCAAAGGCAGCGTGGCAAGTGTCTCCGGGAGGCTGAGCTGCGCACCATCTTCCCCTCAGGAGCCAGGAAGTGATGCTCAGGAAGAGGGCCCGAGCTCCCTCAAAGTAAGCCCTAGACATTCTTAGTGGCAATGAGGTCCTGAAATTCTCTCATAAAAACAGTCAGGTTCACCAGGAAAGCCAGCAGGATGAGGACCTCCAGTAGAAGAGCTGAAGAGACCCAGCAGCTCCCAACAGCTGCAGTAGCTTCTCCAGACAGCTTCCCTGCTGGCCTCCCCACAGCCTCTTCAGTTCTCCCTCTTACGCTGCTGGCAGCCGTCCCCAGGTGGGCCTCCCACTCCCAGCGCCATGCTAATTCAGTCAGCTGGGTCTAAGAAGTTGACCACCAGTTGGCAATCAGCCAACCTTCCTTTTGTAAAACTTGGCACATGTTTGCAATACACAGTATTAATGTTCCCTGGGTGCAGTTGGTGTATGTACGTGATGCTTCCCAATTCCTTTTATCATCCCTTGTCCTTCTCTTGCTAGCTTCATTTCTTTATCTCTTATTTTTCCTCTTTACTTTTTCTGAGTTTCTTCTATAAGAGAAATCCTGTGGAATGTAAGCTCCTCTGTTTTCACATTATAGTCTCAAGGTACAGCCATTTTCCTACAAATGACGGTAGTGGATCATTCTTTGTGGCAAACTGGTATTCCATGGTGCGTAAGTGTCATATTCATCGGTCCCTGGACTTCTGGGCTGTTTCCATCATGCAGCTGTTATAAATTGTGCTGCTGCAAACAGATGTGCTCCTAGCACCACGCTGGGATGTCTCGAGCACTTGCAGGAAGGTACCTAAATGAGGCAGCTGGTAGAATGGAACTGGTGGTTGTCCGAGGTTACGTCCCCACCAGCTGTGTGGAAGGCAACTCTTGCCCACATCTTTGACCTTTGTCATGATTTGACTTCTTCACGATGCCAGTCTTCCTGGAGTCTCAATGTCACTTTAATTTAAATTTCCAGAAAGACCAGTGATGTTGAGCAGTTGCGCTCTTTCTCTGTGAGGTCTCTGGCCTTTTTCTTGCCCATTGTTTACTGGGTCTTGTACTTTGGGAAGTGTAATCATGTTTTCATTCTTTGTGTTTTCTAGATATGATTCCCCTGACTGAGGAATTGCTGAAAAAAATTTCCCCACTTTTTAGGTTGTCTTTTCACCTGGTTTGTTGTCTCTCCTCCAGTGTAGAAGTTTTTGTTGAGTCTCAGAGCTATATTGGGCTCATCTGCGGCTCTGTTTGGACAGCCCTTCCTCCCTTCTGAATGCCAGGCCTTTACCTGCCTTGTCTTCCAGCACATGAAGTGCTTTTCCTTGACATTTAGATTTTTGATCCATTTTGATTTTAGGTCAATACACAGTGAGAAATATGGCTCTAGATCTAATCTTCTGCAATGTAAATATTGCAGGGTCTTGTTGCAAATCAACTAAGGCTTTGTTTTCAAATGTAGGGGACCTGGGGCATCTCTCAGTGCCTAAGGATAGCCGCAGTGCCTGGCAATGGCCGCTTTCCTATAGTGTCTGGGGAAATCACAGATGTCCTCAGCTGCAGAGGTGGCCGCCAGAGGAAGATTCTGTCCCTTGCTTCTCTTTCCCTAGTGAAGGAGGATTTTGTGCACAGACATGTGAGAGGCTCTTAGGAACTGGAAAATGAGAGGAAGTGGATTCTTTCCTGGAGCTTCCAGTAAGTGAGTGAATCCCTAATGCCTCAATTCCAGCCAAGATGTCCCTTCACTTTCCTGTAGGTATGTAGCATGTGAAATTTGCATTGTTTTCAGCCACTAACTTTTGTTAATTCCTCCTAGCAATAATAAAAGCCTAATACCCGTGCCAAATCCACTTGCCCTTAAAGCATCGTGATAGATGTTAGTGCGCTCGCCCTTTCACCGCCTGTCCACACACCACTGCAGCTTGAGCTGAAGAAAGCCCTGTCCTCTGGGCCTGGTAGCCTCCGAGTGCTGGTGGCCCCTGTTGGACAATAGGGGCCTGAACGGCCATTCAGGAACACCATGTCTACGTTAGTTCCGCTGTCAGGACAGATTTTGAGCCTGTCCTCGGACTGGCCCTGCTTCTCCCTCTTGTGTGTGTCCCAGAGCACCTGGGAAAATGGACATTTTTATTTCTCTAAAATCATTTGGGCTAACAAAAATAATCATTTGTGAGAAGAAGGCCGAAAACATTCATTTGTTTTCAACTGGCTATGTCATCTTTATGACATTTTGCTGCAGTGCAAATAATTAAAGCCCATTTCAGAAGATCCATGTGCACCCTTTGGCGACACGTGCTGGGCACACGTAAGCCTGCCCAGGGAGGTTCATATCGCCATCCGCTTCATAAAAAGAAGATTTCCAAAGGCTAATACACTAACTCAGCCTCATTCCAAAATCATAAGTTTCATTTACATTTTTAACATTTGAATCAAAATAGTCCCAAATTAGTTGCCAAACAAATCTCATGTGCGTGTTTAGCAATTGTGCGCGAGTCACGCTGCCAGTGCTTGCGGCCTCCTTCTCACAAATTGTCCCTAATTGGAAAATATCGTGAGTTGCAAAGCATGGAGACAAACGCCACCAGGCTTCGGAGTTTATTTTCCACAAAATTGGTTGGGCTTTCTTGAGTGAATTTGCTAATCATAGAGCTTGTCTTTATCCCTCAGCTTTTAGTTTTGTCACTTCATGGTGATTTAAGGGTATTTTCCAAGACCAGAACACTTCTTCATATCAAAGCTTTGTTCTTATAAATAGATCCAATTATGTTCGTATGCTCAGTGACAGTGTGCGTGTTCGACAGAATCTTTCATGAGTCATTTACTCAATTCTTTGGAATTTCACTTTTGAGTTCAATCAATGGAGACAATTCAGTCTGAAAAATGTTTTCTCTTGTTGACATTATTCTTTTACCATAAACACCCTCCATGTTGCATGTCTGTACTACTTCCTATTATACAAATTTTGGGAATATTAATTGTGCAGTTAGTAATTAAATCCATGAGTCATATGTTAACTATTAACCATTAAAAAGCATAAGAATGTCTCAATTTATTAAAATTTAGGAAAAATGCTTGAAAGTATTTTCATATTTCTGTTCATGAGGACAAGAAATGAAAGAAACATAAGTGCACGTGTAGCCTTTTCCAATTAGGGTTGGAAATTGTTGAATAAGAATACATGGACAGTCGTGTCTAATTTTACTGAATTATCTTCTATTTCTTTAGAAACTGCAGATACTTTCGATTATTCTTCCTATTAAGCAAGTCACACTGATGATAGAATGGCATTACGGAAGCTGCATTTGCCCAGAGACACTGGTAAAGAGAATTTACTCCCTGTCATTCCACAGTGCCAGCAGCGACCTGCTTTTGTCATATGCGAGGCTAAGGCCACCGCGGCCGGGACGTAGTAATGCTTTATACATCGCGCCAAATGAGGGTTTGGGAGTTATCTAAGCAGCTCGCCAGGCGCCGGGTTCCTCACTTTGTCAGCATTCTGAGCCTGAGCGAGAGCAGGGCCTGGAGCTGGTGTGGGCACTACACCCGCCCTCGAGGGGTGCGCCTGCTTATGATGAAAGGGAGGGAAGGAGCCCTGCTCCCCGTATTTGCTCTTGTTGCTTTCTGTATTCTGCCACTGTGAACTATTGGCCTGTGTCGCGCCACCCTGTCTCGGAGCCAGCTGATAGGGGCTGAGATCTCCACAAGCAGTGAGCTAGATTGCCCTTCCCTCCTTAATTTTGGATGCCAGGTATGTTGTCTCAGCAATGAGAAAAAAGTAACTAAGGCAGACTTTGGTACCAAAGAAGTGGGGTTGCTGTGACTGCGTGGCCGTGTGGTGCAAGAGCCTTTGGGAGTGGCTTGTGGGCAGAGTTTGGAAATTTCAGAGATGCTGCCTGAAGAGCAGAGCTGGAACGCCTTCGGCTGCTCATGCGGCAGATTCTGGTCAGAGCTATGGAGACAGAAAACGGGTGACAGTCAGGCTCAGGAGGCCTGTGCTGGGAACGCGTGCTGCACTGGCTGCTGGATTCCAGCCAGCAGGTGTTATGGCTTGGGGAAAAGCTTCTCTGCATTTTGCTTGTGCCCAGGGACTCATGCCTGAGACTGAGATCAAGGGCAGTGGCCTAAGTAATCTGACAGAAGAAATTTAGTGGCAGTAGGACGTTGTGGCTGTGGCGCAGCTCTTGTTGGGGGATTGTAGCCAGGCCTGTGTTGGGAATGAAGGGCAAGGGGCGCAGAAGGATGATTTAAAATGTTGTGGATTTCACCAGAAAGGAAGCTCCAGTAAAGCTCTGGACTATAAGGGTAGGGCTGAGGAGAAGACAGGTCTGTCTGAAGGTGAACACGAGAATATGAAAGGTAGCCTGAGGGCATCACAACAAGCAGCAAGTCTCCACCTTTCATCCTTAAAACTGTGAAAGGGAACGACTTGGCTCAAGGAGAAAGCTGCACAGTGCCGTGTTCCAGAATGTGGCAGCATAGAAATTTTGCTCCTCAGAATTGGATTCAGAATGTGTAGCAGTCGAGGGCATTCAACTCCTACAGCCAAGAAAGGGGAAGGCCTGGCTACTGCTCCAGCCGGAAGCAGACCCTGGTATCACCCACAGGGTTCTGGCATAGGAGCATGCAAAATGCAAGCATTGTGGGGTTAGGAAGGCTTCCACCCTGACTGAGAAAGCCTGGGAGGCCAGGCAGTGCGTCCCTGAGAAGGCGCTGTGTAAAGCTGCGAGGGTGAAGACAAAGGTGCAGTGGAGACCCTAGAAGTCTGAAAAAGCCAGAGATGTGGTTTCTCCAATGAAAGCTTCAAGGACGTAGCAAAGCTAGCCCAAGAGGGAAGCTGTGTGCACTATGGCACCTGACGTAGGGGTAGAGCCGCACGAGCCCTTTGTAGGTCAAAACTTGCCTCAGATTGCCATGCATGCTGAGCATGGCACTATGTAGTGTTTGTCCTGCTGGATTTGGGGCTTGCTTTAATTCCAATCTCTTCTACTGCCCTGTTGGTAACTTTTGGAATGAAGACATTTATTTTGTGCCAATGAACGATCTAAATGTCTTCATTATCACGTGTATAAGGGCTTGCCTTTAGGAGACTGCCTTATGTCTCGGAGGAGACTTGGGATGTGGGCTTTTCATCAGACCTGAAACAGTCAGGACTTGCAGATGGGCTAAAAGTCTTTCACATAAATGACTGTGTGTGAGCTCAGGGAGCCACGGGTGAAATAGTATGGTTCTAATGTAATATAACATTGATAGAGTTAACGCTGATTTTTAAAGATTGTTAAGCCTACACTACAATGTTCAAGTTGTGAAATGGCAAGACGAAGCCTATCTCTGTGTCTGGAAACCAGTTTAAAGCAGTGTGTCTGGTTGCCAAGTCGAGAAGGAGTGGGTGTAACGATTGGCACGTTGGGTGAACTTGAGCTGCCTAGAGGCTCCGCTCAGCGGCTCAGCAGTGTGCAGGCTCTGGTGTGGGGGACGTGCCCCTGCTGCTCTAGGGTGCCATTCGTGGGGTCAGCTTGGGAAGTTTAGACGTGTAGCTAAGCCACTCAGCCAGGGGTCAGGGCTCTCACTTTGTAAATAGCCTCGTCCTCTGAAAGAGGACGACATGAAGATTGTGTGAGTGCTACACACACCCTGGGTGTGTGGCAGCTCACAATAGAAGGGGGGAAAAGGGCTTGTGCTCTCCCTTTTCACTCCTGTTGCTATGTTGACTTCTGCTGCCTTGCACTGTCGCCCTGTGCCCTGCTACCCTGTCTTGGAGCCGGCTGACTATGGACTGAAGCCTGCACAAACTTGTCGGGCGCCCTCCCGTCCAGCAGGAAAGCACTCAACACGATTTGTGCGGCGGAAAGGCTTTAATCGTTCTCCTGAGTGGCGCGCCCCGAGAGAGCGCAGTTCCTCTCTCCGTCTTTCCTCTCTGTGTTCGTCCTTTCGCGCGGGGCGTCTTTTTTATATTATCACACTACCCAATCAAGGGTTGATACGTGTTACAATGTCATTGGTTACGTTCTCAGGGAGGGCATCTTACATCATCATAGATGGGGTGTACAGCAAATGCGGAAGCAGGAAATGAGCGCCATCTTAGCATGCTCGATGGGAGGGGTAATCTAGCGCAGGCTCCGAGGGTTGCAGCAGGCCTCACCCAGTGGTCTCTAGGGATTTGGTTCTGATGCCGCGATTCGCGGTATAGGCTCTCTACACAAACTGTGAGCTAAATAAATCTTTCCTTCTTTAATTTTGGGTTTCAGATATTTTGCCTCAGCAATGAGAGAAAATCCACACAGACAATCTCTAGGTGAGGGGCTCCCTGCTGGCCTGGGAGGGAGACGTAGGCGGGATGAGTGTGGGCCAGTGAACTGGTGCAGTGAGTCAGTGAGGAAGTACTGCCCGTCCCGGATTGTTGGGCTGGATTTGGTGAGCACCTCTGACCAGCAGTTGCTGAAGAGACGCAGCATGCGGCTCCTGCAGACTGCACTGGGCCAAGGGGTCCCAGATGCAGGCATAGGTGTCCCCCCTCGAAGTGGTGATGGAGGACTCCTCACTGTGCTGAAGTACCACTGTGAGACACTCAGTTCTGTGTCAGAGTATGAGGAGCAGGGACCAGTGAATAAAATCCTCTGTTATTGCCTATAAAGGCCTACAGATTCAGGTCCCAGCAAGGCCACCTAACAGCAGGGAGACTGGAGTTGCAGGCAGTGATGAGGACACTTAGGTCACTGGGTGGGGGACGAGGTAAGTGATGCCTGCTGCAGAGCAAGGCTCAGCCTAGCGAGGGAGGGTTTGGGCCGTGACCAGCCACCAGCAGCGTGGTGCAGGCTGTACAGGCATGAGCAAGCTGGCACTCATGAGCAGGAGCCCCAAAGCTGCCACAAACAGTGCCATCAGCAATGTCACACCGGCCATGAGATCGCCCCTTTAGGGCACCGGCTTCCATTTCAAACATTCTCATGTCTCCAAGCGTTACAACGAGTGGAAATGCGCGTGGCTCACCCAGGCGGAAGCTGCAAGAGGGAGCTGGGTCGCAGCAAGGCCTGTGCCCGAGTCCTGCCTCACGCAGCACTGCACACCGTGAGCAGGCTGCGAGCGTCCTGTACCCCACGCACGTGCTGGCCCCCCAGCTGGGTCTCTGTCGGAAGCTTCTTCGCTGGCTTTGCAGGAGTCAAACTTCTGTGTTCACTTCTACGCTTAGGAGGACTTTGGTGGACTTCTGTGACTTTTTCTGATCAGAACAACTCTAGAAGATGCTTGTAGCTTAATTACAAATGAAAATAAGTGTAAAATGATAAAGTAATTGAAAGGCCAATAACACAGAGACCATTTTGAATAAGTGAGTCATTGACATCTTGAGAATCCCATGACACATGCTTACACACATATGTACACACATACACATATCATATCTCGAATTTGGGACTACAGTGAATGCTATTGAGTCAAGATTGTTAGCTTTGGGATTGGAATTAGGTTTGGGCTTCCACAGGCTGACTGGATCCTGGTCTTCCCTGGGCCTCTTAGACAGCTCCAGGTCCTCATGCGTGCCGGGTCCACGTCCACCCAGCATGGAGCAGCGGCAGGCAGGCGGAGGCACGCGCAGCTCCCAGGCCTCTCGCTGCAGCTGGTGCAGCTCCTGTTGTCTCATCCTCTTTGACCCAACTCGGGGCCAGGAGCCCTGCTCACCGGCAGGCACAGAGGTCAGGCCACAGAGTGCAGGAAGAGAAGAGGGGCGGAGCTGGGTCGCCACATGCAGCCCAGAACCAGAACAACTGGGCATTGGGAATGAGCTTTGCTTGTCTGTTTGTCATCAGCCTCTATTCCGAATTTATTTAATTTAGGGACTCTATGTCTTGGTGATTTCCCAAGGAGGGGTGGGGCGTTGCAGATCCTCACTGTGTGGCTCAGAGCTCTGGGTTCAGGCCTCAGCACTGAACGGAACGGTCAGCTCCAGGCCTGCCGCTGCTGGGCTGCATTACCATGAGCTGTGGGGTGCAGAACCCTTGCATTACCATGAGCCGTGGGGTGCAGGACCCTTCCCAACCCGTGACACAACCAAAGCCTTCAGACTTAAAGAGAGCACCTGGGAGGAACTGTCCATAGAAAGAAATAGCCTGCCTGCTGGGCAACCGGATCCTGAGGTGGCTGCTGCTCGGCCCCAGTGAGCAGCACAGAAATTGGAGGAGGGATCTGTGGTCCAGGCTTGGACGAAGATAGGAAGCCGGAAATGTCTGAAGCAGCTGAGTGTAGACAGAGTTCATCTTGGAAGATAACAGCAAGAAGACAGGAGCCAGACTCACACACACACACACAGTGCACGCACATCTGAGCATCTAATTTGGGAAGAAGTGGGGGAGATAAGAGAGCTGGAGTGGCCGGTGACAAGAGAGGTCAGCTGTCTCCAGGGGCCACAGAGGAGCGAGGAGCACGGGCCACCACAGGGTGGGCAGAGGTAAGCAAGGTCAGGTCCAGCAGAAGGCTTGGCGCTTGCTTGCTGTGTGTTTCAGAGTATCTGGATGCCTGGTGGCCAGGCTGACATTTTTGGTGATGAGGAAGGCATTCTCTTCCAACACAGCCCTTGCGCAGTTGAGCAGGAGGCCGCGCCTTATCTTGGCAGAGGGTGATGGTGCTGCGCTTGGTGTCTGACATACAGTGGATCCTACTGAGGTTGACAGGGACTGTGTATGACTTCACCCAGAACAGCCCAGTCTTCCCTGGGACAGTTTACATGCGGAGGAAAAATCCTGCCAAGCACCCAACTCCTTTTTCCAAATTCAGATACTGGGACGCTACTTCCCAACCATGTCGCATGCCTGGCAACGAGTGACAAGATAGCTACAACCATTGTATGTATTCATGTTTTATTTTCTTGTAACTTAATCAATTATACTTAACTGTATAATGAGAACTCCTAAGACTTCAATGCATGGAGAACTGCACATAGAAATTAAAAATTTTGTGTAACAAATTTACTTTTAAAAAAAAATCCAAGTATTCTGCATAAGGATAAGGTTAGTGGTAAGGGTCAGTTCTGAGTATTGAGAAGATATATCCCCATTTGATTTGTTAAAATGTCATACTTGCTATCCCTGTTATTGTGCACAAATAATACACTTAATCAAAATAATATGAACTTATGGAATGAGTGAAGAAAATAAGTCGTGCTTGTCCTAAGCGTCTGCTCTGTCACATCTCCCACAGGAGATAAAACTCTCTGCGAAATGTTATACATTTCCAGAAATAGCCAGCAGAGTGGCAGATCGTATTATGCAGCAGGTCTCTGAGGGGATGTGATTACGGGGGAAGGAAGTATCGCTGGGAAGACCTTCCACCAAGAGCTACTTCCATGACCCGGGCAGTTTCTTCACAGAAATGGTGGAAAGGGACAATCTATTCAGATGTGTGTGCGTGCGCAAGTGTGTGAGTGTATGTGCTCCCAGGTGTGTGTGTGCTTCTGTGTTACAAGAAGCTTGTCACGGGACACACGTGTGGGTTAACCCCTTTGTATGTAGGTCTAGGTATGTATGTTGGGTAGGCTTCGGTACATGGGTGCATATCATGTGTGGATTTACCTATCGTCTTGCTGGTTTCTCTCCTGTTCATCTACGCATCTACTTATTTCCTGTAATATATAAGCTTTCACATGGCTCAAGAACACCTTTCGCTAATAGAGAACTGTGTTAACCCGGGAGCTTTCTTCTCCATGCCCTGGAGCTCGCCGCATCTGCCTGTGTTCCATGTGCTCATCTGTGTTTTCCCATCACTTCTTAGTGAGGGAGCTTTCTGTCCTGCAGCCCCAGATCCTTGCTTGTCCATGTTTCACTTGCACAATGCACGAGTCGTCTGCCTCATACTACAGACCGAACAACCCATCGCAAATAATGAGCCAGATGTTCAGAGAACTAGATTAGAGCCAAGCATGATTCTTTTCTACTCTGCAGGGATGGAGTGTGGAATAAGATTTATCTTTTAAAGCCCCTTTAACTCAAGCAGCCAAAGAGGAGTCTCTCTAAGTGTGCACTTGCAGTGTCCCGGGTCACCCTCCAGGAACAGCGAGAAGCATTACTGGCTGAGTCCCTGTCACGGGCCATGGGCTTACTACCAAAAGTCACCATCAGTCAGAGGTGCATGATTTACTCTTGGCAGGAATAAACATGAGCTTCTACTCATTGCCAGAGAGAGGTCATAATCTACGTTTGGTAAAAGCCTCCTTAAAATAATTTTACACACAACATGGAATATTAAAGTGCACTTTTATGTAAAGAAGTTCCGAGACATACTAAAGAAGTGAGGTGTCTGGCTGAGTCGGTTTGAAGTTTTTGTGGGATTTCAGATATAGGGTCATACATCTCCTGTGCCCACGCGTCTACCACTGATCTCTATCAGGTGTTACCTGTGCCACAGGGCGTTTATTGCTCAGGGAAAGTCAGTCTCAGTGTGTTTCACTGACTTGATCCGCTTGCAATCTCTGCTGCTTCAGCACTGGAGAAATACTTGAAAGAAACTCTATTTTAAGTAAGTAAAATCCACTCACAAGTGTACATACATTTTATACATACAGACACACGTATGTGTGGCATGTGCGTGAGACAAAAAGGCTTTATAGATAAGTCCATTAGAGAGCATTTTGTAAAGAACGTATATAACATATAAATCAATCTGGCTTAGTTATTGTATGGCTGCTCTGCATGTGTGCATCTATACACTGCAGACATGTATGCAGTAAGTATGTGCATACACATGTTAAGAATATGTGTTATACAATCATGGATACTAACATAACAACGAAGTAAGATAAATTAATGTTATTTCTGTATAGTTTTATATATAAATTTTTGTGTAACTGTCACATAAGTACAAATACATGTTAATCATAACATTTTTCAGATGCTTTTTAGTTAAAGTGTTTGCTGTTGTTTCTGATTTATTTTTACTTTATCTTATCTCAGTCCTTATATTGTCAGTATGTTTACAGATAGTCTCTCTGAACTCCATATTCACCCAACATAGTACATAAAGCTATAACACATGAGAGCCCAAACCAAAATTCTGACCAATGCATGTGATTTTTAAGAGATATGTGACTCAGCTGCCTCGACTTTAAATGACTTTCATCCTCGGAACTCTCATTACAAGGACAGATTACACACTTCTAATTACAGCTCTTCTGCAGTTCATGATTTATGTCCTAAGGTGGATTTGACATGCAGGTCGCTTCCTGTTGGCTGCACACAGAAGACAGGGCGACAGCGCAAGAGGGCCCAGGTCTGAGCTGGAAGCTGTTCTCCGTGAACCCCATCCACGGACTCCACAGTGAATGAGTTCACAAGCTATTCTTACAGTTCCAAAGAAAAATAGACTGCTGAGACTTCTGCAGTCCTTTAAAAAAATCATGGCTCATTATCTACAAGGAAGCCTGAATATTTTCTGGCGTTGCTTTTTCCCAGCGTTCCAGTGTTGCAGCATGCTTCCTGTGGCAGCGAACGGCAACGTCCACCGTGCGTTAGCTCCTAGCTCTGCCTCCATGCTTCATGCTGAGCACAGGCTGTGCACACAATTAAGCTCCGCTCGAAGCTGGTCTTTCTCTGAAATAACAGAATACCTGCAAATTGCTGTCCTCATTCACCATGCGGCCTGAACATCTGGAGCAAATTTGCCCTTTGACGACCAGGAAAGTTCTGGCGAAGCTCTTACTTGTCAGTTATTTTTTTTAAAGATACATTGGAGATATATACATATTTCATTCATTTCAATATATTGTAAGATTTTAAAACTTAAACACAAGTTGCGTAGAATACTTTGGAAGAGTTGCAGGCCTCAAGATGAGTTCCTGTAACTTGGAAAAGCACAGGGAGTGTTCACTGGCCACTGTCTCCTGACGCTGGAGAAGCAAGTAGCTGAGCGAGTGTGCCCCATGCCAGACGTGGACGGCTCCATGCACGGCCTGCGTGGCAACTCGTTACCGGGAAACAACTCCGAATCTTCTCCGAAAGCCTTCCTTTGAGGGGCTTTGCCTATTGCTTTCTGTATCCCTTGAACATGTGCAGAGAGAGAGAGAGAAGGGGGAGAGAACAGGGCTAGGAGAGTCACAGGTGTAAGTGTCATGGTGGTAATTTTAAGCCACTGGAAAAGTTGCAAAAGAATGACAATTTATTCAAGAACTAAACTTGACATTTTTAACATTAATGAGTTACAAGGAAGTTGTTTAAAACACTGAGCTGCTTTGAACAAAGGGCCAAGCTTCAGCTTGTGGAATCAAATCAGAGCCCTGGAAGCTGCTCCCTGCTGGTCCCCTGCAGGAGATGTCCCTTGATGGGTCTGCAGGGCATTGCGCTTACTGCCAGAACCTTCTCACCTTCACACGCCTCGGAACCCAACACGGGTGCAGGGCACAGAAGGCCCTTCCTCAGGGGCTGATGGATGTGCAGCATGAACCCCAGGTGGACTGCAGTCCGCCTGCCCCAGGAGCTGGCCTGTGGAGGCAGCAGCGCAGTCCCTGCTTCCCGTTCAGCTGGGGTGGCCCAGGGCCGGGACCTTCAGTCCTACGAGGTGAAGGGACAACTGGCAGCAGAGACTTGTTTTCTACTGTAGCAGTTTGCTTAGAGTCCAAACTGATCACAATAGATTTTATTTGTTATTTATTTATTTTGGGTACTAGTACTGGGAATCGAACTCAGGACCTTGCACTTGCCAGGCATGCACTTGTGCCACCGAGCTATATTCCTGGCCCTTACAACAGATTTTAAAAAGGGGTGATTTGCTGTCTTTCTAGACCCACAGAGCGTGCGCTGCTGCACTGCTGGGCCTGTGTTGCACTCATGTCACTTGGCTTGTGCTGCAGTCCCTCCGCTGGCCTGAGAATGTCTCTGTCGGGATCCAGGCTGCTCGTGGCTTACTTCTTATCTGCAGAGTGTGCTGAGTTGGTGGTAAAATTTCACTGCCAACACTCTACATGTACTTCTTTGGTTCACTGATAAAATTAGGCCACAGGCCCAGGGAAGTCAGAATTTAAGGAGGAGAAGGCCTTGACTTTTAAGGAAATGTGGTCTTACGGAACTCTGTGGTGTGCTCCGTGTGGGCACAGTATGCAGATTTTATTGTAAATAGAAAGGCAGCAAGCATGTAAATTCTCTTAAAGACAATCTCAGTGATTCTGATAGCAATCGTGCAGAAAAATGGGTGACAGCATAGAAAAGTGAGGTGCAAGTGTGCTCCCCAGGTTCACACTGCTGAGGCGAACATCCAAGACCGGGGAACGTCATAAAGGAAAGAGCGATGCAGCTCGCGGAGCTGAAGTTCAAGGCAGAGTGGCATCGGGCCCATTTCCAGGGAGGTCCCTGGCAGGAGTGCTGTAAGGGCAGGTGGCACTGGGGGGGGAGCAGCTGGGGCAGAAGCGGTCCATCAGGAGACCAAGGCAGGGACGGGCTCAGGCTCCTGGACGACTTGGTCTCACGAGAACACATTCCACTCCAGAGCCCATGACTCAAGGACCTGCCTCTGGGTGCCACTTCCTAAGGGTCCACAGGGCAGTGCACTCTGAGACCCCACGTGTGGTCCTCTGAAAAGAAAGCCACCCAGTGGCAAGGTACATGGGAGGGCACCACAGTCGCAGTGTGATCAGAGTGGAGACAGCTGGTGCACCTGTGGGGCGAAGCTGGGAGCCGGCGTGGGCCGTAGTCAGCTGCAGCTTGGGAAGAGAGTCCGCAGGTGGAGGGCCTGGTTTAGAGAACGACTTTTGGAGACCACAAGAGCTCATTTTGAATTCTGAATGCCACCACTGTGTCTCTGAGCAAGTTACTTCAATTATTTTAATTTTAGTTCAAGAACAATGGAGCACCCGATAAGGAAGGTGAAGGCAGAGGGCACAGGGCAGGGCGGGCACTCTCCGCGGCCTCTCTGAGCCGAGCGGCACGGGCAGGGCACGTGGGCACTCACCGGCAGGAGGCGCTCAGTATCTTTCTTCTCCTGGGTGAGACAGTCCGACAGCCCTCAGTCACGCTGCGGTCGGGACTCATGCGGGTGTCTTCAGGAGCTGCCTGAGCCGCACGGTTCCTTCTGGATGTGCCACCTTCCTTTACTCCCCACAGGCATGCATTTATTTATTTAATGCATTTGGTATAGGGTCTGCAGAGTCTCCAAGTGCTGGGATTACAGGACGCGCTACCACGCCCAGCCTCAGTCACCATGTCAGCACGCCCCAGGGGTAGGGAAGCCATGGCACACCAGGGATTGAACCCGGGCTGCTGCGCTCTGCCTAAGCAGGTGCTTTAGTCTGATGAGCTACCTGGCCGGCCCTAAATCATGCAGGCATTTTTGGTTCTTTTTGTTTTTCTTTTCATATACAGTAGAATTTTGCCTCTGAGCTATAATTTGTAGTCAAAAAATGAAAGCTTAATAATGCAAATAGAATATGGTTCTTTTCTTTCTGGAAAGAAAACAGATGCTTAGCTTCTCAAGTCGCACACACAAAATATATTTTGGTAATAAAGTGCATAGTTAATTTTGCCATGAGACAAAATATGTATTTTTCTAAATCATTTAAATGTAAATTTTCAAATGATTTCTGGGTACTGGTGGGCGCGCCTGTAACCCCAGCACTCAGGCTGAGGCAGGAGGATTGCGGATACAAAGCCGGCCTGAGCTGCCAGATGAGTTCATGCCAGCCGGAATACCTGGCAAAACGCCTTCTTAAGGAATTCACACAAGTAAAACATTTTGAATAAATAAATATAGCTCTATCTCAAAAGTGCAGTAGGTTTAAAAGCTTAAAACGGGAAGTATGAATATTCGATAGCACAAAATTAATTTTTTTCATTTGAAAAACGTTTATGTCTGAATACTTCTTAAGCCAATGTTGATGTGCAAAATACAAATTTAGACAAATGCTTAAGGGATAAAGACAAATGATTACACCAATATGTAAAAACATTGGTTTTGATATTTCATTACAACTTGAAAAATATTGAGGAGTCTAAAAGGATTTATTTCATCAGTATTTACTCTCTAATAAAAATTACACCAAATATTTGAAAATGGTTATTAGTTCATTCAAGCGGGCAATAAGCTGGCCATGTGTCACCAGCGATGCTTTTTGTCCAGCATGAAAGAATCGATGAGAAGCCGCGCAGCCCCCGTCTGCACCTCTGTCCTCACTGTGGCTTGGCAGAGGGCTGCCCCACTTACTGCGCATTGGGCAGGAGGGAGGTCACCTCTCCGGCCTCCCAAGGGCTGTGGCCTTGCAGGGTCCCCACAATGTCCTGCAGAGTGGCTGAAGGCTCTCTTGCAGGGGGAAAGCTCTCAAAAGCAGTGCTTTAGCCCACACAGCATCCCAGGAGCCACAGTTAATAACAGCGTCGCAGTAGGAGGAGGGGCGAGTGTGGAGGTGGCACTAACAGCGGCCTCGAAGGCACAAGTTTATTGTTGTGCTTCCATTTAATTTAGGTTAATCAAGCGCTGCTAAAAAGAGCCATGTTCGTGTTATAAAGCAGAATAAAACAAAAATATATGTTCAAACATATAATTGAAACATGAATGTGGTCAATTAAAATATTTATAGACACTCACATTTTTTAAATGAGTGGGGAGGGGGCCTGCCCCCTAGCTCAGTTCTTTAAGTGGCTGCTTCAGCAAAGCCGTCAGGCTCAGGTTGCTGGGGTTCGATCCCCACAACTCAAGCCAGCCAAACCTGCCCTGAAGGCACTCAGAGGAAAAAAAATCCTTAAATGAGTGGGGGTATGATTTAAATAAAGCTGTTGGCTGGTATTGTTTTCTTAAGGAATAGAAGGAGATTAGCGGAAGTGTGCAGTTACTGTGCTGCGACGGGGATGCACAGCTCCAAATGTTCAGTATGGAGGCAGTGACTGTCCGGCTCATTGGGTTTACGCTGACTTTTATTCCAACGAATTATTTTCTTCCAAGACTCTTGTTTTGCTCACTTAATAAATCAGTTCTTTGTTGGGTTGAATTTGGTCCACAAGAGCTGTTTCCCAAATAATTCATTTCCTTTATCTTTGATGAATGGCATTTTCAATAACACGTCAGGAATTTGTCAGATGATGTGACTGTTGACAGAGTCTCCGCAGACGTCCTGGGGCTGACTCCGGCTGCTACTTCGTTTGGCTTCTGAGGCTGTTGGTGATCCGTGTCTGGACACATCCCGGGTTCCCCGGGCTCACGCCCACAGTCCTGACCCTGCTCCCTTTGCAGTCACAAGTAGACCCCTGGCCCATGTCCGCACCTGCGTTAAGAAGGCAGCGGCTCCCTACCGGGCTCCAGAAAGAGCTCCTGACCTGCAGCAGGCCGAGCTCGCAGCCCGCGACCACCGCTGCCCCCTGTGCTGCGCGCGTCGCAGCTCCGGGTTGCTTTGCCGTGTGCCCCGTGCCTCTCTCTATTCCAAAGCTGCACAAGTGTGTCAGAGCTAGTTGCTGGAAACCTACGATTGCTAATGTGAGAGGATGGAAACACCAAGAGTTGACATAACAGCATAGCGCATGTGGAGAAACGCGCTCCACACGCGAGACCACGGAAGCCTAGAGTGCAGCATTCCCCCAGACACTGTGACCAAAAGGTGGGCTCAGGAACTCGCCCGGGGTGACCTGCAGGGGCGGGCTGGCCCCTGGTCACTCTTGCTCACTGCTAAACAGCTTTGGCAGGTGCTGTTTGAGCAGCTTCGCTCTGACTCCTCTGGAGCAGCTCGCGAGTGCGTCTTCCAGCTTTGTTGACAGACCTACGGCAGACTGGATAGCGGTATGAAATTAACATTTGCTGAGTATTTATTATGCGCTCAGGAGCGAGAATGTTTTCAATTCTCTCAACACTGCTCTGACGAAGGGGCCGTCGTGCTGTCCCGTTCTGGCCACTGAGTCGTGGAGAGAGGCAGCAAGGTGTTCAAGGTCATCTAGCTGTTCAGCGGCAGTGAAACTCCTTCTGTCTCGGAGAGACTGTCCCCGGACATTTCGTCCTTAACCAACAAATGTACCGTGCAAAATTGCATGACAACGTTGCAAGCTGTACTTCACAAGCAATTAATAAGTGAGGGGCTGGAAGCCCATCTCAGCAGGAAAGCACTTGCCTAGCATGTTGAGGACCTGGGTGGCATCCTTAACAAAAAACATAAAGGTAAAACCATTTTTTAAAAAGTCAAGAAGCTATCATAGAAGTGGAAGCGGGCACAGCCCGACTGTCTTCTCAGATCCTCTGCTTCCGAGGAAGATGACAGGAGCACAGGGTCCTCTCCAAGTCCACCGGTGACTCTAGAGCTCCTTATTCATATCCACAAGAACTACCAATAAGTGTCCTCCAGATTCTCCGCGTTGGACACAGCTTTTTCCAGAAGGCCTGGCTTCCTCGTGCGTGCACGGGGTTCGCCGCGGCGGAAGCGAGCTGCGCTTGGCGCTGGTGCATGGTCCGCCTCTCTGCTCAGGCCTGTGCGATCGCTCCCGCGGCTGTGCTGTCATCTCCTATCTATGCGATCCGATGCCTGCGCGCAGCAAAGGTCTATCCGCTTGCAGCGCAGCTGCGCAGCACCGAGCCCAGGGCGGGATGTCTTCACTAGGTCGTAGTCTTCCCCTTTCCTTTTCTTTTGCTACTCTACGGCTTCGAAGTACAGGCGGTTTCTACACCCCACTGCGCCTCCAGCTCACTGGACAGCTTGCGGGCTTCCTCAAGGCCTCGCACATGCTCCCAGGAAACAAAACCCTACTGCTTCTTCAGAACACGTTTCGTTCTGTGTATGTCTCCTTGGGCCAGAATTTACTTTGCAAATTCTGAAGACCTGTATTTATCCCTGCTCTCCAGTCTTGCCAGCTCGGGATGTTCTTGATTCCTCTCTTGCTTGCTTGCATTTGTTCTTGCTGTCTGCCAGGAACTTGCAGGCTAATTAATAATAGCCTTTTAAATTAAATTGATTGCAAACTACCCAACCTCATAATAAAAGACGCTTAAAAATTATATGAGATTAATTAAATTTATCTTCTTTGGATACCATAAATCTTGGTTGCAGTCAAACCCAGTAAGTTGTTTGAAGGCAACTGGAAATCTTTCATTTATTTCTTGTTTCTGCCAAGAAAATAAACCACATCGATTTTTTTCTGTGCAAAACAGCCACTTGCTTTCTTCAATAATTAAATTTATCTTAATCAATTTCCTGGCTAATTCTTTGCATTCCTGGCAGAACAGCTTCCTGTGTTCTAATCATGTCTCCCTTCTGCCATTTTTGTGTCGGGTCAACAGTACAGTAACGGCAAACCACTGTCCCGGCTGATGCGCTGCCCTGCTGGCGCTGCGCTGTGCAGCCGCTTCCTTCTTCCTTTGCTTTCATTCCTCTGCGTCTCTTGCTCATCCCTTCCTGGGCTGATGGCGTCTCTGTTCAGCGCTCTCTCAAAGCCAGATGTGGGCGCGCGGCAGCCACTTTCCAATTCTGATGCAAACAATGTAGTTCTGTTCCTGTAGCGTTAAGAAAATGACATCCTTCTTACCTCATTTCTACCCTGTTTCATGGAAGTTTAGCACATTTATATGAATCAACGAAGTGTACCCAGAACATAATTCTCATAATAAAATTTATAATAACAATATGAAGTTGTACAATATTTTCAAGTATCTAAGTAAAAAGATATAATAAAAATTTTTTTAAATAATGTTTTTGGTACCGGGAATTGAACTCAGGATCTTGTGCTTGCCAGGCAATCACTTATTCTACTGAGCTATTTCCCAGCCTTAAAAATCAAATATTAAGCTTAAATTTATTTTCTAGACAAATTAATTTTTTCATTAAGTTTCTTGATACAATTCAGATCTATAAAGTGATCACATTCATCATAGGGAATTTGTATATGATACAATCAAATTTTTAAAATGGCATTTATTTATAGCTGCAGCACATATTAAAACATTTGCTGTAGATTATGTGATCTGGCTTAAATGTATATAGTTCGCTCAGTTTTCCTTTCGGGTTGTGCTAGGTTAGGGCACCGTGCGCAATACACCGCATACTCTAGATTCACCCCACGGCACTCTGGGGAGAAGTGGGTGAGTGGCGAGCACTTACTACTGCTGCAGTTAGCATCTCTTTGCATGCAACATCTTCCAACTCTAGCAAAGAAGGATTCTGGGTCTGATTGTTTAAAAATTAGCATGAAAGAGCAATGCACAGAGGACAGGGCAGAGGTGCAAGCCCAGCCTGGGTCTCCCCCAGCCTAATCGGACCTGGGGCCGCAGCAGCTTTGTGGCTGTCATACAGCTCACCTGGCAATGTTCCTGTTTTCTAACTCGGATGACCTCAGCCCAAGTTGGTTTCAGAGTTCACCTTACCTATGAAGCAGTAAGAAGCCGTTACATAATGTGTGGAGGTATATTAAAAATATTTTTAAAATTTTTATTCATTTTAATGAGAAAAAAGATAAAATAGCAATGAAATCGTTTCAAAACAGGTTAGTAGGACAGTTACAATAATTAATACATTGCATATTGTCATCTTTAAAGTAGTTATTTAGAGGACAAGATGCAGACATGATATCGTGTCTAAACAATATTACTACAAACCTTTCTTCTCATTGAACTAAGAGAAAGTAACTGTATATCTATCCTATCTTGTATGTACATATTTTTTAGCAAAACACTCCTTTCTTTATATCCCCCTTTTTTGTTTTGTTTTGTCAGAGGTGGGTGTTCCACTGCTGTTAGAGAAGATGTATTTGGAGAAGTCTTTAAAGGACCTTTTCATACTTGATGCCAGTCCACAAATTGTAGGTACTTGAGTTCAGCAAAATAACCCACTATAGTCCAATAGTCAGTAAGAGAAGAGCTAACAGCACAACTGGCAATTGTCCAAAGTTGCTGACTTGAGCCTTTTACAGCTCAGCATGTTAATATAGCTTTACCTTGTACACCTTGTGGTTACACTTTTCTGCTGGATGGCTAAGACCAAGATAGAGCAAGACCTATGTAACTAAAAATGTAACTTTTGCTATCTGATAAGGTCAGTCAAATCCCCTCAGGATTTACTCTGGAACTATATACAGCACCTTGTGGATCTTTTCTCACTGTCAGCCATCTGGATAAGTCACAGCCATTGCTTGACCAATTTGCTTTCTGTAGAAGCCTGAGAGAATTTTTCTCTCTAGGTGACTCTCCTTAGGCACACTATGCATCATCAATCACTTTCCTCTGTGGCCCCATAATCTCCTTGATCAGAAAATTTGAGACACCACTTAGTTATAGGATGTCACAGCAGAGGTTCTCCTATGTCCTGAGTCCTCACTGACCTTGAAGTCTAGGGCCAAAATATTGGCTTTTTTTAGCCCATCTATCTGTCTAATTTTTGGTCTGCAAACTTTAGTTGTCAACCATCAACAAAAGAAGATTGCTTATATTATTATCCTGTAACAGAGGCAGTTAAGCTTAGCATCATTATCTGTCTGAATGTCACATAACTTAGACATAAAATGAAACTATTTTCCAACAACCACGTATGTCCTAAGATGTAAATCCCTATAGAATGCTTAAAATATTACATATTTTTGACACAGACATTTAGAAAGCAAACCTTTATTTTTGTATATACATATACAACATGTACATATACATATATGTATACAAACCACATACAACATTGTAGAAGTACCATCCTGCTACATTTTGTTTTTTCTCTTGTTTACTTTCATTACATTTTTTTTTTGCAGACATCTACTTTAAAGAGAGTATGGCAATAATTGCTATGACATTAAAAGCAGTACATATTTAGAAGACCAAAATGACAGGTATTTTGGGACCCTAATGTTTTCTATTGCTTTACAAATTCTAGATGGAAGACCCTTATCTGAGTGCATATTAGTTAAAATTTTTTTCAAATTTGTGGTTTGTCTTTTCACTCTGTTGGTGATTTCTTTTGATGTGCAGAAACTTCTCAAAAGAGGAGGTCATAGTTATTGATTCGTTCAAGTATTACTTACGCAGTTTGATATTTGTTCATGAAATGTTTGCCTACCCCTATGCCATCAAGATTTTCACCTACTTTCTCTTCCAGGAGATTTAGTGTTTCCGTTTTGATGTTTAGATCTTTAATCCAATTTTGACATTAGTTTAGTGCACAGTGATAGATCAGGTCTTGTTTTAGTTTTCTGCATGTAGAGAGACAGTTTTTAAAAAATTATTTTTATTGAGAAAGAAATAGCAATGAGACAGTTTCAAGATAGGTTAGTAAGACAGAATAATTAGTACATTGTATATTATTGTCTTCATAATATTTATTCATAGTACAAGATGTAGACATGATATCTTGTCTAAACACTATTAGTACTAATCTTCTCATTGAACTAAGAGAAACCTGTATATCTATTGTACCTGATATATATATATATATATATATATATATACATATATATATATATACATATATATATATGTGTGTGTGTGTATGTGTATATGTATGTATGTATTTTTTTACTACAAAATTGTTCTTACTTTATATCCCCTTTTTTGTTTAGTTTTGTCAGAGATGGGCATTCCATTGCCATTTAAATATTGTAGGTGTATGAATTCAGCAAAATAACTTAATATACTCCTGTATTCCTTAAGAGTAGTGGGTTGTCCACAGAACTGGCAATGTCAGAAGTTGTTGACTTGAGCCTTTTACAGCTCAGCATATTAATATGGTTTTACTTTTCATACCTCGTGTTTATACTTTTCGCTGGATGGTTAACACCAAGATACAGCAAGACCTATATAGCAAAAAATGTAACTTTTGTATCTGACAAGGTTAGTCAAACCCCTCAGGATTTACCCTGAATCCCTTTACAGCAGTTATAGATCTTTTGTCAGTGTCAGCCATGTGGATGAGTCACGGCCATTGCTTGACCAATTTGCTCTGTGCGAAAGCCTGACAGAATATTTTCTCTTTAAGTGACTCTCCTTAGGCACACTCTACATCATCAAGCACTTTCCTGTGTGGCTCCATAATCTCCTTGAACAGAAAATTTGGGACACTATTGAGTTACAGGACCAGTACCATTTGTTAAAGAGGCTATCTTTCTTCCAATAAACATGTTTGGCCCCTTTGTCAAAGATAGCCTGCCTGAGTGTCTTTGTAGTTGTATCTGTATCTTCTAATATACTCCATTGATCCCATGGTCTACTTTTTTTGCCCATCACATGCTGACTTTATCACAGTAGCTTTGTAGTATAATTTCAAGTCAGGGAATGCAATGCCTCTTGCTTTGCCTTTGTTGCCCAAGATTGCCTTTGCTATTCAAGATCTTTTCTGGTTCCAAATAAATTTTAGGAATATTTTCTCTAGGTTTGTGAGTTATGTTGGTGGTATTTTGATAGGGATTGCAATAAACTTATATAACCATTTTGGGAGTATGACCATCTTCACAATGTTGGTTCTTCCTATCCAGGAACAAGGAATATATTTCCATTTTCTGAACTCCTCTGAGATCTTTTTTCAGAATACTGTAATTTTCATTGAAAAGATCTTTTACTTCTTTACTTAGATTAACTCTTAAGTATTTCATTTTCTTCAGTGCTATTGTAAAGTGTATTGATTCTCTAATTTCTCTCTCAGTGTGTGTGTTATCTGTGTAGAGGAATGCTATTGACTTTTGGGTATTGACATTGTAGCATGCTATGCTACTGAATTTATTTACTAATTATAGGAGCTTCTTGGTGGAGGTTTTTGGGTCTTCCAAGTAGTGTATCATGTCATTTGCAAGTAATGATAGTTTCACTTCTTCTTTACCTATTCTTATTTCTTTTATTTCTTTCTCTTGTCCAATGGCTCTACCTAGTGATTCTAGAACTATATTGAATAGGAGTGCTGGTAGAGGGCATCCTTGTCTTGCATTTGACCTGATAGTAAAAGATTTCAGTTTTTCCCCATTTAGAATTACATTTGCAGTTGGATTCTCATAGATGGCTTTTATAAGATTGAGGTAGAAGCCATCTATTCCAATTTCTGTAGGGCTTTTATCATGAATGAGTGTTGGACTTTGTCAAAGGCCTTTTCTGCATCAATAGAGATCATGTGGTTCTTGGATTTGGCTTTATTGATACAGTGTATTACATTTATAGATTTGTGTATGTTAAACCATCCTTGCATTCCTGGGATGGATCCTAACTGGTCATGGTGTATAAACTTCTGAATGATATGCTGTGTTCTATTTGCTAGGATTTTATTGAGGATTTTTGCATCTATGTTCATTAGAGAAATTGGACTATAGTTCTCTTTTTTAGTGGCATCTTTCTCTGGTTTAAGAAAAACCAAAATAATTTGGTATCAATATAATACTTGGGGACAGGGATATGGCTCAGTGGAATAAGTGGTTCCCTGGCAAGCGT
>NW_004524684.1:8025568-8034306 GCF_000260255.1 Octodon degus | reverse complement strand
TCCTCTTGATTCATTTTTGGTAATTTGTACCTTTCTATGACAGTCCATTTTTTCTGTCTTCCATTCTGTGAGAGTAAACATCTTCAAAATCTATTGATCTTCTGAATTTCCACAGGGTCTATAGTAATTTCACCCTTTTCATTCCTTATTGCTTGAATTTTAGTTTTTTCTTTCCTTTTTTGATGAGGTTAGCTAGGGGCTTATCAATTTTCTTTTTTCTAAAGGTAGGTCTTGCTGTGGCATTTTTTTTTTTTTTTGTGGCACCAGGGATTGAATTCAAGACCTTGTATTTCCCAGGCAAGCACTTACTCTACTGAGCTATCTCCCTGGCCCTTTTTAATCTTTCAAAGAACGAGCTTTTTGATTCATTAATTCTTTGTATTGTTTTCTACATCTTGATTGCATTAGCTTCTGCTCTAATCTTTATAATTTTTTCCCTTCTGTGGGCTTTGTGCTTGGTTTGCTCTTCTTTTTTTAGATGTCTGAGGTGCAACATTAGGGTATTTATTTGTTCCCATTCTGTTTTTCTAATGTGTGAGTTCACCGCTGTAAATTTCCCTTTAAGAATGCTTTCATTGCATCCCATGAATTCCAATAAGTTGCACTTGAATTTTCTTTGAATTTTAGATACTGTTTAATTTCATCTGTAACCCACTGGTTGCTGAGGAGGGTGTTGTTTAACTTCCATGTATTTATGGGGGTTTTTTGTGGTTTCTTTTGTCATTTATTTCCAGTTTCATTTCACTGTGGTCAGATAATATGCATGAGATAATTTCTGTTTTCTTGCATATACATAAGCATGAGCTATGGACTAGTATGTGGTCTATTTTAGAAAATGACCCATGTGCAGCTGAAAAGAAAGTGTATTCAGATGTGGCTATACATACATATATACTCTGTGTATGTCCACTTAGTCCATTTGTTCAAGGTCTGGTTCAGTTCTGCTACTTCTTTGATAATTCTTTTTGGGATAAGGGGATGTTAAGGTCTCCTGTTAATATTGTGGTACTAGATAGTAGATTTTTCATGTCTATTAATATTTGTCTTATGTTGTTGGGTGCTCCCATGTTTGGTGCATACATGTTTATGACTGTTGCATCTTCCTCTTGTATTTTTCCCCTAACTGGTATGTAGTGGCCTTTTTTTGTTTGAGCATTCTTCATTTGAAGTTCAGACTATGTGTGAATGGGATTGCTACCCCCATCTTTTCTGAGGTCCTGGGTCATATAGTATTGTTTTTCATTGTATACAGCATATTGTTTGATTTTGCTTCCTAATCCATTCTGCCAGTCTATTTCTTTTAATTGGTGAATTGAGTCCATTTACATTGATGGTTATAATTGAGATGTATTGCCTTATGATTGACATGTTATTTACCTGCTGTTATATACCTCTTTTTCTCCTGTGTTTAACTGTTTGCCCAATTTGTTGGTTTCTTTCCTTTCTCATTTGTGGAGTTGTGGTCATTTTCGTCCCTCTCTAGAAGATCTTTTAGTAGTCTGTGTAGGGTTTGCTTTGTTGTCATGAAATTCTTTAGTTGTTCTTTGTCATGGAAGTATTTCACTTCTCCATTAAACTTAAAAGACAGTTTTGTATGGTATATCAGTCTGGGTTGGAATTTGTGTTCTTACAAGACTTGTAGTACTTTGCTCCATGCTCTTCTTGACATGATTGTTTGTGGAGAGAAATCTGCCATTATTCTGATGGGTTTTCCTTTAAATGTGATCTGTTTCTTTTCTCTTTCTTAGTATATTGGTTTTATGCTGAATTTCTGGGATGTTGATTATTATATGTCTGGGTGTGTTTTTAATTGGGTTGATGTTATTTGGAGTTCTATATGCTTCAGTTAACTGAGTGTCAGATTGTTTCTTTATATGTGGGAAATTTTCTGCTATTACTTCTGCCCATATTCTTTTTATATCATTTGTATTGACTCCTTCTTTCTCATTGATGCTCATTAGTCTTGCATTGTTCATCTTTGCATTGCCTTGCAGATGTTGAATTATGTTTTCCTGCATCCTAGTTGTTTTTAAGAGATCTTTTACCTTTGCACTAGCTGCAATGGTGATTTCAAGGTCTGAAACTATTTTCACTTTCATTCAAACAGTTTCGCCAGCTTGTGATTGAAGTTTTAATTTCCACTTTGAATCTGCTTCATGCATTCTATTTCTTTCCTATATCGCTCATTCAATGATTCCATCATTTTTATATTCTCCTTTATTATTTTTCTTATCTTACCAGTGTCTTCTTTAGAAGCACTTCGTAATTCTTTCATTATACTTATCATTTCTTTTTTACTTCAGAGATTATTTCTGATGTGGTTTCCTCTATACCTGTATACAGTTGTTTCTTTACTTAAATTAGCTCCCCTTAGTTCTGTCTGATCACCTCTCCTTGATGTACCTGCAGTCTTCCAGACATACTAGCTCAACCCAGTTACCTGTTGCCCCTCTCTTGATCAAGAGAGAAAGAGAGAGAATGCTCTCATATATCTAGGTCTAGCAAAGTGTCTCAGCTTAATGGGTCCAGATCTAGCAAGTTAAAACTCATCCAGGTAGGCCAGGCTTAGGTCTGGCTTTTGTGCTCAGCTTCTTCCTGCTGCAGACCATGGAAGTAAACCTGCTGTGCCCCTCTGGCAAAATGATCAGCCCCTGGAATAGGTGGTTGGGTCTGGCCCCTAGCCTCCCTGCAGGGAGTTCTGTTGCAGGGTTCCACATCAGGCCTGCTGATGGAAGAGTTTCCCACAGTACTCAGATGGTTCCATACACTACACACCAGGCTTTAACACTTGCTAGAAAAGGATCCAGTGAGTGGGCAAGTGCCCCCCCACATACACACATACGCACCCACGTGTGTGTGTGTGCGTGCGAGCACAGGGCCTGGGCTCTGGCTGGAAAGGAATCCAGTGAGTGAGTGGAAGGTCTCACACACACATCAGGCCTGGGTTCTGGCTGGAAAGGGTAAAAATAAATTTTGATCACTTAAAAACCAAGATTCATAGTAGAGTAATCCTTATTTGCATTGTCTTAAATTGATGAAAACTCTTGAATTTTAAAAAAAGTAGCAAAAATGGAATGACATAAGTAAAAACTTGTATGGTCACCTTTCAGCAGGAACAAACTACTTTATAGGAAAACAGTCTTTTTTTTTTTTTTTTTTCTGGAACCAGGGATTGAACTCAGACCCTTGCACTTGCCAGGGAAGTGCTTATTCTACTGAGCCATATTCCCAGCCCCAAAAAGTCACTTTTTTACTACATTGTTAAAAATTAAAATGCATATTATAAAGCTCTTGATTGCATAATGATTTGCTTTTACTTTAAAAAACTCAATTTATGTTCATTTAATAGGTTTCTACTAAATCTCTGGTTTTAATTAAAAAAACATTTTTCAGAAACTTTTCTTTTTGAAAGTATATTTAAGTTTAATTTGTAAGTTTGAAGCCATTTCTTATGATATAGTTACTTGCAAAGTAGAGTGTGATTTGTACCCTTGGAATTAGTAAATGGTCTACTTTTGCATTTAATTATTATATGTATTTTGGAAGTAAAGTCAATTAACATTGAGGAATACTAAATAAATGGCTGCCTCATTTCTAAATTACTTTTCAAAGGAAAAGCTGAAGTCTGCATAATGCACATGTTACAATATCAATTTTACCCAAATCTTTACCTTTAAAGGAAATATCAGAATAAATCATTATAATGACTTTCAAAAGAAAAACATGTTTTTAATACTCAAAGATCTGGAATATTTATTTGTACAGTCATTAAATGAGGTCTGAAAAACACAGTCCATGAACTGGAAACACTGGAAAGGTTGCTACAGTACTGCCATTCGTTATAAAATAGTTGCTGGAGACTTGTCCTTTTTTTTTCTTTTTTTCAGACTGGGATTTTTCATTTCTAAGGTCGGGAAGGAAGCAGACAGGTAGTGCAGCCAGCTTTGCTGGCACCTGTTCCTGTCAGGGAGCATGCACCAAGAAATTGTGGTCTCAGATGCTTACAGATCGGCCTGCTGTGCTTGTTACTTCATCTACAACATTTTAACCTTCTTCAATTTCCTCCGTACATTTGATTTTTAGATGCAGCAGGCAGAAATTTTTCTAAGTGGAGAGAAGATGACATGGGACTTTGCTCTGCTATGAGTAGATTAGCCTGCCAAATTGCTGCTAGAGTGCTGTAAGGTTAGCTGTTGACTTCGAATGTTAATGGTTTCTAGAAAGTATTTGCATAGATTGTTCTTATTCAGATGATACAAAATCCATTTTGTTTCCTTTATCAATCTTAGCTGTTGTGATTTTGGGCTTAATGTACTGTTGGTTCTATGTTCAGTTGATATAATAATCAACAATATTTTTGTATACTTCATGGGTGAGTGATGAATTTTCCCTGTTAAAAACACATTGCCTAAAGATTCTTGGTGTGTTTTGTTATGTTATACAAACATCAGTTGGAAGCAATTATGAAATTACAGTGATAATAAACACCCTAGGAGCAGGGCATCTTTTCCCACCATCAGCACAGGCAAAGGTGAGGGGACATGCATGTGGTGAGGACGATGGATCTACCCTTCGGGAGACGTGGCACCTCTAGGCTACTGAGTGGAGGAAATCACAGAACTCTCCATAATGGCTGAGAAACTGAGCAGAGCCCGGGACTTCAAAAGCAGCTTTGTTTTTCTGTAATGAACTTGTGAAACACTGAAATGGTTCCTGCTCTCCTATTATGGAAATTCTGTCACGGAGGATTCCATTCTGTATACTTAATTTCCCTGAGAATCTAGCTGGCGGTGATCTGCCTTCCTGTCCAGTCACCAAGGTCTGGGATGCAGATGGTGGGCAGCATTTCATCCAGAGGAGTTACGAGAGAAAAGCAGATCCCGCGACTTGGTGGGGAGCGTCAAATCGGCTGTGATCAAAAGCATAAGACCACGTTTTCATATCATGTTTGGCGAAGTGAGCTGAATTTAGTAATTGTAGGTTATTTTTCATCTCTTTCATTCCCTACCAAAACTCAAGCACAAGTTCATTTGCTCCTCCTGGGTGCATCCATGCACCATGCACAGTGAGGGAACGTGGCATTTGTGGAGGACCACATGTGGAAGGCCAGTATAGATTTGTTCTTTTAAATAAATTACTACTAGTCAACTTTACTTTGAAATTATTCAAGCTGAAGGTCACAGTAATCTGTACTACAATCAACCTGATTCTGAAATCATGTAAATTAAGCTTTGTTATTTTAGAATTAAAGGTTTTTATTGACTGAACTATCATTTTAGAAGACTGGTGTCTTTCTTGCTCTGGAAAGAAGCTCACAAAAGCATCCCGGAGCAGCTAGGCTCAGGCCCCCCAGCTGCCAATGAGGCGTGCTTCTCCTATGAGCTCAAAGGGGCACGTCCTCATCCTTAGTTTTCAAGTTATTTTTCTCGTCTTGTTCTTTACACCAGAGCAGTAATGTATCTGCCCAGTGCATAAGACTGTTCCCGCAAATGGAGCAGGCAGCGCCTGCATTTCTTTCCACTTCCACGGCCCTGGGCACTTACATTGCACCACTTTTCTGGTGGAACAGTGCTCTTTGGTCTTCAGGATTTGTGATTTTATAAGTAGATAATTCTAAGGCAACTGTCATGACCCTGATGCTAGTGTTCGAAGCACTGTGGAGTAACCTGTAATTTCTGCTAAGGGAACAAGTCCAGCCCACCACTGTTGCCCTGGCGAGCCTGCGTCCCGAGTGCTCCCTCTCCTCTGTGCCAGACCTGCTAGCACAGAGCTGTGGTAACCTCGAGGTATTGAGCTTCGAGATTCATCGCAGCCTCCGAAACCTGCTTCTCAGCTTTCTTCAGGGCCTTTGGGCACATCTTGCAACACAAGCAGAAATCATATCTGCAGAGGTGCCAGGATGAATTCCCAGGGAAAGTAAAGCGACTGTCACATCCTGAACGCGGGATCTAAGCAGTGGTCCTTGGAAGCACATATTGTGAATTCCTTTTCCTTTCCTTTTCTTTTTCTTTTTCTTTTTCTTTCCTTTTCTATATATTTGGTACAGGGTCTCACTATGCAGCTTAGAATCATAGTGATCCTATTTTAGCCTCCCCAGTGCTGGGATTACGGGCATCCACCACCACACCTAGACCCGGTCGCCACCTCAGTACATTCATGGGCAGGGCCAGTGAGGCATGTGGTGCCAGGGATCGAACCCTGGGCCCTAGGCCTACCTAAACACATGCTTGGTCTGCTGAGTTATCTCACCGGCTCTGTGCATTCCATTTTCTGCAGTTTCTTGGGAGGCCTTCAGCAGGCCTCTGCTCACACTCTCAGCAGACTGGGTCACTGGCATGGTAGATGGCGTCTCTCCTGTCCTGGCTTCCAGCTCCACACTCATGAAATACTGTCTCCTAAAGTTCTAGCTAAGGTGTCCGTGGCATGAGCTGAGCTGAGGCCAGTCTCTGGCATGCCACCTGGAGAAGCCCCAGCTAGGTCTCCAGGCCACATTCCCACTTCATTCAATCGTGAATAATCTCAATGTGCGATTTTCCCACACCACACAGCACAGATGGTCTGGAGTCAGGATCGGGCTTCGCTTTCAAACTGGGATCTTCACACTGAAGGCATGTCAATCCACGATCCGCATCTGGCTGCTAGGCATCAACATGGGTTCTGTGGTACAGAAGGAGACTGGCTCAGCTCTCCACCGTGGCCCGGAGCAGGCTCTCCACTTCGCTGCTCTGTCTCTGATGCTTTTCTCCCTCTCGTGCGGCTCACCGGCCTACTGCCAGCACAGTGGACTTGGTGGAGAGGGGGCATCTCCAGTGGTGGTATGTGTAAGCCAAACAGGCAAAGCAACGTTAGCAGCAGTGAGGAAAGGGTTTCTGTAAGTTGGTCTGCAGAGGGCAAAAGCAGAGGACTTATTCTCTGTACAATTTCTGTTGATACCATGGAGAGCTGACTGGGGTTTTGGTGCACCTGAGTAAACGTGCATAAGCCAGCGGCCTCGCTGCTTGTCGTGCAGAATGCCAGGGCAACGAGTCACCCTTATGACACTGCAGAGAGCCATGGCTGCATTCCTCCAGAGAAGGCCAGTCCCAGGTCACAGCATCCACCCAAGCGTTGATTTTCAGGGCACTGTCACACAGCACAGGCACTGCGGTCTGAGCCAACGTCACTCTGTGTACAGCAGTCGGCGGCTTCTCAGCTAGTAGCAAATCAGAATTTTCACTAAATTCACCTAAATCCAAGTCAGCAAATTCAGCCTCCAAATCTACAACTTGCTCAGTTAGGACATTTCTTGCTTCAGCTGTCTCCTTCAGCAATCCTGGGTCACTTTTTTCCACGTCTTTCCCATCATCTGAATTAGAACTCCAAAGAAGTTTCTCTTTACTTACTACATCTCCCACTTCTGTGAGTGAAAATTTTGGTAACTGTAAAAGCAAAGGTTTTGCCTTCCACTTCTCTCTGATGCTTTCAACTGCATACTTAAAATTAGCCCCAGCTTTGTCCATCTTGCTTAAAAAGCAAATTTGAGGTATCTTGTATTTATCAGCTTGCCTCCACCCTGTGAGAGTTTGGGCCTCCACACCAGCAGAGGCACTGAATACAGCCACTGCGCCATCCAACACTGACGCAGTGCACAGCCTGCAGGGAAAGTGCGTGTGACCTGGTGAATTGATGGGATTGACTGGCTTGCCCTTCAGGCAAACATAACCGCAGCACACTGGATGGGGATGCCTCTTTCTAGCTCATGAGCCACAAAATCTATCACCAGCATCTCCCAGTGACCTTCTGTATCCAGAATAGTACATTATTTCCATGGTGGTAGGTTTGCCTGCATCTATGTGAGCCATAATTCCAATATTATGGGTTTCAGCTACGGGAGGACTAATGATGGAATGAAGGGATTTGATATTGTTTCCTATAAAACCTGGCAGGGAGCTGCAATTTCCTCCAAGATGTACACTTGGCTTTGATGGCTCTAAACGTGCTGTTATTTTACAGTAGCATGTACTGTACGAACTGGGCATTTTCTGCTGATTCACCAAAAATGTTCTCAAACTGGTCAACATCTTGACCATCTAAATTCTTATTCTCTGATGGCATGCCCCATGGAGGGTGGCTCCCTCCTGCCAGGCTGGAGGGAGCTGAGACTCAGGCCGCTCAGATCTGCGATGACCTGGGGTTTCCCCACATCGCCTGCGTGACCCTTCCTCTAAACATAACTGCCTTGTACTGCCTCCTCCAGCAGTTGCACCCCAGCACTTTGATTTGTTCTTTTTCTGATTACCATTAAAAGAAACTGATAAAGTAGTTCTTTTCTCCCCATTGTGAAAGCAAAATAGTTCCAATAGTATTACTTTGTATCTGTCAATGTTTGTCAAGGTAAAATCTATTATTATATGATATATCATAAGACTTTAATTTGTATGTGTACAAATTAAATTAAATTTTTTAAAGTATACAGGGCAAATTTTAAGTATGCAGTTGAAAGCATCAGAGAGAAGTAGAAGGCAAAGCCTTTGCTTTTATAGTTACCAAAACTTTCACAGGAGCGGGAGATGTAGTAAGTAAAGAGAGACTTCTTTGGAGTTCTAATTCAGATGATGGGAAGGCATGCATATATGCTTTAGAGAGAGAATATTAAAAGAAACTATCCAGAGAGGAGTATAGTAGGAAATGAGAGGAGATGTGAAAGTTAAATGGTAAGAGAATGCTTTATGTATATTTTTATAAAAAATAGTAGTAAT